>NC_000080.6:47259944-47559944 GCF_000001635.26 Mus musculus | reverse complement strand
GGCTCACAACCATCTTATAATGGAATCTGATGCCCTCTTCTGGTGTATCTGAAGGGAGCAGTGGTGTACTCATATATATATAATACAAATAAATCTTAAAAAAAAAAAGAATTTTTGTTGACCCTTCTGTCCTAAACTGACCTGGTAGCTCTCCTGTAGTGCCTGGTGGTCTTTGGTCCTTACTACAGCTGTTCTTAGCCAGGGGTGGCAGTATGCAAAAGACTGAGTTCGAGATTAACCTGGGCACATAGCAAGAGCCAGTTTTGAAAACAAAAGCAAAAACTAGGCAGGCCTGGAGAGATGGGTCAGCCTTCCAGAGGCCCTGGGTTTCATTCCTGGCATCCCCGTGGAGGCTCAGCAACAGTCTGCAAGTCCAGCTCCAGGAGACTGGCCTGATGCCCCACCTGGCATTTCCTCAGGCCCAGGTACACCCATGGCGCATACACATACACATGTAGACAGAACACCTGTATACATAATACAGAATTTTTTTTTGGTTTTGCTTTGTTTTTCGAGACAGGGTTTCTCTGTATAGCCCTGGCTATAACCTTTGTAGACTAGGCTGGCCTCGAACTCAGAAATCCGCCTGCCTCTGCCTCCCGAGTGCTGGGATTAAAGGTGTGTGCCACCATGCCCAGCTAATACAGAATTAAAAAAAAATAGATTTATATCTTTTGAGTTTTATAAGACTGTCAGTAAGGGTTTCCATCTGTCTCTTTCCCATACAGAGTACTAAAAGCTATGGAAGGAAAGCGGCTTACAGATCAGTTGGTAAGTCCCAAGAAGTATTTAAGCTAATTTTCTTCATATATGAGGGTGCATATTTTTTAAATTGGTGGCACTTAAAGAAATAATTATTTAATTTAGTTTTTCACCACATTTGACAGCCTGGTGTTTACATTTATTTGTAGTATGGCCTTCTAAACTTTACATGGAGATATGCCAAATGGAATAGCCAATTAAATTATACAACTATCATAAAGGATAATTATACAAATCTGCTGTTGGCAAACTAATATAGAACCAATAGAGCAATCGTTTTGTAACGATTACTCAAAATAAACACATGATTAAAGTAAAATACTAAAGATTTAGCAAGAGCTGTGCATGGGTTTGCATGCCTGGAATCTTAGTTTTTGGGAGGGGATGATAAGAGGGTTGGGGCTTGGAGCCAGCTGGACCTACATGAGACTACAGTTTTTATCAAAAAGAAAAAATAATTTAGCAGTGGACTTAAGCAGTTTGAGGTTGTTAGGGCCTTTAGAAGCCACACACAAAAGCATTTTGGCATAGTAAACTAATTTAAAGGCTTTGCATATTAAACAAAATTAACCACTAAGGTGGTGAATGAACACAGGTGTGTAAGTTAGAGGCATTTGACCCCTTTCCCCTGTCTGCAGCATCAGAGACACTTGACTTGGGGATAGTTTGTGCTGCTGACAGAGAACTCGTGTGGTCAACAAGTTCCTCCTGAGAAATGAACACAGAACACGGATACTTATGGGTAGTGAACTAAAGTTAGTAAAGGCATGCTCTAGGTTCAGGAGTTGAGAGGAAACTGTGGCCTGTGGAGCTAGCTGCCTTTGTCTCAGCGAATCTTATAACTTTGTCCAGTTAATGTGGCAAATCAATTTTAATGGTGTAAAAATGTGGTTAGTATGTATATATGTATCCAAAGGAACTATGTCTGCGATATAATTTTCAATGAAAAAAGGTAGGAAACTGTCATTCCTTTGTGTCTGTACTTTAAATATACTCTAAATGATATAGCCGGCCAGGCATTAGCCCTGAAGTGTAGCCTGCCGGAGGGCTGCGTGCTGACAAAGCAAAAAGCTTATCCCTGACAAGGTGGAGGGACTCAATACAGTGGCCAACTGTTTCCTGCAGTGTCTAGCGGTTGCATCATGTATAATTTTATGACAGTTAAAGAATATAAATGACTCATTCTGTGAGTATTATAAATAAATAAGATGTTCAATAAAATTTTTTCTAAAATCTTTCTAACACGTCTCAGCCTGACTTAGTGATGCACGGTGGAGAGGCTAACGCAGGAAGATCATGAGTTTGTAGGTCAGGCTGGACTGTATTATAGCATCGTCCTCACAAGATAAAAGTGGGAGCAGATGTATTAAGGTTCGCTAAAGGAACAGAAGTGATAGAACAAATCTGTATATATGTAGAAGGGAGACTTATTAGCATGGCTTACCTGCTGTGCTCCAGCCAGTCTTAACAGTGGCTGTCCACCAGAGTCCAGGAATTCAGTATCTGTTCAGTCCATGAGGCTGGTCTGTAGTACATGTCAGAATCCTCAGGAAGTCGGCTCTGATACTTCTGAAGGAATACCTCAGCAGCAGGGGAGATGACCTTGGCGATGACAATGAGGACAAGCAGGCATGTCTTTTATACAGAGGGCATGAGGTGAGCCCAGATTTAGGATAGGTCTTCAAACCTCAGATGGTCGGTGTTAAAGCTGGGTCTTCCTACCTGATTCAAATAATCCAGTAACCAAATATCCCTCACATGTATGCCCAGTTGCTGGGTTTTTCATTGATTCCGAATGGAGTCAAGTTGACAACAAAGTCCACTACCCCTTGTCAGCTTGACATACAATCATATTTGCTTATGTCACACTTAATTTCCAAATAAAAACAATAACTAGGTCATAATTATACCTAACATGATATAAATACCCCATATACAGTTGCAAACACATTGTATATTTTAGGCTAGGTAGATTCCCTTGAGGGACATTCTATTAGTATCTCATAACTTAGATATGAGAACCATTGATATTATCTCAATTGATGTTGCATTACATGATAAAGTCTGTACAAGCATGTTCTTAACAGAATATGACAGAAATAGCCATGTCAGTTATAACCCATATTGTTGCGGCTGGTCAGGTGGCCTTAGCTGGTATTTATTATTACTGTCCTCTACTGCCCAGCCGTGTCCTCCACCTTCAGCAAGCACCTCAGCAGGTCTTGGTTCTTTTCCTGGAGAGTAACCCGTATTTTCATACCTGAAGAGTCTGTCCCCTTTGTTATCTTGCCTGGTTTGGATTGTTGTAGTTTCCCAGGGCATGGGAGCACCAAGATAAGACCAAAAGGATCTACTGCATTCCAGACAGATCTATCTTTCTTCTGTTGAGGGGAAGCAAACCAGTTTCCCCTTGGAAATCTGGATCGGTCACCCTAACCTAACTAACACTAACACTGTATTCCTTTCTCTTAGCCTATTGGCTTAAGGGCACCAGAAGCCTGAAGTAGTTAGCAGGACTCTGAGCTTCAAGATCAAGGGAATGTTTGTGGTATCTCCTGGCAGGAATACTCTGCAAGTAAAACATCTGGGCCATGGGAACAGGAAGTAAAAACTTTCCTAGTGGGTGACCAGAACTGAGTGAAACCATTCCCATCTCCATTCCTGGATTACTGGACTTGTGGATCCTGGCTATGGGAGAAACTGTACCATATATTGAATTCTGATTCAGAGCATTATATTGCCTTCTGAAGAACCCTGGCCCAGCCTTTCAGGCTGCTGTCACCTAAATTGGCACTGTAACTGTGTCTTCAAAAGGCTGTTACATCTTTCTATCAGGCTAGCTGATTCAGGATGATGGGAACATGTTAATAAGACCAGTGAAGTGGGCCAGATGGCTCAACGGGTAAAGGACCGAATAAGCCTGAGCTGATCTCCACTCCCCACTCCTCCTCCCATCCCCCATCCCTGACATCCACAGAACAGTCAGTGCCTCCATGAGTGTTCCATGCCCCACCTCCACACCAGCATTTATGGACAAATAAAAATAAACAGCAACCCCCTGCCATCAGTTCTGCATCTTGTGTCATGGGACTGCTTATGTAAATGTTAACACTGTAAATACTTTTTCTTTTGTTTTTTCGAGACAGGGTTTCTCTGTATAACCCTGGCTGTCCTGGAACTAACTCTGTAGACCAGGCTGGCCTCAAACTCAGAAATCCACCTGTCTCTGCCTCCCAAGTGCTGGGATTAAAGGTGTGCGCCACCACTGCCCAGCTGTAAATACTTTTAATTACCTACGATTAAGGAGACAATACAAAAATAATTGTGCATTAACTAACAAGTTGTTTCTATTTTCGCAACAAAACACCACAACCAAGGCAGCTTATAAAAGAGAGCACCTAATGTCTCAGAGTATTAAGAGTCCATTGTGTGTGTGTGTGGGGGGGGGGGTCGGTGCTGGAGAGATGGCTCAGCAATTAAGAGCACTGACTGCTCTTCCGAAGGTTCTGAGTTCAATTCCCAGCAGCCACATGGTGGCTCACAACCATTTGTAATGGGGATCTGATGCCCTCTTCTGGTGTGTCTGAAGACAGCAACAATGTACTCACATACTTGAAACAAATCATTAAAAAACAAAAAAGCATTCCATTATGGGAAATGAAAGAACAGCTGAGAACTCATATCTTTATCCATGACCCTGAGGCAGAGAGAGAGAGGATACTGGGGTCATTTGAAAACCCAGAGCCTGCCCTCAGTGATAACACCTTCTCCAGCAAGGCCATACCTACCGCCTTATCTTTCCAAGATCATCCACCAACCGGGACCAAATATCCAAACAGTCTAAGCCTGTGGGCCATTCTCATTCACACCACCCGTGTGTCCTATAAGCTGTGATGCTTTATTCACTAGGGAAAGCGGTGCCTGGCTGTGCCATTCCTAGTGATGTCCAGGACGGTTTTATGTTCCATGTACTTTTCTGAGTCATCTGAATGTAGACCTAGGTTGGTGCTTTGGTGATGACACTGACATTCGGAATCTGCTCTGTCCTTGTGGCAGCTACTAGGCATGGGTGCTATTGACCCTATGACATTTGGATAGTATATAGGGAAATTAATCTTTATGTATTCTAATTATTTTATGATGGGTTTGAAGCAGGATTTTATATGTAGCTCAGGGTGGCCTTGAAGTCCTGAACCTTCTGTTTCTACATCCCAAAAGCGAGGATTCTAGTTGTATATCCCACATGCAGCTTAGCCAGATTGGTAGGTAGCTATGTACTGGGTAAGGGAAGTTTAGAAGCATTTTTCTCTGTGCTCTAACCCGTGAGAAAGATCTATGTAAGTTTCTTTCTCATTGATTTCCCAGCAGCTACTGTATGGAACCAGAAAATACGTTCCCCTTTGTAATCTACTGTAGGTCAACACAGTCGTGACAAATGGAGTTACGAGCTTTTTCTTCATTGCGTCCTAAGGTGGACTGTGAAATCAAGTATATAATCCCATGAGACTGACAATTGTGACATCTGTTGTGTATTTTTTAAGAGATGGAAAATAATGTCATGCAAGATGAGGATTGAACAGCTGAAGCAAACAATATGTAAAGGAAATGAGGAAATGAAGAAAAGTAAGTGATCACTTTCCTGGGAGTGGCTTGGGGCGAGGCGGGGGGGGGGGGGGGGGGTGGAGCTGGCATGGAGTTGGCTAGTTTTCAAATGTTGTGAGTACACACCTTCCTCAAAGGAGCAGTGAGCTGAGGCAGGAGGGAGAGACCGTGCCCTTATGTAGCCTGTTTCCTGTTTCTGTTCAGTCTGGGATCCACCCCCTTCAATTAACCCAATCTAGAAACTCCCTGACAAACATAGCCAGGGGTTTATCCCTTGTGGTGCTTGATCCTGTCAGGTTGGTGTATTGACCGTCACAGGGTGTGAGTGACTTGATCCTGTCAGGTTGGTGTATTGACCATCACAGGGTGTGAGTGACTCTGGAAACTTGATTATGGGTTGCAGATATCAAATCCCCAATTTGAAATGCTTGTAATTATAAGTGTTTTGGATTTCAGTTTTCTTTGATACTGGGAATGTGTGTGTGTGTGTGTATTGAGATATGCTGTTGGGACCTATCTAAAGATGAAATTCGTTTCTATGTGGAATTAAAATTGTAGCATTTTTGTCAGCAGTCAAAATGTCTGGGTTTTAAGGCTAGGCGTAGTGGCACACACCGTTAATCGCAGTGCTCGGACAGAGGCCGGCCTGGTTTACACGTACAGGACAGCCAGAGCTACATAGTGAGATCCTGTCTTAAAATGAAGGGGGGGGGGGGAGAAAAGAAACCTCTGGTTTTAGAGCATTCCACTCTTCAGATTTATGTATTTATTGAGAAAGGATTTTGCTCTGTAGCCCAGGTTAGCCAGAGATTCACAAGCCTCTTCTCATCTCTAGTGCCACCGTGTACAGCCCCATAGTCCAGATTATTCTACCAGGGAAGCCTAACTCTGCTTGCTTTTTTTCTTTTTTTTTAAAAAAGACGTATTTATTATCTATGTACACCATTCTGCCTGCATGAATGTCTATAGGCCAGAAGAGGGCACCAGATCTCATTATGGGTGGCTGTGATCCACCATGTGGTTGCTGGGAATTGAACTCAAGACCTCTGGAAGAGCAGCCAGTGAGTGCTCTTAACCTCTTAGCCATCTCCCCAGCCCCACTTGCTTTCCTCTTTAAGATATTTACATAGCCACCCCCACCCCCAGGCCTTCACTATAGTGCCTTTCATGCTCTAAGTTCCTGGCTTGCTCACCACCACTATAAAAACCAAACCCTGGGGCACATTTGCAGAGTCTGACTTGGCACTTACTTGTGATGCTCAGGCAGGAATGTGAAACCGTGGCTTTTCCCTCCAGTGAATTCACATCCATAAAACCTGTGCTGGTTTCACATTACAGATACCTGCTTCAGATGTTACCATAGGTGCTGACCGAATTTCATGACCTCTGGGAAACCTTACCTCATTGGACACGTTTCTTTTCTTTTTTCTTTTTTTTTTCTTTTTCTTTTTTTGTTTGTTTTTTGAGACGGGGTTTCTCTGTAGCCCTGGCTGTGTCAGAACTCACTCTGTAGACCAGGCTGGCCTCGAACTCAGAAATCCACCTGCCTCTGCCTCCCAAGTGCTGGGATTAAAGGCGTGCGCCACCACACTTGTTGTGGTCAAGCACCATACCAAGTCAGCTTATGAAAGAAAACATTTGACTGGGCTTATGATTCCAGAGGTGGTGGCCATGATGGTGGAGCAAAGGCAAGGGTCTTGCCAAGGGTCAGTAAATATCATGGGCATGATGGAATCTTTAAACTAAGTAAAAGTAAACAACTTGTATGGGACTGACCAATCCTGGGATGGTTTTACCCAGACATCTGCATGGAGCTGGCTTGGGAAAAGGGTGTTTCTGAGAGGAGATGGGGAACTAAGAAAGCTCATGCCAGTGCTAACCTGCAAGCTTAGGTCCTCAGAGACAGTGGCTGTGTCCACAGGTGCTTGTGAGGTGCCTGATACAGTCTGCTTAGGAGGTGGCAAGGCTTCAGTGGGTATGGCATGAAGAACTAAGAGAGTCGTGTACTGCAGAAGCCAGAAGAAAGGCAGTACGTGCCACAAGCCAGCCTGCCTGCCTGCCTGCCTGCCTGCCTGCCTGCCTGCCTGCCTGCCTTCCTTCCTTCCTTCCTTCCTTCCTTCCTTCCTTCCTTCCTTCCTTCCTTCCTTCCTTCCTTCCTTCCTTCCTTTCTTTCTTCTTTAGATTTGTTTATTTTATGTATATGAGTACACTGTAGCTGTCTTCAGACACACCAGAAGAGGGCATCAGATCCCCATTACAGATGGTTGTGAGCCACCATGTGGTTGCTGGGATTTGAACTCAGGACCTTTGGAAGAGCAGTCAGTGCTCTTAACTACTGAGCCATCTCTCCAGCCCCGAGGCAGAGCCTTTCAAATAAGGAAAATCTGGAAATTGGGGAAAATAGGACCAAATCCGGCACATTAGCAGATGGGTAGGATTTTGAACAACAGTGTGTGGATGGGTGTTAGCAGGCTTTCCCTGACATTGAGTGGGTCCATCTGAGAAGAGGATCGTGAGTGTGGAAGGAGGCACAGAAAATAGCGAGGGTAAAAGAGATCTGTGGCTATGCCTGTTTGGAGGTTCAGAAGTTTGGTCTGTGTTTGAGAACTGCCAGGTATTATCTGTAGTTTATAGATTGTGCAAGAGCCATGCATGGTGACACACACATGAAGTCCCATCCCAGCATTCAGCATGTTGAGGCAAGAGAGAGGATCATGTACGCACATGCACACCCATTCACTCAAGGGGTGCAGAGAGGGGGGCAGTGGGTAGGTTGGAGATGGGTGGCACTTAAGTGAGATGTAATCAGAAGGAACGGTGGGGATGGAGAGAAAGACTTAAGTCAACTGTACACCAGCTAATGGGACCAGTGTAGGGCGACTGCTGGGCCGGCACACAGGTCCGGAGGAAGTGGTTCCTAGGTGTCTGTCGTTTGTTTTTGTGACTCAGATGAAGCTTAACTTGAGTACAGTGACCCTAACAAGCTTCAGACTCTGTGTAGGAAGGCCCTAGTGAAGTTCCTCTGCGTGCACACTCGTGAGCGTGGAGGGGAGCGGTGCAGAGCTGCTGACAGGCTCACATGGCTTCCTGTGCAGATTCTGAAGGTCTCCTCAAGAACAAGGAAAAGAACCAGAAGCTTTACAGCCGAGCACAGCGGCACCAAGAGAAAAAGGAGAAGATTCAGCGGCACAACCGCAAGCTTGGGGACCTGGTGGAGAAGAAGACCATTGACTTGAAGAGTCACTATGAGCGGTTGGCGCGGCTTCGAAGGTCACACATCCTAGAGCTCACCTCCATCATATTCCCAATCGACGAAGTGAAGACTTCTGGGAGGTACAGTAAGAAGGCTCAGGGGTGGGCAGGTGCTGAGCATTGTCTTCTCAGTGTTCAGCACTTTTACTGGGCCTCATTTGAGGGTCGGTAGGCTTTCCTGATAATGAAACTTGATTCTTATCTTCCTCAGCTAACAGTAAATAAAAGGGAGGCAGTCGGGAAGAGGGGTGGGGTGGCTTGTGTTCTGTCACAGCTTTCAGGTTACATTCTGGCTCAAACTCCTGGGGAAACCATCTGTTTAGTCATGCCAGTCAGGGCATTTATTAGTTGTGAGCATGTGAGACACACTGTTGAACCCACAAACCTGATTTCCTTGTCTGTTAAGTGGAGGCTGAAATCACCTGCAATACTGAGTGTGAACTAGTACATAGACAAGGCCTAGACTTAGCGTTGTCTGGAGTGGCTGTTTATTCTATAAGCTGTTGAGGAAACAGCACTGTGACTCTAGAGCATAGGGGCTCTCAGGAAATGGGGGTAGAGAGGACAGTGGTTTTCTTTCCCTTCCTGCCTCCCTACCCTCTTAGCAGTCACCTGGGTGCTTTTGACAAGTTCACTTTGGTCTAGTGGTTCAAACCTATAATCCTAGTCTCTTGGAGGACGAGACTGGTGGATTGCAAGTTGAAGGCCAGCCTGGGCAACTTATTCAGATCCTGTTTCAACCTTAAAAAGGGGCTAGCTGTAGCTCAGCTCTTGCCTAGCATGAGCCCCTCGTAGGTTCAGTCTCCACCACTACCAAACAAACAAACAAGGTGGAACTGGGAGCAGAGTGCGCACTCGGTCCACTGCATCTCAGTATTCTGGTTGGCGGGTGTGGAAATCACCGTCAAAATCTCACATGCTCTCCACCTGAGGGCCATGTGTCTCCTGGCTCTCTTGCTCTGACTGGACTGACAGTAGGTGACTAGTAACCATTCTTTCTTGTCTCTCCCTCAGTCTCCGCTTTGGTGTGTTGCCAGATTTGGCTCCTTAAAAACTTACCAGATCTGAGTTTTGCTTCCAACTTAAAAACCCATTCCCTCCCTGATGTTTCCATGTACTCTGTGTCTGGTAAAGCTGCTCCTGGTGCCACAGACCTGAGGTCACAGATAGATAGCTGGGAGACTTACACAGGCAGACTGCAAGTTCAGCCTTGCCTGGACAACCTAAAGAGACCCTGCTTCAATATCAAAAGTGCAAAGGGGCTGGGGATGTTGCTCAGTGGTAGAGCCCTTAGGCAGCATGTGAGCAAAAGGCCTAGGTTCAGTCCCTCAGTGCTAGTAGAAAGGCTAGATATAAAGTTGGGAAGTATTCTGGATCAGTGGAAAAAGTTAAATTACTACCAGTTGGCATAGAGACCACTGGTCAGGCCTCTGAGAGAGGCTAGTAGTGCAGAAGCCTTGTGCTAACATTATGTCCTGATGGATCAGCAGGCACCCGAGCGAGCATCCTACGCCACAAAAGAGGATCTTGACAGTGCTCTTGTGGCTGCAGGGTTGGGTCTGCAGATGAGTTACTAACTAGTACTGCAGGGTAAATGACCTGATTTCTGTTCCACTGTAGCTGGGTATGATGGCACATACCTATAACCTTAGCTCTAAGGATGCTGAGTCAGGAGGACCAGGAATTCAAGGCCAGCCTCTGTGTTACAGCAAATTCCAGGCCAGCCTGGCATGCACGAGCCCCTGTCTTACAGACTGACGATTTTATTGTGTTTTATTTTGCTCTGGGATTCAGTATGAGGATTGGATCTAGGCCTCCCAATTTTTATCATTGCATTTTCCTAAGTAGGTAATTTGGGTGAAACTTTAAAAGTCTTGCAACTTTTTCATAAGGTTGACATTTTTATACCAAGAAAACATGTGCCTATCTAGTTGTGTAGCAAATAGTGGCTTGTGGTCACAGTAGGCCACACAGTCCTCCGGTGCTGCACCATGTAGTGATGTGGTCTGCATGAACATGAGCGTCCTCTCCTGCTCATGTGTGCCACACACACACACATGTGTATGGCTGGGCAAGACATGAAGAAAACCTCTCCTGCTCTTCTCCTAGCTTGTAATGTTTTCTTAGCATGCATTAGATGTATACTGTGGCTGCGGTATAATCTTGGCTGTTGGTTGCAGAGACCCTGCAGACGTGTCTTCAGAGACTGACAGTGCCATGACCTCAAGCATGGTGAGCAAGCTTGCTGAGGCCCGGAGGACAACTTACCTCTCTGGAAGATGGGTCTGTGATGACCACAATGGTGACACCAGCATTAGCATCACAGGCCCGTGGATTAGCCTACCAAACAACGGGGACTACTCTGCTTACTACAATTGGGTAGAAGAGAAGAAAACAACCCAAGGACCTGGTGAGAAGCAAAACTAATCTTTGAAAGTGCATTTGTGTACATATTTTGTGAGATAAACTTTACGTGCCGGAGTGAAGAATGCTGCCGTGAGCAGTTGGATTAAGTGTGTGTACAGCATTCGTTCGCCAGGTGTGAGCTCTGTTCATCTCAAACCTTTGCTGAGAGCAGGGGAGAGCCCTGTGCTCTGCTTTCCAGCCAGTGATGGTGAGGTCATACAGTGTACAGTGTTTTCTCTGCTCTGTTTGCTTTAGCCTTCTCTTTCAAAGCTCTTGTTATGGCGTATGTTAGTCCTCCATTGCTTCTTACGTGTGGCTAAATACTATTCCATTGTATGGATATTCCATTGTATGGATATACCATTGTATGGATATACCATTGTATGGATATACCATGCAGTATAGTCATCACTTGATGACTGGTGATTACTCACTTCTGTGTTAGTATTAATTCATAGAGAAAGGCAGACAAAAGAATTCTGGTTACACATGACTGTTGTCCCAGCTTTCGGGATGGCTGAGTCATGAGGATTGTCCAGAGTTCAAGGCCAGCCTGAGCTATATAGCCAAGCCTTACCTTATCTCTTATGTAGGGAAGAAGGGAGAGGAAATCTCATGTTTGTAGAGTATCTTGCCTTTTGCCTTTTGGCTTTATCTTACAGCTTCACCCTATTGGAGTATTAAATGGATATTGAAATCCCCTACCGTTTGTCTTCTGTGGAGAAGGATGGCTCATTTAGTCATTCAGCATATGTTTCTGATACAGCTACCACACAAAGTTTTCATTGGGCAAATGTTTAGTGAGGGTGTGCTTTGTGCCATGGGCAGTGTTAGGTGGCCTGAGGAAGCTGGGGAGCCTTTTGTCCTTCCTGGAGAGATGGCTTTTGTCCTGGTTTCATTTCTGGTATAAAGCGCCCTGAAGGAAAAAGGCAAGCAGCTTCGTGGAGAAAGGCTTCATTTCATCTTGCACTTCCAGATTACGGTTCAGCCTTGGGAAAAGGTGAAGGCAAGAGTTCAGCTCCCTCTCTGTACTCTCGCCCAGTCCATGGGGACACTCCAGTGGGCTAAATCTTCCCATGTCAGTTAACAGAACCAAGACACCCGCAGACATGCCCACAGGCAATCCCCATTGATCCTGTCTCCTGGGGCTTGGCTGAGTTAAGTTGGTTTTGAAATCTAACCCTCCCAGATTGTGAGGAAGTGGCCAAGGGACCATACTCTTGGTCGGTGCTGAGAGAAGAGCCAGCAGATTTGGGGTAGGCAGAGGTACAGAGGAAGTGATAACGCTTCCATCTTGGGAAGTGGTCTTATGTAGCTCAGGCTGGCCTCCTACCCTAGCCTCCCAGGGTTGGTATTTACAGGTATGAGCCACTACATGAGCTAGGTTGGTCATTAATCATTTAGGTGATAGATTACCAGGCCCAGTCAGTGTAGACCATTTTTTATGCTTGGCCTATTTTGGACTTTTGTGTCCGACCATGGAATAAGTGTGACGTCTAGATATTAGTATTGTAATTCTAACACTGCAAGTGAAAACCTACCTGACGTGTGTGTGCACTCACAGACATGGAGCATAACAACCCCGCCTACACTATCAGCGCCGCGCTGGGCTACGCCACGCAGCTCGTCAACATTGTGTCTCACATACTTGACATCAATCTTCCCAAAAAGCTGTGCAACAGGTAAGTCCCTGCAGTGGCAGTGCTATCTGTCATTGTCACCCGTCCACCTCTGTCTTCCTGGTGTGCCCTTTCACTGGCTGAGAGAAAAGCCAGCGTCCCAAGAAGGTTGGACTACAACATGAGGCTGGTTCTGAGGATGACCCCATCTCCTACAGGCACAGACGGGGTCTGAAGAGCCCACAGACTCCATCTGGTTCTTGGGGAAATAACTGAAGGAGAAAGGAGGAATCCGGAGTCTTCACGCCGGGAGCTGAGGGATTTTATCAGTGGGGTGTGGAGGGGGTTATTTTGTTCTTATGGAAACCTAGTGTTTAAATGTTTAAAGACACAGTCTCGCAGTGCACGTTAAGAGTGCCACCTCTAGTTACCCTGGCATTTCTAGCACACATAAACATCATGGAATTGTAGCAGCCTATACTTGTGTTTTGCTTTTTGTATTTAAGTAGGATCTCATCGTACAGCCCAGCTGGTCTCAGGATCCTCCTGCCTCGGTATCTGGTTGCTGGGCTTTTAGGTGTGTGCTCAAGTAATTCATAGCCAGAATTTACAAATGTACTGTGATAAGGGCCTGTGGGCATCACTGAGAGCAGGAGGTGCATGTGCTTGCCCTCTTCTGGTTTTGTTTTGTTTTTCTTTTTTGGTTTGTTTTTTTTGGTTGTTTTTTTTTTTTTTTTTTTTTTTTTTTTGGGTTTCTGAGACAGGGTTTCTCTGTGTAGCCCTAGCTGCCCTGGAACTCACTCTGTAGACCAGGCTGGCCTCAAACTCAGAAATCCGCCTGCCTCTGCCTCCCAAGTGCTGGGATTGAAGGCGTGCGCCACCACGCCTGGCCCCTCCTCTGTTTTTATATACTGCGGATTGAACCCAGATGGGCGGATTGAACCCAGATGGGCGCATTCTATTCCTCTGAGCTACAGCCCCAGCCCAGGGCCTCAAGTAGGAAGGGAGCAAGCCACGTATGGGGACAATAAGGAAGAAAACTGTAAGCAGAGAAGGCACAGAGTCCCAGGAAGAGAGGCAGAAGAGGTGAAGAGGAGCGCGTGCACACGCGCGCGCACACCCACCCCTTGGAGTCTACAGCTGTCACTCTGAAATGAGTGGGTTGGGGTTGGTCCCCTGTTGGCCTGCGCTCCAGAGGTGGAGTTGCTCAGTCACCTAGGTACTTGCATTTGCAGTTTCTGTAGGTGGGTGGGGATGCCTCCAGAGGAGCCTAGGAAGGGTCTGTCTCAGGCAGTCTACTAAGGAGGAAGAATGTGCTGTGTTGCTCTGAACTGTAGTTCAGAGATAGCCTTCAGAAAGAACATTTTAACAGAGAGCTTCCTCAGAGTGAGTGATCTTAGAAGCTGTGTGCTTGTCTTACAGCGAGTTCTGTGGCGAAAACCTCAGCAAGCAGAAACTGACACGCGCAGTGAGGAAACTGAACGCAAACATCCTTTACCTTTGTTCTTCTCAGGTACGAGCCCGTGCTTTCAACTCGTGTTTTATTTGCTGTGTATTTGAAAGGACTAATGGAGCCTTTGCTTTTTCCAGCATGTAAATCTGGATCAGTTGCAACCACTGCACACACTCAGGAACCTGATGCACTTGGTCAGCCCGCGCTCTGAGCACCTAGGCAGGTAAGCTGCTGTGTGGCTTCCCCTAAGCCTGCTTTCTCTGGGGCTGCGCTTCAGCCGTTCTCACTGGCATAGTCTCCAGGGTCCCCAAGTCCCTCTTTTTGTGGGGAGGACAAACGTTGTACAGTACTGTGTGCAAGGAAACAGCGGGTCGTGTGTGGGGCTCTGGGATCCCTTTGTAGTCGTTTCTGACAGAAAGTTGTCGTGCAGTCCATTTAGCATGTGATGTGTGGTAGAGGAGCCGGGTTCCCTGGCTGCTGCCTTGTGCTTCTCTAGACGCTCACTTGGTTTTTTTCTAACCTGCCCCTGGAAGCTGTGCCTTCTCTTGTACATTTTCTTTTGGGCTTGCATATTCTGTGTCTTTGGGATTTCTTTTCCTCACCAGGTCAGTTTGGTCACCACTTGTTAGAATTCATACAGTGAGCTAGCTGGTCTGAAATTTATCAGCTTAAAGAACAGAAATCAGTAACATCAGATGTGCTCCGTGCGCTGTGGTCTGCTCTAGATGACTTCTTGGTTGCTAAGCCCAAGGAGCACAAACGGGATAGGCTTATCTTTGGCACCCTGCTCTAGCCTTACCCATTGTCCTTGCTCTCATCAGCATGGGCACGTTTGTGTAGAGACAGGACATACCTCATGTGTATATTCTTTGGAAAATGAGCTTTTACTCAAACCATAAACTGAGATTTTGCTCAAACTGTAAGCTAATGTAAGCACTCTTATTGGTGTTTGTTACTACAGTATATTAAATGAGGTTTTGAGCTGGCTGAGGTGGCAAATGCCTGTAATCTGGCCACTCAGGAAGCTGAGGCAAGAGAACCACAAATTAAGGCTAGCCTGAGCAACTTAGGATCTTTCCTTCAGAGGGGCAGGGGTGTGGCTGAGCCTAGCATGTGCAGAGCTTAAATTTGTTTGTTGATTTATTTGCATTTTGGACTCATCATATTTTCAATTCCCAAGTTGGGGAGCAGCTGTAGGAAAAAACCAGTGAGGTGTTACAGGGCGTGTAGTTCTAGAGTGGCCTGTTGGTGCGGATGAAGAGTAGTTTTGACGAACTGAGGCCTGAAGTCTGTTATCTGAGGCCTGAAGTCTGTTATCGTTCTCTCAGCTAAGACAAGGCCAGCAAGAACTTCAGCAGATGGGCAGACAAACCGATTCCAAGGGCAGAGGGAGAGTAAGAAGGGCTGGCCCCTTTCCAAACTGTGGATATGAAGTTAATTTTAAAAAAAGATATTTTGGGGGTGGGGTCAGCAAGAAGGTTTATTAGATAAAGGGACTTGCCACCAACCTTGTTGACCTTAGTTCTCCCTGCCACACATGTAAAAGGAGAGAAATGACTCCCACAAATTGTTCTAGGACTTCCACATGCTTGCTATTGCATTCCCACCCCAATAACACAAATAGACAAACAAACAAGCACACCAGTGTTTGTTTAATCTCAGAATTTAAGAAACCCAGGCAAAAGGATTGTGACTAAGGTCAGCCTGGGGCCACTTAGTAAGCTCATCTCAAGGACCACACCCTATATATCTTTATATTTATAGACCCTTCATATAAACATATAAACAGTATGCATACCATAGAAAAGAGAGCTGGGTCTTGAAGCAGATGATGTGCCCGCAGATGTGTTTCAGCTGAGTCACATGATGATGCTCAACAGGGTTTCCCTAGTTGGCTTTCAAGGGAGGGAAAAGTTGTCCTCGTGCTGTATCCTATATATAAAAACAAGTTCCACATATAAAAGATCCTGTTTAAAATACTACATAAAAAACCTAATAGGAAAGACTATTTTATACTCATAGGGTAGGGAAAGAAATTTTAACCAAGCCCTAAACTCAAAACTAAGTAAAACAGAGGAGCCACACATTACTGTGCAGGGACTCACTCTCTTTAGTAAGAAAGGCCTCACACCTTAAAGAGACAATGATAAACAGGTTTGCAACATCTACAGTAGAGAAAATAAAAATCTAGAGTCAGTCTTTCAATCAGTAATGGAAAAGAAACCTAGTAAAAAGATAGACAAGGGAGTCAGATTTCTCAATCATGAATAAAGACATGGGGCTAGGGGCAGAGCTCAGTGGGCTAAGGGGCTCTTTGTGCAAGCACAGGATCTCAAATTCAGTTTCCCGAATCCATGGAAAAAGCCAGGTGAATGAGGTGGCCACATCTGTAGTGAGATGGAAGGCCAGACAGGAGAATCACCCATCTTGCCTGGTGTGCACAAGTTCTAAAAAAAAAAGTAGGTGAGAAATTCCTGAAAGCTGTCCTGCGGCCTCCACATGCATGCCTGCTCCCTTCTGCTCATTGACTGCTATTCATGCACACACTCACATGCACACACTCGCACCTTCGCACACACATTCACGCAGAAGGAAATGCAGCAAGGTGAGTCTCTTTCCTCTTTCATATCCAATAAATGTCAAACTCAAAGAACTGTGGGGGTGGGAGAACGGTGGTGTCTTACGAAGCCCCTCTGTCTGCACACAGGTCAGGACCCTTTGAAGTTCGAGCAGACCTCGAGGAGTCCATGGAATTTGTGGACCCTGGAGTTGCTGGAGAATCAGACGCGAGTGGAGATGAGCGTGTAAGCGATGAGGAGACTGACCTGGGCACAGACTGGGAGAACCTGCCAAGCCCCCGATTCTGTGACATCCCTTCCCAGCCGGTGGAAGTGTCCCAGAGCCAGAGCACCCAGGTGTCCCCACCCATTGCCAGCAGCAGCGCTGGTGGGATGATCTCCTCCGCTGCGGCCTCGGTGACCTCTTGGTTCAAAGCTTACACTGGACACCGCTAACGAGTTGGGACCAAAAATGCTGATTTTGTGTCTCAGAGTCTTTCCCACTGCACTCTCATAACCTTGTCTGTGTAGTTGCGATAGAGCTTGGAAGCTATCGCCAGGACAAGATTAGTGTCAGGGCCTGAGCTCGGGGCTCCTGGGCCCAGGTCCTCAGTATGCTGGTTCCTGGGTGCAGAGTCTCCCTGACACTAAGTCCTAGGCTTTGATCAGATCACAAAGAAGTGTTTCTTGGTAATGAGGAATGAAAGACAAAGGCTGAGTTTGTTTTTCTGTCATCCTCTTGAGAGACCAGCCAGCAGGCCAGCAGCAGTTTGGCCTCATCCGGGAGAGGTGGTTGTCTGGGGAAGGAGGAAATGAAAGCTTATTGCTTATTGCTTATTGTCAGTCATTGTGCGTCACATTCCTGATTTCCTACTACACACCAAAGAAACCAAATTCTTTATTTCTGTAGACCCATATCTGCGAATGGGGAGTCTGCTGGGATGGTTAGATGTCTAAACAGTTCTCTTGTATTCTGAAGGGAGATAAGTCATTGGGATTGTCTGTACTACACTCACTTCCTCCATCATTCCCTGGATGGGCTAAATGCTACCCGAGCGTTGGCTGAACACTTACGTGGTCACTCGCTTGCTGTCCGGTTTCTTCCTTGGTGGTGGTGGTGGGGTTAACTAGTAGCAGGTGTTTCCAGGGAACTCTTCCTTCTTGTTCCTGAGGTCTTCTTGTCCCTGGGGTCTCTGAGACTGAAGACAGCACCTTATGCAGAGTGTAGCGCGGAGCAGCTGTCCCAGGAAATGCTCAGCTATCAAGGGATTTCCTCAGAGGTCATTCTAATGACAATCTTATAGAAAGCTATAAAAAGAGAGGCATTATGTTCAAGTCATAAGGAGTTCTTTTTTTATTTTTAGTAACTTCAAAAAGGAAGTTCTGTGTAACAGACTCCTGCAGTCCTGTGAGAAAGCACCCCCCTCCCCTGGCCTTGTCACCATATCCTCCTGTTGTGACTGGTGTGATGGTACCTCAGCCAGGTCCTTCAGCAGTCTGCCACGCCCTGGCTTCTGTTGACTCACACTGTGGTTGGTACTTTGCCTGCAGATTGAGGTGCTGTGGCGCTTTGGCAGTTATTAGAAGTGTAGGAAGGACTTCATCCTGCCCAGGTTCCCCACGTTCCCAAGCTCTAGATACCCAGCTGTGGAGCAGGCGGCTGGAGTCTGTTCTGTGCTCAGCTCTGCGACTGCTGGGCTCGTGTTTTACCACCTACTTCTAGGACTTACAGACTGAGTGCGCTGGGAGGAAGCTACAGAAAGTGCAGAGGCCACCAACTACCGCCTACAGCAATTTAACCACAGTTGCAGAAAGCACAGGGCTGGGTGGCCTTGTTTTATTTCATATCAATCAGAGGCACTTTTGTCATCGTCCCTCACAGTAAGTGACCAGCACGGACTGCCTAGGCTGCTCAAGTCCTTGGGGTTTTGTTATTTTGCACTGGATCCACCTGTTGTAAATAGTCTTAAATACACATTTCAACCACTGTTTGGTTCCTACACTCTTTGCTGCTCATTAAAACTTTTTGTGTAGGTGTCAGAACCGTACACAAACAGCTTTCTAGAAAAAAAAAAATGAAGCTGGTGTTTTGTTTTTTTTTTTTAAACCGAAAGCCATAGAAGTTGATCATGTTTTCCATTTAAAAATGATTTCTTGGAACAAGGTAATACTAATAGACACTCAGAGGCACCACATGGGCTGCTTTACATGGTCTTACGTAGAACCAAGAAATGTAACTTACCATGGTATGGGGGTCAGCATTGGGTGGGGTTCAGGTGTGCATTGGGAAAGCTGCAACGTCAGAACCCCCTTGCTGCGACTGAAACTTCCAGGTCAGGTTGATCACACAGATGTTTTCTAAACCTTTGTTGTATTACTGCAATAAATCCTTTAACAGTACTTGGCTGTGTGTGTCTGTCCCCCAGTTCCTATTTAGTTCTGCTGCTACATTGATGGTAGCAGCAAAAGTGCAAGCTAACCTGGAGTACTTCATAGAAATTAAAGGATACATTTTAAAGAATGTTTTGCTAGGTAAGAAATTTTTTTTAGCCGGGCGGTGGTGGCTCATGCCTTTAATCCCAGCACTCGGGAGGCAGAGGCAGGGGGATTTCTTAGTTCGTGGCCAGCCTGGTCTACAAAGTGAGTTCCAGGACAGCCAGGACTATACAGAGAAACCCTGTCTCTAAAAAACCAAAAGAAGAAAAAGAAAGTTGTTTTTAAAATGACTGGTTATTTGCTTTAATGATGATGGCTCAACTTTGGCAAACAATAGTTGCTTATGACTTGTGGGTTTCATTCTCTGTTCTTGATCTGGAAAGGAATGAGCCTCTGAGACGGGGCCTGCTCTCGCTTTTGCAGTGCAAGAGGAAATGTCAGAGGCATTTCCCAGGCCTCGAGGAGTCGGCAAGCTCTCAAGAATCCTTTTTGTAACTAATCTCTCCGACAGGCAGCAGTAGCTTCCAGGTGATATGGAGGAGCTGGCTAGAGGTGGAGAGGGCCAGTGACGGGTCACCCCTGTGGCCTGTAGGAAGGACACTGAAGGTTACTCATGCCCATCCGTTGCTTTACCTGGGATGGAAAGCTCTTCAGAGAGAATGTCGGCTTCATCTTCCTACACAGCAACCAGAAGCAAGTTACCACGCAGTGTACAAATGCAAGGGGAGACTTCTTTTTTTGTTGTTGTTGTTGTTGTTTTTCGAGACAGGGTTTCTCTGTGTAGCCCTGGCTGTCCTGGAACTCACTTTGTAGACCAGGCTGGCCTCGAACTCAGAAATCCTCCTGCCTCTGCCTCCCAAGTGCTAGGATTAAAGGCGAGTGCCATCACGCCCAGCAAGGGGAAACTTCTCATCCAGTTACATTTGTCTGGGGCAGGGAGTGAACAGTGGGAAGAAAAGGACTACTTCCCGGTGGGTGGGGGTGGGGGCGCTTCCGAAAAGGAAGTCTGAACCTAGGCATGATATATGAGCACTCAAGCATCTGGTGAGAAAATAGCCTGGAAAAGATTAAGTGAATTTTTTAATAAACACAAAACCTATCAGGGTAACAGTTTTAAAAAAAAAATTTTGTGCATATATGTGTGGGGCAGGCACACATGTATGGAGGTCAAATGGCAACTTAGGTGAGTCTTTCCTTTTACTATGGCCCAGGGATTGAACTCGGGTCTGCAGACTTGCTGGCAAGTGCTTTCACCCACTGGGTTACCCTGGCAACTTGGGATAAACTTAAAGAATTAAAATGGTAAATTGGCCAGAGCCACATTGATTTGGTTGTTGTTGTCTAGTGTTTGTAGGAAGGAATACAGGGTACTTGAGTGTGAGAGAGGGTCTGGTAGAAACTTAAAAGCCTGAAATGATGGCTTAGAGGTCTAGAGTGATTGCTGCTCTCGCAGAAGGACCTTAATTCAGTTCCCAGCACCACATGGTCACTCACAACCATCCAAACTCTAGTTACAGAGAATCTGCCACTTTCTGGCTTCTGTGGCATCAAGGATGCATGTGCGGCAAATACACATATACAGTCAAGGCACACACGTCTTATACAGTCTTCTGTGTAGCTTTGGCTGGCCTCAGACATTCTGTATAGACCAGGCTAACTTCAAACTCAATAGCTCTGCCTGCTCCTGCCTCCTGAGTGCTGGGAGTACAGGTATGTGCCACCATGGCCAAGTTGCCTTTTTTTCAAGAGCCGTGAAAGTGACCGTAGGTTCAAGGTAAGTGATGAGAATGGGCTGGAGCCAATTGACTTCATTGATGCTCCCAGCACCTACATCGTCTTCCATGCCTCCCTCACCTCTGAACGTGGTGGTGGCCTAGCAGTTACTGTGACTTCCAGGACACCCAGGTATTGAGGAAAGTTCTTTCCGACATGTGTTCTAAATCTTAGATTCTGGGGCATAATCAAGTCCATGGTCTTGGGTTGGGTACTTGCTAATCGGTTTGGCAGTAGTGGCTGGAAGGCATCTCCAGTGTATGGTCAATAGTGCTGGGGAGCGGGGCAGGACATCTGCTCAGCAGTTGAGTAAAGAGGCCTCCTAGTGTTGACATTGAACTACCCATGCTTTCTGGTGGGTGCTGCTGGTGATGGCTTCAGGGAATTCTGTCCTCTTGATGGCCTCGATGGAGAAAGACCCAAAGAGCTGAGTGCTTCTGCTGCATTCTGCATTCTGCTCATTCCCCACTTTGTACTGGGTAAGCCTTTACATGCAAAGTGAGCACCTGGGAGCTTAGTAGAAAATGTGTCCCCGCCCCCAATGCTGAATCCCCCTCAGGCCCACTGAATCAGCCTGCCTTCTGCAGCTCTTTGTACCGTTGATCCTGAGGTAGAGCTGCACTGTCAGGGGAAATGATAGAACTTACACATGTCATTAACAGTAACTGCCTCTGAAGAGCCTCAAGATTTAGGCATTAGGCTCCTTCTTCCAGGCACAGAGGAGGAAACTCTGTGTCCTTTAAGGTGGGGGAAATATCTGGTACAATGACTGCTTCCCTGGTTTGTATATTCTGTTTCTTGGGTTGCCTCCCATTTGCAACTCCCCACCCCCAGGGCATTCTTTCCTGCTCTGTGCCCTGAGTGAGTGGTGGCAACTGGTAATGCCCCTGCCTCATCCCATCTACTTCTTCCATTCCCTCTCAGGCCTCTGAACCCTCAGTCCCATTACCATATTCAGCCTTAGTTTTGTCACACAGACCTTGTGACCTTGGACTCACCTGGGGACTTCCACTTCCAGGGTAAGCTTTGTGCTTTGTCCTCCACAGAGAAGAGTCCTTAGAGTTAGAGGCTAGCCTGGTCTACAGAGTGAGTTCCAGGACAGCCAGGGATACTAGTGAGGCCTTGTCTCAAAAAAAAACAACCCTACCCCCCAGGTGTTTGAAGGTGTGGCTCTGCAGGGGCCGGAAAAGGGGCCCAGGTGATGGATGGGCTGAAGGTGGGTATTCTGTTCTTTCCCTGGGCTTGGCAAATACTGGCGATGGTATATCCCTATGTCCACATCTTATATTGAACACATGCATTTGCTCATTTTCATAGTATGGTCAATTGCTCTTCAGTCTGCTTAGCAGATTCAAAGCCGCCAGAGCCAAGACTGCGGGCCATGGAAATGGTCATGCCACGTGTCCCAGTTTGGACAGTGGACAGCCAGCCTCCCATCTCTGCTTGGGATGGTAAATAAGGCCAAAGTGGAGCCAAGGGCTACACTCCCTGCAGCATTCATGCCTCTGAGGATGGGCAGAGTATAGGCCAGCAGCTTGGTACCAGAATAAGGAAGCCTGGGTGGGCAGCTAGACACAGCTGTGCAGACAGGTCATGTGTGCCACAATAGAACTCCCCCCTCTCTTTTTAAATTGTATCTGGCCACTCTTTTTAAAAAAAAAAAAAAAAGAACACCAACTTTTCATACTCCATAATGGAGACCAGTATCAGATCATAAGATTCAATGCTTGTGGTTCAGTGTGGGCAGAAGGGAAAGGAGGAAGGTCATTTAAAGAGCATAACAGATTATATACCTCTGCTGCTAAGAGATGGACTCTGCTCTTCCCAGTGTCTACATACTGCTCACCACCCCGCCTCAGCAGCTAGCCTTCCCTGGCCAGCATGCAGCATGCTGTGCACTAATAGCTGTCTTCTACCAAGTGGTAGGCACCACATTTTCAAGAGTAATTTTGAGCATATGCCACTTTCCTCAGTGATCACTTGAGACCCTAGTTCCCACACGCTTAGCATTTCAGAAAGAAAACATTCAGGGGCCTACTTTTTTATTTGTAAACCCAACCTAAAAAATAGTTTGAGCTGGGAGTTATGGCACATCCCTGTTAATATGTGCATTTGGAAGGAGGCAGTAGGTTGGAGAGATGGATGGTTCAGTGGTTAAGAGCACTGACTGCCCTTCCGAAGGTCCTGAGTTCAAATCCCAGCAACCACATGGTGGCTCAACCATCTGTAATGAGATCTGATGCCCTCTTCTGGGGGGTCTGAAGACAGCTACAGTGTACTTATGTATAATAAATAAACAAATATAGAAATCCTTTAAAAGGAAGGAGGCAGTATTTATTCCGAGTTCCATCATGAGAACCTATCTAAAAACTCCGGAGGAAGCAGGTATGCAAGCTCACTGACAAGGCTGATGTAGAATGACCTAAGGTCAACCTGAGCAAGTTGAGACCCATCTCTAAATTAGAACCCAACAAAGCAAGCTTTAAAAGCTCAGTGGTGAGCTGTCTGCTTAGCGTGACCCTGGGTTGGACTCCCAGTCCTAGGATAAGAAAAACCAAATCCTTGAGTACAGATGCCTTTGTAGAGTCTCCTACTAAGAGCCCTCAGGACAGACTGGGGGCTTGTGGGGGTGGGGGTGGGGGCAGTCGAATGACCCTTTCACCGGGTCGAGTAAGACACAAATTTACATTACAAACACAAAGTGTATTAAATCATCCCAGTGGTAGGAAGGTTAGGAACCACTTGCTTGAGAAGGTGGAAAAGGTTTCATGGCTTTTTGCTTTATATATATATATAATTTTTTTTTTTTTTTTTTTTTTTTTTGGTTTTTCGAGACAGGGTTTCTCTGTATAACCCTGGCTGTCCTGGAGCTCACTTTGTAGACCAGACTGGCCTCGAACTCAGAAATCCGCCTGCCTCTGCCTCTTAAGTGCTGGGAGCAAAGGCGTGCGCCACCACGCCCGGCGGCTTTTTGCTTTTTTTAAAGTAGTTAACAGAAATTGTTCTTATTAGAACAATTATTTGAGGGAGCATGTATGCTATAACCTACATGTAGAGATCAGAAGACAACTTTGTGGAGTTTATTTTCTGTTGGTCTTTCTGTGGATTCCAAGGATCAAACTTTGGTTGCTTGATTTGCAAGGCAAGCACCTTTACCAGAATAGCAGGTTGTCGGCCTCACTGGCTTTTAGTGGGCTTCCTCTATCCTACGAGGGATGCCGTTTCTGCTCCATTCCACTTCTCTTCCCACCTGATAACTAGTGGCTCTGTTCCCTACTCCTAACGAGGCCAGCGACCTAGAGTGGGAGACTGCTCCACTAAGGCTCTGCTTCAACAGCTAGGCACAAATGGACCTGAGGCACCCAAAGGTGCCTAACCACAATGTTTGCTCTTCCCACGAGGCTTTGCAAATCAGCGATGGCCATGAACTTCCATAAAGTTAGGAGTGATGTGCATGTCAGAAGGGATGGTGTACTTCCCACACGGCACTTCGCTAGTTCTGAGATTCTAACACTAGCCTATATGAACCCAGAGGAAAGGATAGCATCCCACTGTGTGTTCAACATATGGTTACAGGACCTGATGAGCAGTTGATAGCATTGATTCATTATTGGCACTATTCAGTGTGAAGAAGGGTCTAGTGTCAAATGACTTTATGGCACCTATGATGCAGTCTGTGGATAAAGAAAGACAAATAACCAGTCTGCCAAAGAAATAGCAGCAGTTGAGGGTGTGGCAAAGGGTTGGGAGTATTTCTGTACAAACTGTCCAGATGGCCTCAAAAGGCTAACAGGCGCTCAAAGTCCACACTGCAGAGATGACTAGACAGAGCCTAAGGGAAGCCCAGGGCCTGCTGCTGGGAGCCACTGGCAGCATGGTCCAGAACAAGCAGCTGTGTAGCCAGTAGTTCTCCTGTAAGAACTTCTCTATACAAGCCTGGTCTCCTGGGGTCTGCTATGTCCAGAGGCAAAGTGCTCTTCAGGTTTCTCATCCTTCATAGACAATTAGGGAATGAGCCAGAACTGTCCAAACCTGCCAACAGTCAACATGTTGAATTGATACTAGCAAGCCAGGTCTAGTGGTACATGCTTGTAATCCCAGCTACTCAGAAGGCTGAGGCAGGAGGGTCATAAATGTAAAGATGACCTTAGGCTACTTGAGACAACTTTTTAAAACAAAGTGAAAAGGGTTGGGGATTTGGCTTAACTATAGAGGGATTGCTGATTAAACATGGGATGTAATCATGTCATGGAGTGTATACTGTGAGGCACTGAAGGTAAGTGCTCAAACTAGCTACCCCGGGAGTCCAGGGAACCCCACACACAGATACAAAGGGGCACGTGGAGGAGCCTGGCCAACACAGCAGAGGGGTGGGACTGGTTCCCAGTGGATGTTGCAGTGGGGCCATCAGTGCATAGGGTGAGCAGACACATCGGCAAGCACGTTACATTTAGGGGTTTTGTTAAGAGGCTTTCACTATATGCCTCAAAGAGGCGACCCTGCTGGAATTACAAGTCATATACAATGCACATGCCCTTGGTTCCTTTCCAAGCTGGTAGCAAGAGTCCAACCATCATCTCAGGAATGGGATGGGGACCCAGTTCCCAGTTTCTATGAAGGATGGAGTTGCAATGAGTGGTGGGGTAAACACTGAGGTGGAGCAGCGCCTCCTGTGAGAGCAGAGTGGGTGTTTTCTTTGGCTGGGGTGGGGTTTGAACCTTTGGCAATGCAGGACGGGAACACCGTGGCATGACATGAGAGTGGGCCGGTCGCCTGGGGGCTTCTGGCATGGTTAGTGGTTAGCACTGGCTGCTCCTCCAGGGCTGGGGTTCAGTTTCCAGCACCTACAGGACAGCTAAGAACTGCCTGTAACTCTGACTTTAGGGGACATACTGCCCCTTTGGCCTCCACAGAACTGCATGCATGTGGTATACAGACATCCACACACACAAGCTCTTAAAACCAAAAACCAAAGGGTGGATTATTTCTACATCCAACACTAGGGGGCCACAGAGTCTCAAAAGCAGCATTACATTCTGGTAGTCTGAGTTCAGCGTGGGGGTGGGGTGGGGCGGGGTTGGGGGTGGGGGCTGGTGTCAAGCCTCTGTTGAGCACTGGGAAGCTTGTCCTGCCACAGTTAATGCAGGCCGTCTGTTTCTGAGGTAAGGCCAAGTGCACTGGGGGCATCCTATGCCCTGTTGTCAGCCCAGCTTCTCACACAGCTGCAGAGCACGTGATAACCAGGTCAGCAATGCTGACTCATGAAAACCCAGAGTTGTTTGTCTTGTGTACCCACGTGGGAGAGCCACAGGCAGCAAAGGTTGAACACACAGTGCATGAGGAACGTCACACCCTTGGTTGTCCTGTGTGTTATCGCCTTATCCCAGTTATGAGTCACAACAAACTTAGAGGACATTCAGATTGCCAGCTTGGCACAAGCCAACAGCAGATGTGTTGAAGATGAGCTGTTCTCAGCCTCTTGCGTTGTGTCAGACCAAGTTTGCGTCTCCAGGCTAGCATAGCATGGTCCACTTGTCAGGGTGGCCTCGCTGGCATGGGGTCACTGCAGTCTCAGCCTGCTCTCAGCCGTTACTGTGAAGGATAAAAGAAAAACCCAAACCAGAGATATGGCTCAGCAGTTAAGAGCCACAGACCCAAGTTTGGCATTCAACACTCATAACTGCTTGTAATTCCAGAAGTAGGGAATCTGACACCTTCTTCTGGCTTACAAGGACAAATGCACGCACTAGTATACAGACACACAATCTTAAAAATTCAAACTAGATTCCAGTTCGGAAGCCACTGGCCTCATGACCCTCTGCTTAACATAGGCCAAGCTGGCTCTACCTAAATACCATCCTCCACTCTGCTCCCTGCCGGTCCTGGCCAAATGTGTACCCTCCTCCAAGGCAACCACTGCCCTTCCCCATCAGTCGTCCACATTTGTCGTCCATCCTCCCTGCCAGCAACTTAGGCCGATAACAGGGTTTTTTTCTGTGTTTTTGGATTTTGTTTTCAAAGCTCCAGCTTTCTGTCTTCAAGCCTGAAGACTCCCAGTGGCTTCTAAGTGACTGGTGGACAGCTGTGGGAACTCTTTAATAGTACTTTATAGGGAATACAGCAGGCACTGCACAAAACTCAAAATGTTAAAAGCCGATAAGATTTTAAACTTACATTTAAGGAAAGATGATTTTGTAATATAAAAAGTTAACCTCCCTTCTTCTAAACCCTGTTTTGGGGTGCATTTGACATGTCTCCTCTTGTAGCCCAGGCATGCCTCAAACTCAGCAATTCTTTTGCCTTGTCCTCAGAGCTCTGGGATCACAGACATGAGTCACCACAAATGGCTTGAACACAAACAAGACTTTAACAGAAGGGCCCTAAGAAGGGAGCTGGAGAGGTGACTGCAGTTAAGAGCACTGCTGTTCTTCAGAGGACTCGGGCTTAATTCCCAGCAACCACATGAGGACTTACAAACCTGCTCAGACTCCCAGGGGAGCTGATGCCCTCTTCTGGCCTCTGTTGGTGCAGGTAACCATGTGATGCAGACATAAATGCAGGCAAAATACCCACACACATCAAAGGTTTGTTTTTGTTTGGTTTTTTGTTGTTGTTTTTCGAGACAGGGTTTCTCTGTGTAGCCCTGGCTGTCCTGGAACTCACTCTGTAGACCAGGCTGGCCTCGAACTCAGAAATCCGCCTGCCTCTGCCTCCCCAGTGCTGGGATTAAAGGCGTGCGCCACCACGCCCGCTCAAGTTGTTGTTTTTAATTACAACTTAATGCATAAGAACTTAATGCATAAGGATCTGGACCAGATGACGTAGGCAGGAATCTGGTCCAGTTCATAGCACGGCTCACAACTGCCTGCCACTTGACCACCACAGTGGTGGCTCTGCCACCTTAGTGTGCGCACACTCAAGAGCAAGCACACGCACGTGCACGAAATCCATCTTTGGGCTGTAATGGCTCAGCAGTAGAGAACTTGTTGCTCTGCACAACACACAGATCACTTCCCAGCACAGCTTCAGGGGGTCCAACACCCTTGGCTGGTCTCCTCCAACACTGCCTGAATTTACATGAACATTCATAAAGTTAGTAAAATCTTATTTTAAGACCAGACCTCATTTAAAACGTTTATTTTTTTATTGAAGTTTTTTTAAAAAATTTTTAACCAGACAAAAGGATGCACAACATTTTAATCTATTATATGATATTGTCTTATTCTGTGGTGATTATGTTTAGTCAGCTGTTCATAATATACAATACTGAATTTTAATCACGTTATTTACAGAGGGGCCAAAGCACTCATCTACAGGTAAAGGCGCTCGGGTTTAATGTGCACGTTCACAGCCCTGTGCAAGCACAACCATTATACACACTGTAAACAGCACAGGGCATGTCGGTCTGCAGTCACCACTCTCACGGGAACGAGCATACAGGCCTAGGGTAAGGTGCCTGGTTTTCTTTCTGAGGCATAATTCTCAACCGTGTGCTTCCCTCCTCACTCACTCCAAGTGCAGAGCCAGTGTTGGACCACCTCAGGATCCCCTTGTGGAGACTGCCTGGTGACCTCTGAATGTCCTTGATGGAGGAAAACAGGCAAGAGTTCTTCACAGCTGGATAGGTTTAATGTGAGGCACCACCATACAAAACCATGGAACTAAATTCTTGTACAGCTGAGAAACAGTTTAAAATGCCTGAGCAATGGCAGTCAGAGCTGAGCAGAGATCAGGAAGGGCCGGGGGAGCTCGCAGCCCTGGAGGTTGGCCCAAGTGTTTCACGGTCCTCTTGCCTCCCTGTCCCATGGACTTCAGTACTCCTCTTCCGTCTCACTCCCTCTCGTCTTCTTATGGATTGCCCGGTTAAAGCTATGGCAGGCAGGTAACCAGTGATTGTCATGAAGGCCTAACTTACAGCCAGGAAAGCCCTTCTGAGACTGGTGGCAGCACATCCAGTAGCCAGGCCCATATGGCAAAGCCTGGCAATAGGGTTTGGGGTGCCACCGGCACAGGGACACATCCCCTTTCACATACTTTTTCTTGCACTGCTTGCAAGGGTCTTCCCTATAGCGTGGGTCTCGAACCCACCGAGAATCTGCTGGCCTGATGTTGTAGTATTCAATGATGGACTTGAAGTAGCGACAGGTACATTTAAGAATGGCTAAACTCAGGGTAGGGAGTAACCTGAAGATTTTCACTATGATGTGGTGGGGCAGGCATGCCATGTACTGCTGAGGCTCCAGAAGCTGCTGGATCTTAAACCTGGTCTCCAGAAAGTCCTGTGACACCTGCTTCTTGCACGTGGCTGCCTCAAGCACCTGCGAGGTGCTCCCTCCCGGAGAGGCTGCTGGGAGGAGCGGCTCCACAGAGGCATCTTTCTCCTCACCTGCACTGCTGCCCTCAGCAGCATCTTGAGGCTGACTGGCCTCTGAGGCCTCTGGTGCTGGGTGTTCCCTCAGCTGGGGGTGCGCTTGCTGGTCCTGTCCAGATGACAGAAAGAAGAGCATCCCGGGAAGAGGCTCCTCAAGGGAGTCTAAAGCCGCCGGCCGGTCTTTCTCTACCGTGCACACAGTGATGCTGATGCACAGCGGGTCCTGCCTCTGCTCAGGACTGTGCTTTGTGACTGTTACAAGCTCTCTTCTTATGCGACGGACAGCATCTGTAGGCAATTCATCAAATTCCTCCACCATTTCTACGTCATCCCGGCTGCAGCTCTTCATAGCTGTTTGCTGACCCGGCTCTAGATCTGTGCTGTCCATGTGGAAGCTCACAGTGGCTGGCAATGAGGGACAGCTTTGAGAAGTGCCATCCCAGGCCTGCTCCCCTACAGAATGATGCTCAGTTACGGAGGGTTCTTCACCCACAGATACCGGCTGCAAGGGATTCTCCTGAGGGTCGGCTGTGTCTGCAGAGCCCTCTTCACTTTTGTCGCTGGCCTGAGAACCATTAGTGAGCAACACCCTGCCTACATTTCGACGGAAACTGTTATTGCGTGACAAGCTCCCGGGTTCCCGCTGGCCCTGGTGCTTCAGGCACTCAGACTCCAACCTGGCTACCATGTCAAGGACACGGACTGGCTCACCCTGGGATCTGCCAGTCTCGGGATTTTCTTGTTCCTTGGGTTCTTCACAAGTTTCCGGAGCAGAGAAGGGCTCAGGTGCAGGCGGTATACCTCGGGACTGGCCAGAAATCTTCACAATGGCAGGCGAATTTGTGCAGTTTTTTGTGCAGCTAGCTAGCAGAGCAGTGGCCTTCTGCTCAAGGAAGGCAACCATCTGTATCACCGACAGAGGCCTCGCAGCACAGACACCGTCCCCGCTGTCACTCATGTAGTGCACAGAACAGTGCTCCACGCCACACACAAACGGCTCAGACTGGTAGCACTGGCTGTTGATCTCTCTCATCATTTCTAGCTGTAACTTGGCTTTCTTAAGATCTCCTGATTTTTTCCTTCTTTTAGTGGCTCTCCCATCGATATCCCAGGAACTTTTAATTTTCATAGAGCCTATCCTATTGCTATACTGGTGGGCTGCAAAGAATGCAATTTTCTCCTTCGTGTTCCCAGGTTTGACAATAGCCCAGGTCCCAGGCAGCCCCTCCTCACTCTGGTGCACGGCTGCAGACAGCACGTTCTTTTTGGCTTTAACATTCAAGCTGTTCTCCACAGGGCTCTTCCCACTCATACTGCACAGAACATTTGGAGAAAGGATCCCAAAAGGTTTTCTAGACGATGCTTTGACAAGGGAGGCTGAAGGAAGGACGGTGGGTTTCATGTAGCTGGCTCTGGCCTTCACATCACCGTTGGCCTTTCCGTGGCTCATAGGCGTTCTCAGGGTGTCCCTGCTGACCTCAAGAGGGCGCTCTTTCTTCTGGAGTTTCCAGTACAGCTTAAGGTGCATAACAGATGCCCTGGAACAGGAGAGAAGAGAGCTGACTTAGGTATCCTACTGTTTCTAGCAAGAGAAGTCTATTTTCTCAACTTCTAACATCTCTACCAAAAGTCGCATTCTGGCTCATTTCTAATACACAAATCACGGAGAACAGAAGCAAACTAAGCACTTTCTGTGGAACTAACAGCCACAAAATCAGCTGATTTTGAATGATACATTATAGAAAGGGCTATTAATGTAAATTAATCCTTTAAAGTTCGTTTTCCTGACACTGCTTTTTCTAAAATCACACCTTGGCACAGAAGCAGGAAATATTAACTCCTCTATATTGCCTAGGCTGTTCATTCTGTCTGGTTTTTAGGAGATAGGGTTTCATGTAGGCGAGGCTGGCCTTGACTCTCTGCTCCTTCTACCTCCACAGTCCTGAGATTACAGGCGGCGCTGGGAGTTGAACCCAGGACTCTCTAGATGCTAAGCAAGTGCTCTACCAGCTCTAGCAGCAGCATCCTCTCCTGCATAACTAGTTCTGACTACCTAACCCATGCTAGTTTTACATTTGTGACCCTCCTGCCTCAGCTTTCCTCAGTGCATACCATGCCTGGCCCTAGTAGACTGTTTTGTTTCGTGGGTTTAAGTATGTCTGTCTCAGTATGGAATCCTGACTGGCCTGAAACTCACGCCAGACCTGCTGCCTCCCTACTGTTGAGATTGACGGTACAGCAGTGACTCAGGCCTTACTAGATTTTTTATCTTTATCTTCCAGTTCCTCACAGCTAGCACTTTATTGGTTGCATATAAAAATAACTATTATTTCCTCAACCATTCCCATAGTGTTGGCTGTTTTGCTGTTTATAACTTGTCTGTCATGTGTTTTAATTTCTAAACAACCCATTCATCTGAACTATATACGTCCTTACTGACTTTTTGGCTAGGACCAAGCATCAAATCTTGACTACCAAACCTTCTATAGCATCTTAAAGAAAACACAGAGGCCCATATGCCTTATTCTTAAAAAGTCTGAACTAATTCAGACAAACAAAACAACAAAACCCTGGTGCCTTTTTTCCTTCTTTCCTGGTGGGGTGAGGAAGGGAGGCATTTCAGCGTGAGGTGACAGACAGAGGATTACTTGCCTTGGCCTGGCCTGGCCTCTGCTCTCACTGATTAGATTAGCTAGAGAGGGTGGATACAACCTGGGCAAGGCACCTCTACTCCATCTGAGTGGAAATGTTAACGGAAGGGTTGACACCCTAGATATAGTCCAGGGATCCATACCCTTGCTAAAAAGCACCCTAGGACTGAAGAGTGTGTTTTCCAGGGATGGTCACTCTCCTGTAAAGTAATCCTACCAATGCAATAAAGATCTGCAGTCACACATTTGTGGGAGTGAGGCCACCATATTTTCAGAGCTATGCATGGAGAGATCCACTCTAGCTGAGATTATTGTGCAAGACATGCATCCTATGGGGCAACTACGTATAATCCTTCCCGCGGGCTCACAGCCTTTACCTGCCTTCAGGCATCAGTGCTGACTGGGGAGAGCCCATGTACTGTACCTTCCATCTTAACTCTAGGGTTCTCTAGCCCAGGCTCAGCTGTTTTCTAACTCTGCAAATGGAAGCTCTGCATTTACGGTACGTAAAGTGCCTTTTAGAGATTTGTGTATACATTTATTTTTATATAAGCACGGGTCCAAGCTGTGCAGCTCCTACGGAGAAGTCAGAGAACTCGTGCAGGAACCGGCTCTCCCCTTCCCATGTCAAGTCCAGGGGTCAGCTCAGGCCCCAGGCATGACACTGGCAGGCCCCACCTCTCCCTCCTGGAGTAGATCTTAAGATCATTGTGATTGGTCCCTGAAACCTCAGAACCTAAGGGTGGTAGAGAGCGGCCCCTTTTCTGCACCATAACAGTTTAATAGCTTTCTACCATTTTTGATAATTTAGTCTTCCTCAAAAACAAGATGCTACATAAAGAAGAGTTATACTGAGTGCTGTCGCTCTGAGCCAACTCTGTGCTGGGTTTTCATGGGGAAATGTAAGTGAAATGAAAGCAATGGAAGTGGGGGACATAATAAACTATCACAGAATGCTCTCCTTGCAGAGTGAGTGCCTGTGAGTGAATGTACAGCTGCTATGCATTGCACAATGTTTTCTTTGCCTCTGCACCCCCACAGTATTTTAGGTGCTGTGTGTTATGCTGGCTAGGCTTATGTCAGCTTGACACAAACTATAGTCATCTGAGAGGAGGGAATCTCACCTGAGAAAATGCCTCCATAAGATCAGGCTTGTGTGCACGCAAGCCTGTGGGGCATTTTCATTGTTATCAGTGGGGGAGGCCACAAACCACTGTGGGTGGGGCCATCCCTGGGTGGTGGTCCTGGGTTCTATAAGTCTTCCCAAAAGAACTACCCAGAATTCCTCAAAAACAAGATGCTACATAAAGAAGAGTTATACTGAGTGCTGTCGCTCTGAGCCAACTCTGTGCTGGGTTTTCATGGGAAATGTAAGTGAAATGAAAGCAGGCCACAGGAGCAAGCCAGTAAGTGGTTCCCTTCCATGGCCTCTGCATCAGCCCCTGCCTCCATGTTCCTGTCCTGCCTTCCTTTGATGATGGAAGTCAGGACATGCATTTGGTTACAGGGTTTCATCCCAGTAATAGTAACCATAACTAGAACAGGTCTGTTAAAAACAAACATTAATAATAATTAATTCAAATTAAAGAAATATTTGAGAACAAATTAGTATAATCAGGGAAGGTTTTTGTTTGCACATAATCTGTAAAACCTGCTCCACTGACAGTAACTGAATGAGCAGCTTTAGCGAGATACACTAGAGCTATCCCACTGGAGGGAAAGAGGAGTGAAGGTGTCCAGGACCCACCTGACTGCTGGGGAGGGAGGCCTAGGAAGCCTGTGTTTGTGTTGCTGCTGACTCAAGACTGGGAGGAGTGGTGGCAATTTCCCCCTTCCCTTGGTGGGCACTCAGCAGTTCTGAAACAAAAAATAGGTCTGGTAAGACTTAAGACTACAAAAATCTTAGTTTGGGTTTAGCTCCGTGGTTAATTAAGGATATAATGTAGGATACCAGTGCATCTGTTACCAAAAAAAAAAAAAAAACACAAAAACAGATGGCAGCATTTTGCCTACCCCATCCCACGCTAGGAACAAGCACAGTAGAAAGTCCCATCCAGGTTTCTGTGGCTGCCATCTTTCATCGAGTTATCTGAATCTTGCAAGCACTCCATCACTGAGCTACATTCCCAGTCCTCAAAATCCTATTATGAAAGGCCGCTGTAATTAGGCAGTCATGATGGCACATGCCTGCCGTAATCCCAGCACCTTATGTAGACACTGAGGCAGGGGGACGAGGACTGAGAGGCTGTGAGGACAGTGTCAGAGGCGGACACCCTCCCTCAGCTATAGTGATTTTGAGACCAGCTTGGGCTACATGACCCTGCTTTTAACAAAGTCTGAGTATAACAATACTCGAGCCCTCCTCCTCCGTTTATGTAAGTATGTATGTACTTACATACATAAGTATGTAGGTACTTACATAAAACGTAAACCTATACAGCACCTACATATCAGCTTCTCGGGCTCTCAGAAAAGTCCTTAGACATTAAGCTGTCTGGAATGATTCAGCAGTTTTCCCGGGATCAGGCCCAGATTCTGTTTTAAACCTTATTTATTCTAAGGGTAGCAGGAGCTTTGGGAACCGTGTGTCTGTTGCATCCAGCAAAGGGAACGGGGGGGGGGGGGGGCTTTGGCTTTAGGCTGGGGAGGTCATCGGGAGTGAGGCAGAACTTTGTAACAGGAAGACAAGGAAACAGTCTGTGCTGAAGCACCTAGCCTAACCTGGTTAAAACAAAACAAGAGACGTATCTCCTCGTCTTTCTCCTTGAAGCTTTTTATTGCCCAAGATCCAACCTTGGCTGCTCAGACTCTTTCTTTCCTGGCTCTCAGACAGTAGAGGCCGTCAAGAATCATTCTCTTTACAGACCATGATTCCTTTCAGGTGATGTCTACATGACTATTCCTGGCTCTGATTAGCTCGCACACATGGTGACTCTCCATCCTGCCATTCCTGTGGTACTCTCTTACCTTCAGAGCCTACTGTGTGGTAGACCAGCTCACCTGGATGTGTCAGTAAGAGCCTCAAAACCCAACACTACCAGTTGATGACAACCTCAGGTACCCACACTAACAAACTAGAAATGAAGTCACTTAGATAACTCCTCCCTGTCCCTGTAGTCACTAAACTATGCCCTTCTCTGCATCGCTGGCACAGCTGCTAGGTGAGCAACCGCCTCATCTCAGTTGCACTGGACGGCCACAGGAAGGGCAGAGTCAGTCTGTCGGCTGGAAATCCTGCTTTGTCCCGCTTCTCACTTTAGAAGCTTGTTCATGGAACTGTCAGGAGGGGACCAGAGAGATGGAAGCTAATCACATCGTAAATTAAGCAACGAGGTCCATAAAACTGAACAGCTTCAGAATCGGTCATATACCCTACAACTGACTGTTTCCTTCTAACTACTTAGTATTACTAATCTGTCAGGACTGGAAACTTACACAACTGTAAGACACAGTGACTGCTACAAAGCAGCAGAAAACGAAACAATCACTACAGACCATGACAGGTTACATGGGGCAGTACAGGTGCCCAGAGCCAAGAGGAAGGAGAGAGGAGTGGGCAGGTTAGAGGACAGGCTGCTGGCATTGAGCTACAGGTCTAAGAGGCTTTACTTTCTAAGGTAAACCCAGAAGGAAGACATACTAAGTCCTGAGAGGCTCAAAAGTAGATGTTTTAGGAAAATGCAGGCAGGTAAGTAAGAAGAGAGCGAACTAAGGGACTAATAGTAGAGAGATGGTTTGTAAACAAGCAAGATTCTAACTCCATTACAATTAGAGGGTAGAGAAGCATCAAGGATCCTCAAATTTATGGCTTCAACAACTGCATGAAGAGAGATTCCCGGAGAAAAATTCCTAAACAGAATAGCAATGGCTTGTGCTGTAAGATCAAGAATTGACAAATAGGATCTCATAAAATTGCAAAGCTTCTGTAAGGCAAAAGACACTGTCAATAAGATAAAAAGGCCACCAACAGATTGGGAAAGGATCTTTACCTATCCTAAATCAGATAGGGATCTAATATCCAATATATATAAAGAACTCAAGAAGGTGGACTCCAGAAAAATCAAATAACCCCATTAAAAAATGGGGCTCAGAGCTAAACAAAGAGTTCTCACCTGAGGAATACCAAATGGCTGAGAAGCACCTGAAAAAATGTTCAACATCCCTAATCATCAGGGAAATAAAAATTAAAACAACCCTGAGTTTCCACCTCACACCAGTCAGAATAGCTAAGATCAAAAATTCAGGTGACAGCAGATGCTGGCGAGGATGTGGAGAAAGAGGAACACTCCTTCATTGCTGGTGGGATTGCAAGCTTGTACAACCACTCTGGAAGTCAGTCTGGAGGTTCCTCAGAAAATTGGACATAATACTACCGGAAGAACCAGCAATACCTCTCCTGGGCATATGCCCAGAAGAAGTTCCAACTGGTAATAAAAACACATGCTCCACTATGTTCATAGCAGCCTTATTTATAATAGCCAGAAGCTGGAAACAACCCAGATGTCCCTTAACAGAAGAATGGATACAGAAAATGTGGTACATTTACACAATGGAGTACTACTCAGCTATTAAAAACAATGGATTTATGAAATTCTTGGACAAATGGATGTATCTGGAGGATATCATCCTTCGTGAGGTAACCCAATCACAAAAGAAGTCATTAGATATGCACTCACTGATAAGTGGATATTAGTCCAGAAACATAGAACACCCAAGATACAATTTGCAAAACACAAGAAAATCAAGAAGAGGGAAGACCAACGGGTGGATACTTCATTCCTCCTTAGAATAGGGAACAAAATACCCATGAAAGGTGTTACAGAGACAAAGTTTGGAGCTAAGACAAAAGGATGGACTATCCAGAGACTACCCAACCCGGGGATCCATCCCATAATCAGCCACCAAACCCAGACACTATTGCATATGCCAGCAAGATTTTGCTGAAGGGACCCTGGTATAGCTGTCTCACATGAGGCTATGTCAGTGCCTGGCAAATACAGAAGTGGATGCTCACAGTCATCTATAAGATGGAACACAGGGCCCCCAATGGAGAAGCTAGAGAAAGCACCCAAGGAGCTGAAGGGGTCTGCAACCCTATAGGTGGAACAACAATATGAACTAACCAGTATCCCCAGAGCTCATGTCTCTAGCTGCATATGTAGCAGAAGATGGCCTAGTTGGCCATCACTGGGAAGAGGCCCCTTGGTCTTGCAAACTTTATATGCCCCAGTTCAGGGGAACGCCAGGGCCAAGAAGTGGGAGGGTGGGTAGGGGAGCAGGGCGGAAGGAGAGTATAGGGAACTTTTGGGATAGCATTTGAAATGTATATAAAGAAAATATCTTTAAAAAAAAAGAGAGAGGTTCCTCTTGGTGGATGGAAAGCAGATGGCTGCTCAGATCTGCACAGAGGAGGCAGAGGTAAGTTCAGTTTCGCAGAAACAAACGTGCAGCTGGAGTGCCTGCAAACAGGAGATAACTGAGGTCAAGCAGATAAGAGCGAAGGACGATGAAGGCAGCTGTCACCGAAGCATTTCAATAGGAAATACGCAGTCTAAACAGAAGCCTCCCAAGATTCTGCATGATAAACATGTGCATAACTTTTATAATAGAAAAAACACACTTTACCTCAAAAAGCCAAAACAAACAGGACTCGATGCTGACACATTCTGTAACAGCACATAGTCCCTCACTCACATGCTGAAGTTCACATGTTCAATAATCAATGAAAAGGTAGAATGTGGTTAGGAGAAGGGAAAGGCCTAACATTTTCTGAGGACAGCGTCAGCTGGTGGTGGAGTCCTTGGTGCCCCCGTGAGGAACCGCAGTGCAGAGAGTGAATGTACTGGTCAGAGCAGTTTTCAGAAGCTCGGCCCGAAGAGACACCTATCACACTCAATATCCACGAATATGGTGAGACTGTCAACTAAGCAACTCAAACCTAGACAGCTTCACACAGTGATGGCCAAAATCGAGTTTTCAAAAGCTCCATGTATTCTGATTAGACACTATGTATTTATTAGACAGCTCATAGAAACCTGGGAGGGGGCAGGAGAGATGTCAGTGGTTAGAGTTTCCCAGCACCACAGAATGGCTTGCAACCATCTGTAACCAATTTCAGGGCATCCAATGCCAACCATACCTGTGTGGGCAGCAGGTATGCATATGGTACTGGTTTACATACATGCATGCAGGCGAACACTCATACACACACATCAAAGTAAATACACAAACAGCAGGAGAACTGTCATCTCAAGATAGTATACAATCACAAGTTAAGCCTCAAAGGATTAGAAAATGGGTGGAGTGTGGTAGGTCACACTTGTAATCCTAACTTTCAGGAAGGATGAAGCAGGATGGCTGAGTTCAAAGTCAGGCTAGTTATATTACATTCCATGCCAGCCTGGGCTATGAGACCTACCTCATACATGCCACAAGCACAACCCCCACCAAAAATTGTGTATAAACACAATCCTCAAAAAAGCCAAAGTGCTCTTTCATGTGTATAGGGCGGGATGCAGGTGACCTCTATCTAGCCCTGGTCTTGGTGCCCCCAGGGCACTCTGCTACCTCAGCCTCCCACAGGCTAGGTTGCAGGCACTTACTGCCGTGTAATAACTATGTAGAGGGATAAACGTGAGCCGTAAGGAATTTAAAGGGAATACGTGATGAGAATAGGAAAAAAAACAGAGTTTACAAATTGAAGACCCTGTCTCAAATGTTCAAAAAAAAGCTCCCAGAAAATCTGTACTGCATCTTCTTCACCAGAGCACCGCACGAATGATTAGCAATCCAACAACATACTTGTGGGCGGCTCTGAATCTGTTCAGTCAGAGGAGGCAAATGATTTATAGTTAATCCTGATTGTCAGCTGATGGGACTTAGAATCAGTCTGTGAGGAGCTTCTAAACGAGGTTAGCTGAGGTGGTCTTACCTGCCTCTCTGCTGTGAGGTAAGGTAAGCCTCCCCTCCCCCACCCGCGCCATCTCCTGGAGCCTCTGGAACTGAGAATCAGAGTGAACCCTTCCTTAAGTTGGCTCTTGCCCGGGTGTTTGTCACGATAATATGACAAATAATTGCTACACTGACTTCTAGGAACCAACGGTTATGATAAATTGAGATTATACAGGGAGTAAAGCTGCAGGTTCAGAGCCGGAAAGATGGCTCAGTTGTTAAGAGTAGTTGGAGCCCTTACAAAAGATGGGAGTTGGTTTCTATAACTCCAATTCCATTGGACCCACCAACACCCTCTTCTGGCCTCTAAGGATACCAGGCACAAATGTGGTGCACACTCAAACAAGCCAACATGCATACACATAACTCTTTAAAATATATAGAATATCTTAGATTATGTCCCCCTCTTTAAAAAAAAGAAGGCAACTTGGTAAGGTGGCTCATACCTGTAAATTAAACACTTAAGAGGCTAAGGTAAGAGAATCAAGAATTTACAGGCTGGCCTGGACTACAAAGTAACAAAACAAAACAAAACAAAACAAAACAAAACAAAACAAAACAAAACAAAACAAAAATTCAAACTGCCTACCACAGGTTGCTGCTGGGCATGGAGCACACACCTGAAGTCCCAGCTACTCAGGAGGATGAGGTAAGATTGTGTTAGCTCTGGAGCTAAGGGCCAGCCTGAACACCACATAAAGGCTCCATAGAGAAATCAGCAAAGTAACAACAAAGCCATCTCGGCTCACGTACAGTACAGACAAAATGACACAGGACGCTGGGGGAGTCATCAAGGCAGCTCTGCCTCTAACATGACATCAGTCTCTCTTTGTGCACACCAGAAGAGTGATGGGCTGACATTATCAGATCAGTGAGTCTCAAAGAAAGCACAAGACACCCACTCCACTACTATTAACTGGAAAGGTGCCAGGACCAGGAGGGTAGGAACACAGACAGAGGCCCACGAGAAAGCACGCCATATCCCTCTGAGTACTGACAGAACGTGTCCAGATCTCAGGCATCACAAAAAAAAAAAAAAAATCCCATCTGAGAAAAATAGCCTCTTAAAATGAGCTCCAGAAGACCAGGTGAGGACTTCATGGGGAGGAAGCTCAGCTCTTATTTTTTCTTCAATTTAAGAGAGTGGAGTCTTGATTTGTAGCTCAGGGTAGCTTTGAACTCGGGTTTTCAATATCTCTGACTACCCATGTAGCCAGGCTATAGACGCTTGGCCTTATCCATTCACACATGGCTTTAAAGGAGCATTCACCAAAGCCTTGATGGCTGAATTTGTCCCGTGATGATTAAGTGGTTTAGTAGTGCATAGTGAGGAAAAATTAGTTATCTCTTTAAAAACAAAACCAAAAACCAAGCAAACAAGAAACCAGGGAGAATGGTCTTTGAAAACATGCAGCTCTAAAGAGTCTGATGTTCACAGCTTCCATCTTAGAACTGCCTCAAGGTTGCTGTATGAATTTTATACCATAAATAAGATGAAACAACTAATTGCCAAAATGAAGGAATTTATGGTAACTCCATGAGAAAATGGGACAGCTGAGCATAGGACTTCACTGGGTTAGCGCTTGACCCGGCAGCCTCATCTTAAGTCATTTCTCCTCCATAAGGGTCTTCTTTTTAAATTTAGTCAAATTCAGAGGTTCCAGACAATGGGCAACAGACAATGGTGGGGGCATAATTCCTAACATTAAAGTGTATATTAAAACTTGCCAGGTTTAATATGCCTTGAAATCACACAAAAGCAAAATAACAAATGATTCACCTGGCACACCTTTAATCCTGGCATGGGGAAGGTGCCCAGGGTACATCACTGAGTCCAAGGCCAGCCTGGTCTACAGAGTGATAAAAAGAGACGGGCCAGAGAGGAAAGAACAGGAGAGAAGAAAAAAGGGGAGGAGGGAAAAAGTAAGCAGGAAAACTGACTGATAGAGACTGTATAATCCAAGAGGACTCAAGAGCTCCCATAATCCAAGAGGACTCAAGAGCTCCCTGCTGGAAATATAGTGGGCAGTCTTCTAACTCACTGACAAACACATATGGAGAGGGAAACATGTTATCATTCATGTTAATTAAAGTGCCCTTTATAGCAAGTACAGTGATCATCTAACCTTTTGTTTCAGTCAGCAAATCCTTGGAAATACTGATCAAAGAAAGCAGACCACTCTTGAGGAAATGGCACATATCTTCCAAGCCGGTCACTGTTTCAAGAGATTCACAGACCAGCCCTCTAAAGTTCGCCAGGCTCCGCCGCAAACTTACGTCATGGCCACGGCTGTGACTCACTTGGCACAGTGCCTTGGTGTACAGGAAGCCCTGGGTTTGGTCCCTAGCATGGCATAGCTGTGATGTGGTGGTACAACTGGGAGGTGAAGGCATTCAAGATGGTCTTCAGATACATAGCAAGTTTGAGGCCAGCCTGGACTACATGAGACCCTCTTTCAAATAAATAAACACAAAACAAAAAGCCTCTTAAAACTGAGCAAGCCTGATAACTTGAGTTTGCTCCCAGGAACCAACTGTGGAAGGAGGAGAGAGTCAGTTGTTCTCTGACCTCGTATGTGCTCTCTATACACCGTACAACACACCAAACACACACTCAAGACTAAACAGTTTTAAATGCTTGTAACTGCCTTGGAAATTACAGGGCACGTAGCAACATGTTCACATTTAGCGACTTCTCCAAAGCATTAGACGTAGCACAATCATCAATTCAGTAATGAATTTTAAATACTAGCCAAAACTATGGGGTAAGAGGAGAATTAGTCTTCAAAAAAAAAAAAATCTAGAGTTAGAGAGGGCTGTGTTGGTAAGGCACACTTGCCTTACACGCATAAATGCTGAGCTTGGTGGCCAGCTGGGCGCAGTGGTGCGCACTGGCACTGAGCACTGAGGCTGCACTGATGGAGCTCACTGCCAATCAGCCTAGCCTACTTGGCAAATTCTAGGCCACTAAGAGAGCCTGTCTTCAAAAACAAGGTAGATGGACCAACACCTATCTATAGTTGTCCTCAGGCCTCTACACATATGCAGACATACACAAACAAGTCAATGCTCACATGCACGTGTGCGCACATATACATACAATCTAACTGCAATGCTGGCTGTAGAGGCCAGGATAAAAAGAGAACGTATGTAATAGACGTCACTAACAGGTTATCATTTCAGCACACCAAACTCACAGCCAACAAAGACAAGGAATTCTAGATGTGGCCAGGAGCTGAGTCTGACTAATTTAATAACTACTACCCCAGAGCCTTGCTCTTACATTGCTGAATTTGAATGAATGATGCCTTTTATAGGAGACAGCCTTAGTCCAGAAAGGGGTACAAATGTGATCTCCATCTGCACTGCCCAAAGTGCCCATCAGATCGCTCTGGCTTCGTGTGAGATCCAAAGCATTGGAGCACCACAATGGAGCACAAAACGAAAAATTCATTAGAAACATTTATCTCACAATTGTTTTCAAAAATTACTTAAAAATTCAAAATGCTGGTAAATTACTGAGAAACAAGTTCTGGGCTGGTGAAATGGCTTAGTGGTTAAGGTCCTTGTTGCTAAGTGTCACAACCTAGTTCCATCCTCAGAACACACACGGTATAAGGAGAGAGGCAATCTCCAAAAGTTGTCGTCTGATCTCCTCGAGGACCACTTCACATGTCCATGCACACGCATACACACACTAATATTAGGGGCTGGAGAGACAGCTCAATGTTTAAAAACAATGGTTGCTCTTCCAGAAGACCCAGGTTAGAGTCCCAGGATCCACATGGTGGCTCACAAACATCGGTAGCTTCAGTTCCAAAATATCCAATGCCACCTGTGGTGCACAAACAGGCAGGCAAAACACCACACACATCACACACAAACAACATACAAAGACTTTCTCTCACAAACCCACACACAAAGAATGTTTTAAAAAAACCTTAAATTGTATCTCAATTTAATGTCCTCTATGTCTTCACCAACAGTCTCAGGTAAGCCTCAGATGGCCCTGGGGTTAAACAAACTTTGAAGAACAGCAGGGAGAACACAAAGGGTGCTGGTGTGAGACAGACAGCTGCTTTTACACTTCCTCAGGGAAACCTCCCCTATTTGTCTCATTACAGAATCTCACTGAACTGGGCAGCCTCTCCTTCGTGGGCGGCCCTCTTCAGCTATTTGCTTGAAATAAAATACTTAAGAGGTGACTAGGATTCAGGAAGTATTCTCTCAAATGCTAGAGAAGCGTCATCATGGTATAAACACTGACAGAGGACTGCGGCAAGGCCCGAGGAGATACCAATGGAGGCCCAGACGCTTTAGGGTATTCCAATGGGCAATGGGCAGTTATGAAGCCAAACCTTACTGCAACTACAAAACCACACCCTTATCCTCCAAGCCTCCTTTCTACAGAAGGCATGGTGTCCACTCCTGTAAATCCTAGCACATGAGAGAGCAAGGCAAGAGTGACTGTCAGGAGTCTGAGGCCAGCCAGGGCTACAATACACGGACTGAGCAAGACTGCATCTTGAAAGAGGTCCCACTCCTGAGGGAAACAACAACAAACCCAATGTCTTCTATAAGCTACCAATACAAAACTGTTAGCACCGATGTGTCTTAGACTTCATGTTCAAGTTGATTATGACGGAACACTTGACTAGCATGCATTTTAAGGGCCCGGGTTCAGCCCCATAGAAAAAGAAACCCCAACAAGAAAAAACAAGAAGGTAAGGCTTTAAAACAGCTGTCTATAGTATCCAGGTAAAGAAATGCATGTTAATTTGAACACAAACTGAACCCTAACAAGCTGAGAAATGACTAAGTAGTCTAAGACAGCACCCTAACTGATGAACTATAGGGAATTTGAAGTTTAACTGTTAGCAACTACTCAATATATATTATACTAAAAATCTCAACACTAAATCCTGTCACTGCTAACAATGTCATAGAGGATATTAGCTCAAACAAAAACACAGTTGAAGACAGCAGATTCTCTTTTTTTTGTTTGTTTGTTTGTTTTTTCGAGACAGGGTTTCTCTGTGTAGCCCTGGCTGTCCTGGAACTCACTCTGTAGACCAGGCTGGCCTCGAACTCAGAACTCCGCCTGCCTCTGCCTCCCCAGTGCTGGGATTAAAGGTGTGCGCCACCACGCCCGGCTGCAGATTCTTTAGATGAAAACTTTCCTCATAGGATGGGACGGCAGCATCAGTTATCACCAGTTTGCAGCTTTCACTAAGTCAAGGACTCTGGCACTGAGAAGTCACTGATAAATTACAAAACCGAAACACAGTCAGCCACTAGAGGGACTCCTGATGAGAAAGAAAAAAAAACAAACAAACACTTTCAAAAATAAAACCTACCAGCTGTAATCTGGTCAGTCCTGGAGAACTAGTCACTAGTTTACAGGAAACATGGCAGAGCGGGAATTGGGGCAGCCTCCTGGGGGTACACAGGAAAGTCTGGGTTTTGGGGAAGCTCTAGAAGAGTTGTTTTAAAAATCTTGATTTTTCATCTTCCAACTTCAAACAGAAAAAGTTGGGACAGCATATATTTAACAAGAGACTCAATGAACACATACATGATCCTAGCAGTCAGAAGGTAGAAACAGGGAATCAGGAGTTCGCGCCACCCCTGAGCTACGAGGGTAATAAATGGCTGGCACTTTAGTACGAAGCTCAATTCTTCTGTATTTACTGGTTTTTGTTTGATTTCAAAGAGAAATCGGCAGAAGCAGCTGGAAAGCACTGGATAGACGAGCCCTGAAATGTCCCTTCTGTCTACAGTGTCAGCTCCAGGCTGACTGGCTGGAGGGAGGTTTGGTGGGGGGGAGGCCACTCAGCGGCCTTACTCCTTCCTGGTTCAGACAAGGGGCAGGTTCTTACTCCACTCCACACCCATTACTGACAACTGAACAGGAAATAAATCAGGAAGCAATCTAAAAAGAAAGAAAAGGGAGACACACTAGGAAACCAAGTAATAAAAAGAACTGGACTAAAAGTGACAATGGCAAATGCCAACCAACTTGTTTCTTTCTCTTAAAGAAAGCTCAAGATGTGCTGATTTGAGAAAAGCTCTCCCTGCTGTAGTCCAGGCTGGCCTTGGACTTGAGAGTCTCTCATGTGCTACAGTTACAAGCATGAATCAACAAAGCTGATTCAATCTATCACTTATTAAACACACGTTTTTTTCTTTCTTACTTTATAAAAATAAGTGTATGTGTGGGTGGGTGGGGGCATGCTCGCCACAGCACGTGTGTGGCAGTCAGGACAACTTGCAGGAGGCATGTCTACATAGATTCTTTTTAAAAATAAAAAATGCCAAACTATTATCAGCACAAATAAACTCTGATAAACAGACTCCTAAACACCAAAACTAGGAAGGAAGAAAATACCAAAAACAAAAAAATATAAAATATAATAAAGAAATATAATTATTTCCACATAGCAATTTTATACTTATTTTTAAAAACATATAATTAACTTCAACAGAAAACCCCCCAACTTACCTAACTCAAAATGACTAGAAAGCATGCACACAGATCACGCCTGGATCCCTTTAGTATTTCTATTACTAATGAAGTAAACCACGGCAGTGCTAACAGCCACGATCAAACCCCCCTGCCTACACAGAAAGCAGAGCACACTGTATGGCTGCATGTGACAAGTTCCTACAGGATCCTCTGTCCGAACAGTTGGTCCCAGTTAGTAGTGCTGTTTTGGGATGTTATGGAACCTTTTGGACATGGGAATTAGCTTCAAAATGGAGGGACATGGGGCTGGAAAGTTGGCTCAATGGTTAAGAGCACTTGTTGTTGCTGCAAGGACCTGGGTTCAATTCCAAGCACCCACATGGACGCTCACCACCGCCTTGGGTACCAGGCTCACATGTGGCAAATGGATGTACCTGCAGGCAAAACACTCATACACCTGAAATAATAAAAATAAATCTTTAAAAAAAATGTAGGACCATGAAAACAGGGTGCCCAGGTACAGCCCAGAGCCCTTCTTTCAAGTATTTTGCCATGGCTAGCACAGACACCTGGATAAGAAAAGCCAGGAGACAAGTAAATGGAAAGGCGGTGAGAGAAACGACGACCTTACTACTCCCTCTGTATTGTCAATCTTATCGAAAATAAGCAACCATAATCACAGCTCACAAACTTCTGCAATTTCTGACACATGGTTCCAACCTTTTCCTTTCCACACTCAAAACAGGATGCTACTTGCTTGCATTGCTTGGTAGTCAATCACAGGCCACTGGAAAAAGTAAGAAAGCAACACATCCCACCCACCTTCCCTAAACTTAGCAGCACAACTGTTCTGATGCTGAATCACTTCTGCTGGGGCAACTCTGCAGGCTGATCCTCTTTCTTCACGCTCTGTTCGAAGTCCTAATGCCAGCACAATCTCTGTCAGCCCTCAACATCTGAACTCATAACCTGCAACCATTATGCACAAAAGGAGGTGAGTATTCAGAAAAGTATACCAGCACAAGGCCTGGTATCTTCCAAGACTAACCAAGTGATGGTTAGTTCTCGTCATCCCGACACAAGCTGAAGACCGGTGGGTGAGAGGGATCCTCAGTGAGGAACTGTCCCAATCACAACTGGCACACAGAGCATACCTGTGGGGCATTTTCTTGATTAGTGGGTGAGGGGGTAACACGTTAATGGGTAGTCCCATCTTTGGACAGGTGGTCCAAGGTTGTTAGCAGTATTCCCCCATGGTCTCTCTACTTCAGTTCTTGCCTCTAGGTTCTTGCCCTGATGTCCTTTAGTGATAGACAATGACTTAGAAATATAAGTCAGCCAGGCAGTGGTGGTGCATGCCTTTAGTCCCAGCACTTGGGAGGCAGAAGCAGGCGGATTTCTGAGTTCAAGGTCAGCCTGATCTACAGAGTGAGTTCCAGGACAGCCAGGGCCACACGGAGAAACCCTGTCTCAAAAACCAAACCAAACCAAACAAACAAAAAACCCAAAAACAAACAACAACAACAAAAAAAGAAGTATAAGTGAATTAGACCTTTTCTACCCAAGTTGCTTCTAGTATGTGTTTTTTATCACAGTAACAGCAACCTAAGACACTCCCAACAGACAGAAATAGCTATTACATCATAATGATACACTGAAACAAGATGCAACACATTTTGTAAAATAAAAGAATGTAAATAATTAGGTATACTAAACCCCTACTGTAAAAACATTTAGCAATATGGGTTACTTCAGGAACTAATACTTAGCCCCACCATCTATCAAACAATACATATCTCTCAGTTTTTGACAGCTTATTATCAAACAATATGAAAAAAAAAACTTACACTGATTAACAAATAACATTTACTGGAAAGCAAAACTGAAGCTAACCTGCACTGCCGGAGGTGCTAGAAAGAAATGAAGTAGGGCTAGCCCTAGCTTACATTCAAGCAGACCCCTAAAAAGCCAGGTCTTTCAGCCAGGCATTATGAATGCCACATGCCTGTAATCTCAGCATTTAGAAAAGGCTCAGGAATTTAGAGTCCTTCAACTAATAGCAAATTCATAGCCAGCCTGGGCCACATGAGATGCTGGCAAGAAAGACAGAGAGAGAGAGAGAGAGAGAGACAAGAGAGAGAGACGAGAGAAGGGAGGAGAGGGGGGAAGGGAGAGGGGGGAAGAAGAGAGAGAGGAGAGAAAGAAAAAAGGACAGAAGAGAAAAAAAGAAAGAAAAAAGTCAGTTCTTATAGTGAAAGCAAAATTATTTTGCCTTTGAACAGACAGTACAGTTAAGAAAAATATTGAACACCCTAATCACTAGAAAAATATTTTAAAACCTAAAGATACTTAAGTTTCAATATATTAAGACTCTTGATTTCCTCACGGTAAAAATGAAAGCTAAACAATGTGCAAGTGAAGGCCTCAGCAGGTCACACCAAACCTAGCCAGGCGTGATGGCACACACTGCCTGTGCTCTGAGCCTTCTGAAGAACAATCATGGGTTTGAGACTAACCTGGCCAAGAGAGGGGGAGGGAGGGGAGGGAGGGAGGAGGGAAGGATGAAAGAGCAAGGGAGAGGGTGGGGTGCTCAAGTGTGCACCACAGCACCTGTCTAAATGATAAAATCCTACAGAAGAAACTGCAGGACCCATACTTAGACTGCATGTATCAAACTCAGTTTGAAGCCAGTGTGAGTCAAACTGGTATCAAAAGAGTATTTATTTGTTTGTTATAAAACCACACACAGGCCTCAGGGAGGCAAAGGCAGGTGGATCTCTGAGTTCGAGGTCAGCCTGGTCTACAAAGCCTGGGCCATTACACAAAGAAATCTTGCCTTGAAAAATCAAACCAAAAACAAACAAACACCACCACCCCCCCAGCCAAAACCAAAAGCATGCATATGATCATAGAAAAGAAAACTAGAAAACTGTATAGAAGGAAGGAAAGCAGAAGATACTCAAGTTTCTATCATATCAATTTAGATCGGTCATCATCCGGTGCAGAAGATAAGAACAATGCAGGGAAAGCTAGAAACAGAAACCAGAGAGTTAAGGAAGCCCACACAAAGAAGGTGATCATTTCCAAGGCACACCTCCAGGTCTGTGACACTGCTGTTGTGTTAAAACTGAAGGCATCTGGCAGAGTCTGCAGAGACTAGACTATTAGAAATGCAATGCTTAGCCGGGCAGTGGTGGCGCACACCTTTAATCCCAGCACTTGGGAGGCAGAGGCAGGCGAATTTCTAAGTTCGAGGCCAGCCTGGTCTACAGAGTGAGTTCCAGGACAGCCAAGACTACACAGAGAAACCCTGTCTCGAAAAACAACAACAACAAAAACCAACCAACCAACCAAACAAACAAGAAATGCAATGCTTAGCTTGGAGGAATTCTCTTCTCCTATTTCATTAAACAAGCATAAAGCCACCGCAGTCTCTGGTTTGCACATTCAAGTAACTTGTCTATCCTCCTCAAACCCCACAGTTCCCAGCCCACCTTACCACTACCAAAGCAGTGGTCCTTGTGCTTGGTCCCTCTGGCTCCTGAGCACCTGCCTAGGCTCTAATGGTGCTCTCAGAGGCTAGCACAGAGGTCAGCAAAGACTCCATCTCCTTCCAGTGTGCCTTCTACACTGGCAGATGGATTTAAAAAGTACACAGAACATAAAAGAGTAAAGGCTGTGAGAAGAGAGGGAAGTACCGTGAATATATACACACACAAATAATAGACTAAGGTCAAAGACTTCAGAAAGCCACTGTACAGTCGACCAGATCACAAAATAATGCGGCGCTGTTGTTAACACAAAACCCATAAAGACAGTATGAACACTCAGCTAAATGACAAACAGAACAAGAGGCTAAGAACATCAGGCTATCACAGAGAAATAAAAACAGGAACACTTTGGGGGGTCTGAAGCTGATCCTGGTATGTAGTCAAATCAGTTCTTAAAGTCTCAGATTTGAAATAAATGTTAGGTAAACATGTATGGAGACCTCTAACTACTATTAGGAAGGATGAAATAATACAGAAAGAACTCCCTCAAAGCACATTAAAAATCTGAAAATTTAAAGTTACTCATAGTAATAAAGGTATAGAGGAATTGCACAGTTTATAACCCTGAAACTAAATATGAATAAAAAGAAATGACATCATGGCTCTATGCTACTGCTCAGAGTGTTGGGATTACAGACACGTACCACCACACCCAGCTCTTAGCTATAAACTCTGGCCACAGTTATGAGAAAGCCATAAATCCAAAACCATGCACATTGTCTTCCACAGGCTCTCATCTGTGAGAAGCAGAAGGGAGAGGAACACGGGAATTGAGAGCAGCAAAACCCACGGAAGGCAAGCAGTAGAAACAGCTACTTTTAATTGAATGTGGAAAGAAAAGGTATCGATAAAGAAAACAACACTGAAACTAATATGTTCTTAATACAGATCTACCTAGAAACAGAAGAAATAAGGTTTAAGCAGCTAAGAGAAACATCTTTTGTTTTGAGACAGGATCTCCTGTATAACCTCGCTGGCCTCCAACTGCCCTTGTGACAATACAGTCAAGGATGACCTTGAACTCCTGGCCTTCTTACCTCAGGAGGATGGACCTGGGAAGAATGAGAAGCCTGTGTGATAGGGTGCATTATTTTTTTCTCAAATTATTATTGAAAAGAAAGCTATACCTTTAAAAATGCAAAGATTAAAAGGTATCAAGAAACCTAATTAAATACCCTTTATGAGATCAAACTGGTTTATTACATATCCTCTTTAGGTGATACAACTGAATATCTTTAATATGCTGGTGCTCATATTGCTTTGAATTTGTAATAGTTTTCCTGACTGCCCTAAAGCTTTCTAGATGCTCATTTCATGAGTTATGTTTCTCCCAAAGATGCCTGCTTGGGATTGGAGAGCCAGCCAGCCAAGTGCTTGTCACAAAGCATGAAGAACTGAGCTCACACCTCAGCACTCACACAGACCCCAGCAAAGGCGGTGTAAACCCAGGGCCCGGGAGTTAAAACAATCCCCGGAGCTCCAAAGCTGGCCCACCTATTCAAATAGTAGAGAAATCCAATTTCAAAAAATGAGTGGGGAGTGGCTTGTATCCCTAGCCCATCTACTTTTGAAATAAATGTTATCTCACTGACTTAATTGTTAGTGCTTTCGATCCTAAGAACAGCACAGGCTAATGGCTGAGGTGCGGCTTTGTTGGCTGAGTACTGGCTTGCTTAACTAACATGCACAAAGCTCTGGATTGCTCTCCAGACCACATAAACTTGGCCTGATGGTGCACACCTGTAATCCTAGCTGGCATTTGGGAGGCAGAACCCAACACCACAGAAATACACAAGATGCATGCAAGCATACATCCCTAAACATCCCTTTGAGATTATAGCTGTGGGTCAAGAATACACCTTACCATAATGTTTTCAAGAATATTCTGCATTTTAAAGATGTCCCATGGCACTCAAGCAGTTTGGGACCTACTCTCCTTCAGCTCATTAATGTTCTCACTGCATCCATGTGCCTCAGCAGATCATCAACCCACACTTCTAGTCAGTGCACTAGTATTTTCATTCTCCATATGCATAGCTGTAAAATAAGCATCAAAAACTCAGCACTCCCAAATAAAAATCCTCATGCCCTTTGCACATTCCAAATTCTGAAATCTTCCCCATTTTAATAAACAGAAACATTATTTTTCCACCTGTTAACACCCAAAGCCCTGTTCTTGGGCCCCTTTTCCTCTTCACACATCCCACTAGGTCTGCACTCAAACTTTAATGAAGTCAACCACCATTTGCCACTGTCCGCTGCTGCCCTCTGTTCTATAAGCCACCACTGTTTCATTTTGTTCCCTTCATCTATTCATTCTGTTCCCTTCATCAACAAACAGCCTTGCTCCATGCTGAGATCTGAGAAATGCACTTCAAAATTTCGACCGCCATGTTCAGATGAAAGACTGTGGGGCCCACCCACATGGGCAACTTGGCCCAAGTAAAATCACTTTCATGTTTGTCTCATGTGACTATTTTCCTAAACCTCTGCCAGATAGCTGTTTCCAAGATGGACTGGGAAGGAGACAGGGGACGGTAATGATGCTTAACAGGAAGTTATCAGGTTATCCTCAGGCACCTGTAAGAAGCCCGCCTGGATCTGTTTTGAAGCCTCCATAAGGTGACAAAAGTCCAACTCAAGGGACTGTCCTTCCTGTGCAATATACCTTAGCTGTGCTGCCATATTTGTAAGTTAAGGACATTTAGATATACCCTGAACAGGTCACACTGTCAAGTCTACAAGAAGGCATTTGGACTTTTTTGTTTTTTAGGTTTTGTTTTGTTTTTTTAATTCTCCTGAAAGCAATAGAACAGAGAACCCTACCTCAGAATAAGCAGATGCCTTGTTACCATGGCAACAAACCACTCTGCTGAAAGTGCAGAGCATTCTGGAGCTTTGTTCTTATTAGGAATGAGCTAGGACCAAGAGAACCAACTTTAGAGTATATCTATAAACATAAGGTGATACTTTTTTGACTCTAACAAAAATTTTACATTGTCTGGTTACAGGAAACAAGAGTAAGAAGACCAAAGAAAACAAAAGTGTTGGGCTGTGCTTGTTACGTACAGCTAGCTCTACTCCATCACGGAGCTCAGCGTCATAGATATTCAGAGTCAAAACATACTAGGAAATAGAAAAGGTTCCCAGGCAATGGTCTTTTTTTTTTTTTTTTTTTTCCCGAGACAGGGTTTCTCTGTGTAGCCCTGGCTGTCCTGGAACTCACTTTGTAGACCAGTCTGGCCTCGAACTCAGAAATCCGCCTGCCTCTGCCTCCTGAGTGCTGGGATTAAAGGCCTGCGCCACCACGCCCGGTTTCGGGCAATGGTCTTGTTGCAAATAAAGATCCACTAAGGTAAGATATGGAAGCAGGAAAAGCAAAGGGTCATGTGTGCTGGTCCTGAAATGCAGACCGTGTTGAGAAGCTATCCCACAAGCTCAGAGGAAGTGACACTCAGCACTGCATAGTGGAGCTTGTGCCCCTTAGGCTGAAGCCCTAGTCTCCAGGGTCATTGTATCTGGAGTGAGACTTAAGGGATCATTAGATCAATTAAATGGAGAGGCAGAAACAGACCTGTACCCTGTTTAAAAAAAAAAAAACGGCTGAGAACTTTCCCTTCCCGAAACTGACAAAACCCCCAGCTTACCCGGAGGCTACTTCCCACTGGGCTCACTCAGATCTCAGGCACAAGTACTTAGGGCAGCTAGAAAATCGAAGTGGCATGCCTTTGGCAGCACTGCTCAAGTCTGTCGTTGGGAGACATCTGGGGATAGTATCCTGGGAGGACAACCAAGTATTCCTGGAAGTAAGATCCTTTCTGACCAGTCACTGAGGAAAAAGCAAAGTCCCATCAGCTTCTACAAGCAAATGTCTTAAGATTCTTTTACATCACAAAGTTCATGCCCTACAATTCACCAATGGAGAAACGCTAAAGGCATGCCTTGTTATTTTCTTTTGCCTGTTTTATTTTATTTAGAAAATACCATGTGTCATGGTGGGCATATGGAGGTTAAAATGGCTCTCCTTCCACCACAGGAGGAGACACGGGGATCAAACGGGTCATCAGGCCTAGCACAGCACCGTAAACTGCTGAGCCATCTTGACAAGTCTACTTTGTCTACTTCATATTTGGTTTTTCTCAAAGATGAATAAAAACAAGATTACAGCATTAGCAAGTTGACCCAAATGAAAACTATTTTAGTGAATCATAGAGATATTTTTAATGGTTCAACCCACACTGGTTTCTTTTTCGTTGCTATGTTCCCATTTTATGTGACCATCTGCATAGCAACAGTACTTCAGCTTTAACAGAAGTTTTAACAAAACCATGACTGTGCATTAAGAACTTTCTCACCGTAGAGCTTTAAGGACTTTTGAGACTTAGAGACTAGGTCTCAGTATGTCACCTTGGGCAGACTCAAACATGATCTTCCTGCCTAAGTTCCAGAACAGCCAGCCCTACACAGGGTTCCTTATCTAGGGAAGAAAAGAAAAAAGTGTCTACTGCGAACCTGTGAACAGAGACCCCAAGCTGGCACATTCCTGCCATCCTGACTGTTGGAAGTGCTCTGTGAAAGCAACTGGGAGCAGGCTCAGGCTCTCCCACCATGGCTACCCACATTACCTCTAAGGCTAACAGAAGAGCTTGCTAAGGGGTCTGCTCAACTACACGCTGTCCTAGCCACAAGGCCCAGGGCCTGGAGAAGCTTTTCAAACCTGCAGTAATGGCAGTGATGGACTGTTTCCTGGTATGCACAAGGTTCCAAGCTCAATCCTCACTCCAGCAAAAGTAAAATAAGAAAAGCCCGGTATAGGTCTCTCTAGACCATGTTTTCAAAGGTCCCTCGTTATTTATAGATTCTGTATTTCAAATTCACATAGGCAATGCCAAGGCAAATGCAGGCCAGTTTCATAACCAAGAATATCCCACTTTTTCACTGAAGGAAATCTGATGAACACAATTCAAGGTGATTTTTCACATGGAGAAAGTTCTGGAGGAGGTCCTTCCAGACACCACAGATGATGGTCTTGAACATACGCTTGTAAAGAAACTTGGACCAATCCTCTTGCCCACCCCTTCCTTCCAAAAAGAGAAGCATTTCTGAGGAAAGCACTGGGAATTACAAGGTCTGAAAACAGCAATTAGCCATGTCTAGTCTGACCTAGATTTCATCACATCAGCTAGGGGTAAGAACAACAACAACAACAATAACAAAAACCTCTCGCCTGCAAAAGACAATAGTGTCAGAAGACTGAAAAGAGGAACAGAGACTGTAAAAACCTAGCAACTGGATACTCTTATAAGTAGATCTTTACTGTAGTTACTGAAGGGACAATGGGTCCCATAGACTCAAGTATTTGAATGCTCGTTTTCCTGGTTGGTTAAACTGTTTGGGAAGGTTTAGGAGGCGCGGCCTTGCTGGAGGAAGTGTGTTACTGGAGGGCTTTCTCTCTCTGCCTCTGTTCAGAGTGGTGGCTCTAGTGCCATGCCTGTTTGCTGGCTGCCATGTTCCCACCATGATGGATTCGCCCTCTGAAACTGTAAGCAGGCCCCCAGTTAAATGTCCTTTCTTAAAAGTTGCCTTTGTCATGGTGTCTCCTTACAGCAACAGAACAGAAACTAAAACCACCACCATTCCTCACAATGTTGAATGCCCACTTTCACCTGGGTCCATGTGGAATCCACATGTACGGTGTTGCAAGGGACTCTGAGGTATCTACTCACGTTAGTTACAATAGTTATTGTCTCAAACCACAAACATCTTCTGAAAAATTAAACCATGTGTGTGAAACATAGGTATTTAGCTCAGTGGTAACCTAACACGCAAGACCCTGGGTTCAATATTCAGCACAGAAACAAACAACCAAAACAAAACCAAAAAAGAGGTAAGATGTACTCCTTAATAGAGGAATCTAAGAATTTAATTGACCCAGAAGTTTACACCCTCATTCCTTCTCACCTCCTTTCCTTTTCATATGTTTTGAGACTGAGTGCCAAGCTTGTTTTAATCTGTAATGATCGTTCTGCCTCTGTCTCTGAAGTTCTGTTTCCATTTTAAATCATCACCTTGTTTCCCATGGCATTTCTTCACTGGTCATGCATGGATCTGTCAGTAAAAACAAGGCAGGAGAATGTGCAGTAGTGGAATATGACATGGCCTGCCTGCTCTGAAGTGAAGGGCACTGGCCGTCTTAGCAGGCCATTCCCATGATGCCTAAGACCCAAACTCTCACTAGAGTAAAGCAGTTAACTGCCTACCAGAGTGGATGTGAGTGACTGGGTCACTCGAGCCAGCCACTGACGGACAACTGGAATCGCTAAGGAATTAGCAACAGTGAGATATCACGGTTCCAGCTCTTCTGAAGAGCAAACAGTGTGCTCTGACACTGCTTCCTCTTCCCACATACTCATAAGCAAACAAGCAACCACAGGTCATTCAGTTTTCCAAAAAGCCCTCGACTGCAACTGCTGGGGGCCGATCTTCTCTGCCCCTGGGTGGGTTATGAGCTTGGCCTCAGCATGCTGATAAACCTCATACGATAGATATTGCATCAAGAATGGTTTCTCTCCAGTTATTGGGGCATCGGCTCATCCCGGGACTTGAGCAAGAGTCTCCCCAGAAACAGGGGTCTTTCACAACCACTACAGATACACTTCAAGAAAGTGAAAAATTCCCCTCCACAATAAGCAAAGTCTTTTCCTGACTTGCAAACCAATTGGAGGTTGGCCAGGCTTATTTCGAAATCCCTTTAATAGCTGAAGTCATTTACCTATTTTATCAAGAATTTCTGGAAACAAAAACATGAGGTAAAGGACTCGGATGCTGAAGAACACTGAGTTAGCTGTAAGGTAAACATCAGAGAACATCATCCCAAAGCCACAGAAACAGGAAGTCAAGGACAAGAGCTGCTTCAGTGATTAAGCGCTAGCCTGACAAGTGTGAGGACCAGATGCCCAGCCCTCAGTTAGGGAATGCCAGGCAGGCTGGCCAGCTGCCTGTAATCTCAGCACTTGGGAGGCAGAGACACACAGACTCCTGGGCAAGCTGGATGGCTAGGCTAGCCAGAATTGGTGAGCTCTAGGTTCAAAGAGAGATCCTGCATCAATAACTAGAAGGTGATGAAAGATAATATGAACATATGTGTGTTCACACACATACACACACCTAACAATTCAAACAAACAGGTAGCAGGAGAAGGCTAAAATGGAATGGCCAACATCTTCCTGAGACATTATCCGATTTCTCTCTCTTTTGTCACAGTATACTTATCTGCCCTTCCCCCTTCCCCCCCTTGCAATACGCTGTGGGTCCTCTGAGAGCGTTACAACAGATGGTTCTCTGGACTTCAGAGGTGATGAGAGGTAACGCTGCAGAGCTGGGCATGCTGACATGCTAAATAAAACTTAAAACTATAAAAGCAATCTCAAAACCAGGGTCTCTAACTTGCTTCCATCTCTGGAGTTCCTAATCTGACTAAAGTTCTTCCATAAGGAATGGCAGTCCTAAGTTCTCCTCCCTATAACCTGGAGAACAGGAAAGAGTGACTTTCAGGAAAAGATGGCTGGGATAACACTATGTCCAGAGCTCAGATGAACTTTGCCCCTGACTGTTATTGTCTGTTCTTGGTGGCTATTAATCTTCCCTTAAAACCATTTACTCAAAATACTCAAAAACTGCATGTATCCTCAGCTTCCAGTGTCCCTAGGAAGAATATACAAAAATGTGCATGCCTTTTCTCTTGCTAATCTATTGTGGTTTGTCACCAGAACTCAATTTTGGAGCCTTCAGAGAGGAAGAGAAGTTCCTCTAACACCTGCACAGTGATCAAGTACAGAGACCCTGGCCCAGGATATACAGTAAAGTGGTAAACACCCAACAAACGTGTGTCTCTGCAGCGTGTGCTGACTCAGTGGTGCAAGCGTCTTACTGAAGTGTCCCAAGCTATCGAATGTTACTTATTACTCAGGCCAAAGTTAACAAACTCACAAGCACATGCATCGCCAAGGAAAGCAGAGGAGGAGAAGAGGCGCCGTGTGACTGGAGCTGCAGACTGTTGGGAGCACCGTGTGGGTGCTGGGGATTGGGCTTGGGTCCTCAGGTCTCTTAACTGCTAAGCCATCTTTCCATTAAATGTTTCTTTCATATGAGCTGCCTTTAACATATCATTGACCGTAGCTCCATCTACCAATGCTCTTCTTAAAAGGCTAACAGTCACTTTGAGGGAAATGGGAAGTCACTAGGGAATTCAATCACAGAAAAAAAAAAAAAAAAAGTAAGACACCTCCAAACGAAATCTGGCAGGTTACCCAACAGTGGAACTTAACATTAGCTGTTAAGTCCTATTTGCATATTTAGAGCTTTCCTATCCAATTCCACCATGAAACAAGAAATCAAGAATTTAGACATCTCTAAACCGGTTGTGGTGGCACACGCCTTTAATCCCAGCACTCAGAAGGCAGAGGCAGGTAGATTTCTGAGTTCGAGGCCAGCCTGGTCTACAGAGTGAGTTCCAGGACAGCAGGGCTACACAGAGAAACCCTGTCTCAAAAAAAAAAAAAAAAAAAGAGTTTAGATGTCTCCAGAATAAAGATAAAATAAGGAGACAAGGGAAGTGGGGCAGGACTCTAATGTGAGCACTTGGGAGGCAGAGGCAGGAGGGTCTTAGATCATCACCAGCCTCTGCAGCACAACAGCCACCATGGAAGGAAAAGAAGGCAAGATGGGAGGGAGATCTACCAGAAGAGTCGAGCACAAGAATCTCATGACCGCAAATGTAACAAGAGTGGAGGGAAAGGAGAGAAAGAAACTACATCCTCAATAGTAAAAATAAAAACACTGTATGATATGTTCAGAAAATCCAGTGACCTGTGTTCAAAATAAAACTAAGAGAAACTGAAAAAAAGAAGGAAAGCCACCAACAAAATGATTAGGCCACAGTTCCCTGATGACAGGCTCCCTCAGCGCCAGTGCCCTCAGTACTATCCGACAGAAACATTTCACACACTGAGGCTGAAGAACCAATCACACAGGCAGGACTCAGCTAGGCAGGGCAGCTCAGCTCTGTGATCTTGGCACTTGGCAGACTCAAGCGGAGAGCCCCAACTATGAAGTCAGTTCCATTAGAGAGTTCCAGATAGCCTAAGATCCAGAAAGATCCTGTCCAAACAACAGCAACAAAATACATTCAAATGGCTTTGGGCTTCAAGCAACCAAAAAGCAAGAGAAAACTATAAGACAACATTTCTTTACGAAGAGGGAGGGAAGAAAGGAAGGTAGAGTGTCGGAGGCAAACTTTTCAAACTAGAGACTATATCCAGCTAACAATAAGGGCGGGGTGAGCCATCTTCAGACATTATGGAGAAGGGGACGTAAAATGCTGCACTCCAAAAGTGCTTCTTTGACACACCCAGAACTGGTCATACAAAGAGACTGTACATCTGTTCTGATGGTTACTTGACTGAATGGACCTCTGGTGCCTGGGAAGATATTTTCTGAAAGACTTGAATGAGTGAAGACTTGCCTGTGTTGTGCGTGGACGACACTGTCCACAGCCTGGATCAAATCAAAAGGGGCAAAAAGCTGTGCAGCACCCTTCACTCACACACACACACACACACACACACACACACACACACACACACACATGCGTGCGCGAGCCACCATCCGACATGCCTTCCCTTCACTTCCTTAAGTCAGGCGCTGTTGCAGTGACACAAAGGGCAGCTCACAGCCCCGTGCAAACAGGAATGGCTCTGAAAAGCTCGTCTTCTATAGCGACATTTACATTTCTCTCCACTCACAAACAGTGGGCAGAGGTACAGGTGTTTCTGGCAGACACTCACTTTTTATCCTTTCAGTCTATTAAAATAGACTGGTGTACACAGACATTACCCGGAGGCTGCTGCAGCTCTTGCTTGACCTCCCACTGCCCTCCCACAGCCTGCTCCACTTTACTTTTCCCAGAAGGCCCAAGCCCCTAGCCCTCTTGCTTTACTCTGAGTCCCACACGAAAACATGCAAGGTTCCTCTACTTAGGTGTGTGATAAAGCTCTATGTTCTTTCTGTTATCTACCAGTTGTTGGTATATTTGATGGACTAAAGATGTATCAAGTGTCGACAAAAGTTTAACTTTCTCAAGCAGAGACCAGGAGAGTACGTTTTACTATAATCAAAGACTGACTAGGCTGCGCACCATTGTGGGTAGGACAGAGCTCACCTACCATGCAGAGTCTTGGGTTTGATGTCCATCGATGGGACATGTCAAGAGCATGGAGGAAGACAGCAGGGGTCATGGGATCTAAACCAAAATAAAGAAGACACTAAACAAGAAATCCAGTACAAGCAGGCAGTGCTATCTTCCAGCTGCTGGTGGCAGGACAGTACAACACCAGCAGATGATCCCAGTGACAGTGAGTGTCCGGGAATACGGAGCATCAGAGCACTCGAGAGCACCGTTCCTGAGACGACGCTGGAAAAGCTAGGCTACATTAGTCAAAATGGAAAATTAAATAAATAGATAAATGCCAGAGGAAAAAAATTAGTTTTATGAAAGTGACACTAACTTAGCTAAACTTTCAGTCTAATATATAAACATTCGAGGACAATCTAAGCAGACTGCTAACTACCTACAGTAAAAGGACAGAGAACAAAAACATCTCTGGGGATGAGGAAAAGCGTTAGCTCCTCACAGCTAAGGCTGACAACTCAACAGTTAGAATATGAGTGTTATTAATGTTCAAGCATGGCGGCAAAAGCGCTGGGAAGGAGGCGACAAGAGGTCAAGAAAGGGTGTGCTGAGGAACACTGAGGTGAGATGGCATGGTGCTAATACCCGATCTGGGCACTTAGGAGGCTGAGGGAGGAAGGTGGCCATGAGCTTGAGGTCAGGCTGAGCATCAGGCAGAGCAGGACCCTGTGAACAAAGAATGACTAAGCCCAAGTGTCGCCTTCAGGCAAAGTCAGCTCTGAAAAGCACACTTGCTTGTGAAATGCTGTCCTTCAAAGCTGCGCTTGCAGAGATATGGAATAAGCTGCATGCATTTAATATTTAAATTAGAAATACAAAATATGAATATATCAAGCATCTAACTAGTTAAGTCTTAATTCCTTTGGAAAAGGTTTTTAGTTTTAACTGTGTGCGTGGCTGCATATAGCTGAGTGCAGGTGGGTACTAAGAACCACGCCCCACCCTCTGCAGGAGTGCAATTCTCTTGTCCTCTGCCACCTCCTTCACCTCACCCTTGTGACTCCTTTTTATAGTAATCAAGAATTTCCTCTAAAAGAAATTTTCTTTTTTAATAATAATATAAGTTTCTACAACAAAAATGTATTACTGAATAAAACTACAGCTGTCTGATTCTGTGTTATTCCAAATTATCTGCAACCCAAGTTGTTTTTAATGGTTTTATTCCTATGGCACATGGCATACCCAACTCACCTCGGGAACAGAGGAAGTTAGCTACCTCAATAGTTCATGCATTTGGCAACACTTTAGTTCCTTCAAGACAGTATTCAGAGCACTAAGAAGGGATATTTTTACTTAATATTGTATGAGAAGTTAAAATTATCAATTCGGTAAATCCTCAAATGTCCCCTAAGATGGCCACAACTTTGATCTTTAACTTTTCTTTCTTTCTTTCTTCCTTTTTTTTTTGTTTTTTGTTTTGTTCTTTCTTTTTCCTTTTCAAGATAAGGTTTCTCAGTGTAGCCCTGGCTGTCCTAGAACTTGATCTGTAGACCAGGCTGGCCTCAAACTCACAGAGATCTGCCAGCTTCTGCCTTCCGAGTGCTGGAATCAAAGGTGTGTGGTACCACTGCCCTGCCAACTTTGATCTTTTCATACTGTTATTATTTCCAACCCTGAAGATAACATTTTTAGTATGTAAATATAACCTGAAATATAAAATGTACTGTTTTAACTGAGACACCATTTGTTTCTAGTTTACACAGTTACATAACTTCTAAACAAACTTGTTTGTATTATTTCAGAGTGTGTGTATTACGGCACACGTGTGGAGGTCAGAAGACATCTTTTTTTGGAATCAATTAATTCTTCCCTTCCACCATGGAGTCAAGGGATCAAACTCAGGTCATCAGAGCTGTGCAGCGTCAGCTCTTATTGGCTGAGCCTATGGCTTTATGAAGCTTTAAAGTTGATTCCTACTTAGATAGAAACATTACCATGGCCTGAGTTTTCTAACCACAATTCAGACAGTAATGCTGTTTCCAGACAGGATGGCAGGGCCCCATGACAGGGACCCACGATGGCATCATCATTACAGAGGAACCTGCTGAACAGAGCTAGATGAGACGATATGCGAACTACAGTCCAACCCTAAGGGTGACTCGGTTTGTTTTAATCTGGATTTATTGTCACCTCTGGATTTAAGGGAAACTGGTTCCATAGCTTGATATGTTAGTGGGCAGTAGGTTATGTTAATTTTAAAAACCTAACATTAAAAAATGCTGTTGTTCTTAGCATACAAGTAAGATAAGCAAACACAAAGGCAGCCTGCCTTTCTCATCCTCTTTTGGCCTAAGGATGCTAACCACTACCTTGTCTGCATTACTAATTAGTAACTCCTGGGGTGAAAGAGCAGCATCTGTAAGCTCATCAGCACTCCCCGCTTCTACTTTAACAAGGAGAAAATAATACCACAGCTTGAAATGCTGCTTACATTTCTTTTCAAAGGCGGCTACCAGGGCCTGGAGCGATGGCTCAGGCTCAGAGAGCTTGCTGTTCTACTAGAGGACTGAGTTCAGTTCCTGGCACCCATGTTATGTGGTTTACAACAGGCTGGAACTCTATCTCCTGTAAGTCAGATGTCCTCTGTGGCTTCCTTGGGTACCTGTGCACATGTGGTATACACTCACACAGACACACTTACACATAAATAACAACAGATTTTTTTGTTTTTTAAAACAAAAGTGCTACAAGATTTTTTTTTTTGAAACAGAGTTTTTCTATGTAGCTCTAGAACTGCCCTGTCCAAGCTGGCTTTGAACTCAGAGATCTGCCTGCCTCTGTCTCCCTAGTGTTGGGATTGAAGGTGTGTGCCACCACACCCAGCTTAAATATGTTTTTCTAATGGAAAATTAGGTTTTCCAATTTCTACAAAGACCATAACTCTAGCTCAGCATCTGGTGTCATTCTAACCTGTTAGGCCTGCAGTAGGTTTGGTGAGGAGCCCTGGCCTCTGGCTCCGAGGAGCCCACCTTTTCCCTGGGTAAGAGATGGGTGCCACTTCCATCAAATCCCATCTCACCAGCCTGGAAAAAAAAGCACACGGTTTTGTTCAGTTTGGAAACAGTTTGCTTTTTTCCATCCTGAGTTTTCCTAAACTATTTCAAGGCTCGGACAATCCTGCTGATGACTAAGTCTGCTCCTGGGAACAGCTGCCTCATTATCACTATTAAAAACAGTCACTCCTAATACCTGACTGATAAGGATCTGGAAACTCATTGTAACTTGGGGAATGCAAATCCCACCCTACCCAGTCTAAAGATAAACTCGTTCCGCTTGGAATAATGGCTCACTACTCAACAACTCCAGCAGTATTTGTGTTCCAATCAAGCTGAAAGTTTTCCGTATATTCTTATTAATATTAAGATTTTATTGCTATTTCCTTCCTTTAAAAGCAGCTAATCAGGACTTACTGCCACTCCCTGGTCCCTCTCTCATTCAGGAACAAGTGCCCTGGTACTTTTAGGGTAAAGCAACTTCCCAACTGACCTCCTGTTTCAGAAGTACTTTGTACAGTACATGTGATGTGTGGTAACTTTTGTTCTTGGCAAGCTAATTCTGTCTGGAAAACCAACAGGAGAGAACCTCAAGGGTCCTTTTCCTACACCCATCAAAACGGACAACTACTTCCAATCTTCAATTTTTCCAGAAATGTATCCAAAATCGGGATAAATAAAATCAATGAAAAGAAACAGAAGAAAAGTAGACAATCTCGTGCACACATTTATTTATCTTCACTTTAATCCTCTGCCTTATGTAATATGAAGAAATGCGACATAAGCATAGATTATCATTCTGGAACCCCCAAATTCATTCTGCTAGAGGGGATTCCATAATCCATTCACAGAACACTACCCCTAAACCACAACTAACCTGAGCCATTTAATCCCTAATCTTTAGTCCAGAGGACTGCAATAAATTCCTCCGGCAGAGCCTTTAGCTCCTCTCAGCATATTTTAAACTAAAGAGTATGTGTGTAGTCACAGAAGAAAATCAGTTATAATATTCAGTGGAGGAACTCAGACATGCTAGCAAGCACTCTAGTACAAGGCCAGCCCAGTTTCCCAGCCCACTCCACAAGCCAGGGTCGCTGTGTGACTCTGACTGGCCTGAGTCTCAGCTCCTCCTGTCTCTGCTTCCGCTTGTTCCTTTTTAACAAATTAACTCGCAGGCTCTAATAACAGTTTATGACTTTAATTTTTAACATGACGAGCATTGAATATTTACAAGATATCTGCATCAAGCAAGATGTGACAGGTGATTACTTCTGCTCAACAAGAGGGAAACCATGACTGGCACTGGAAACCTAGCTGGCTATGCAGTCCTAGTGAAGTCAGAGAACTCACAACCACTATTTTACTAAACAGTATAATCCTACCAACAACCTAAACAAGTCATTATACCTACAAGTATAGTTTTCCTCCCTCGTGGCGCATGCCTTTAATCCCAGCACTCAGGACGCAGAGGCAGGCGGATTTCTGAGTTCCAGGCCAGCCTGGTCTACAGAGTGAGTTCCAGGACAGCCAGGGCTATACAGAGAAACTCTGTCTCGAAAAACAAAAAAACAAACAAGCAAACAAACAAAAAACCCAAAACTTTTCTTTACAACAGACAGGAGACAACTAAAGAAAGCCACACCCAGTCCAAATGCACAGTTGTGGAGCACAGTTCCCATGGATACAGCTACACAACACTCCCACACCTAAGACTAAGCAAACACTGCACAAAGGTGGAAAGACTGTTACAAGCTAGATCAGGGTATCTACTGTGAGACTGTGTCTCCAGTAATAGCAGAATCTACACCCATAAGTCTCACCAATGGGCTGGTGAGATGGCTCAGTGGGTAAGAGCACCCGACTGCTCTTCCGAAGGTCCAAAGTTCAAATCCCAGCAACCACATGGTGGCTCACAACCATCGGTAATGAGATCTGACGCCCTCTTCTGGAGTGTCTGAAGACAGCTACAGTGTACTTACATATAATAAATAAATAAATCTTAAAAAAAAAAAAAAAGTCTCACCAACATGACTGCCTAAACATGAGCTGAACCAGAATGACACCAAAAGACAGGACAAATAGGGGGAGGGGCAGAGCCCACAAAGCCTCAACCCCATACATAGAACCGTAGGCAACTAGGGAGAGCTGAGGCGCTCCTCCCCAGTGAAGAGTGTAACAACTGGTTACCCAATATCACATGGCCAGCCCTGAACACATACACCAGCAACATCGTACAGACTGTATGTTATATTTAGGAATATATATGCTTACATATACATATATGTATGTAACAACAATTACTGAAAAATAAACCATGAACTTGAAAGACAGTAAGGAGATCCAGATATGTGCAGGGTTTGGAGGGAGAAGAATGAAGGGAGAAATACAATTATATTATCTCAAACATAATTTATTTTTATTTTATTTTATTTTTTTTAGTTTTTCGAGACAGGGTTTCTCTGTGTAGCCCTGGCTGTCTGGAACTCACTCTGTAGACCAGGCCGGCCTTGAACTCAGAAATCTGCCTGCCTCTGCTTCCCAAGTGCTGGGATTAAAGTTAAAGGCATGCGCCACCCCTGCCTGGCTCAAAAATAAATTTTTAAAAGGGAGTAATTACACCTTCTATTGATAACAATGTCAAAGGTATTGCTAACACTGTTAGATTTTCTTCTGAAAATCAGATCCTCAAATCTAGTAATAATACTTACGATACGGTATAAAAAACAATATACTTAAGCTGGGAAAATTTTTCCTTAAAAATTAATGAAAGCAAGTACTGTTTTGTGATGCTTTTCACAATCCAAATACAGGTACAGTCCCACACCCTCAAGCTCTTAAAATACACTCAGCAGGCCAGCAAGATGGCTCACTAAGTCAACAAGCACACCTGATACCCAAACTCAACTCAGAAAAGCCCAGTAGAAGAGGGGAACCGGCTCCGGAAAGCTGTCTTCTGACTTCCACATGTGTGCTGGCAATGTCCACACATATACACACTAGAAATGCAGTAAGACTGAAAAACCCACAATCAGTGTGGATCATTTAAGGAGGTAGTGGTGATCATCTCCCACAGTCTCCTCACTTAAGAAAGAATGTACGCTACTGACTGCCTGAAGCATTTAAGCCCCTAAGTACTGGATGCTGTTGTATAGTAAACCACCATTTTCTTCGGATCCTCAAATCTAGTGATAATACTTACGATACGGTATAAAAAACAATATACTTAAGCTGGGAAAAAAACAACATAGTCTTAGCTTGTACCTTAACTCCATACATATAAAATGAAGACAACTACCAGATTGTAAAATAATTGTAATTTGAAATGTAAACTGTAAAACTTGATTACTACCACAGTGCTGCTCTCCCACCCCATCTTTTTCTGTTTTCAGTTTCTCCGTGTAGCCCTGGCTGTCCTGGAACTGTAGACCAGTGTCTTAGTTAGGGTGTTACTGCTGTGAACAGACACCATGACCAAGGCAACTCTTATAAAAGACAATATTTAATTGGGGCTGGCTTACAGATTCAGAGGTTCAGTCCATTATCATATCAAGGCAGGAGCATGGCAGCATCCAGGCAGGCATGGTGCAGGCAAAGCTGAAAGTTCTACATCTTCATCTGAAGGCTGCTACTGGAAAACTGGCTTCCAAGCAGCTAGGACTAGGGTATTAAGTAACACACCTACGCCAACAAGGCCACATTTCCTAATAGTAGGAAATTACTACATCTCCACTCACTGGCCCAAGCATATACAAACCAACACATTCCACTCCCTGGCCCCCATAGGTTTGTTCAAACATATGAGTCTATGGGGACCACACCTAAACATAGCATAATGCAAAGTGCATTTAGTCCAACTTCAAAATTCCCCATAATCTATAGCAGTCTCAATAATGATAAAAGTCTGAAGTTCAAGATCTTTTCTGAGATTCATCCAATCACTTAACTGTAATCCCCAAAGCAAGACAGGAAACCAGCTGGGCAAACTCCAAACTCTGCAACTCCTTATCTGATGTCAAAGTAGTCTTTATATCTCCAACTCCTTTCTCTCTGTTAGCAGCTTTCCTCAGCAGATTGCCCATGGCTCTGGAATCTCAAACATATGAGATATGGTCTCCAAGGCAACTTCAATGTTACAGCTTCTTGTTTCAATGTCTGGGATCTACACGTGATGATCTGAGCTCCTCCAAAGGGCTGGAGTCACTTCTCCAGTTCTGCCCTCTGTAGCACTCTAAGCACAGGATGATCCACTCCACTGCTGCTGCTGTTCTTGGTGATCATCCCATGGTAATGGCATCTCCAATACACTGGGGTCTTCTGTAACTGGGCTTCACCAATAGCCTCTCATGGGCTCTCTTCATAGTGTGAAGCCTCAAATCCTTTGCATGGCTCCTTCAGTCCTGGGCTGTTAACTGCAGCTGAGGTTGTACCTTCACCAATGGCATTCCATGGCCTCTCACAGTGCCAAGCCTCAGCTGCTTTTCATGACCCCTTCATGCCTTCAAAATCAGTACCATCTGAGTGACTCTTACACATTACCAAGTACAGCTGTAGCATGAGGTTCAACCTTGGGTATCTCTGGAACACAGCTCCTTTGTGATCTCAGAAAATTCTTCCCAGAAGATTTCACCTCAGTGATGCTGGTTTCTTCTTAATCACTGTTAACTTATTAGCTCCAGATAACTAGCACCAATTGTCCCAGTAGTCCCTTCTATTTTTCACTCTAGAGCCAGAGCCACATGGCCAAAGCTGCCATGTTCTGCTTTTTTGGCTGGAACATGCCCCACCCCCTTATTCTATTACCAGCTTTCTGTTTTCTGCCTAAGCTTGGCTTTTCTTTAACTTACTCTGTAAATTGACCTGAACTCGGAGATCTGCATGGCTGTCTCTTGTAACGCTGGATTAAAGGTGTGTACCACCATGCCTGGATCTAAATTTAGCTGGGTAGGATCTTGCCCCAAAGCCCCACTCCCTTAATTTGTTATCTCCTAGAACACAGGATTCAGCTCCATCTCACGTCCTGGTGCCCCTTTAGTACTCAAACCATATATTTTATATTTTTCTTTTCTCAGCTTGCTACACTTGTTCAAAATGTTCTTCAAGAGACTTAACCAGAGAACAAAAGTCTCTGCTGGACTTTTTTGAGACTTCCTTTGCCAATGCAATTAATATAAATCTCTTTACCTTAGCTTCAGGTGAAGCCTCTTTGGACAAGGGCAAAAAGCAGCCATGTTCTTCACCAAAATACTACAAAAGCAGTCTCTAGGCCACATACTGAAAATTTTCACTGGAACCTCTTGGGCCAGGTCTGCCCAGTTCAAATCATTCTCAGCAACAAAGTCTTCCATATTCCTACTAGGATGGCCCACTAAGCCCCATTTAAAGCATTCCACCGCTTTCCAAATCCAAAGTCCCTAAATTCATATTCTTCCAGACAAAAGCATGGTCAGGCCTATCACAGCAATACCCTAGTCCTAATACCAACTTCTTCTGTTTTAGTTAGGGTTTTACTGCTGTGAACAGACAGTATGATGAAGGCAACTCTTATAAATGACAACATTTAATTAGGGCTGGCTTATACAGTTCAGAGGTTCAGTCCATCATCATCAAGGCAGGAGCATGGCAGTGTCCAGGCAGGCATGGTGCAGGAGAGCTGAGAGTTCAGTATCTTCATCTGAAAGCGGCTAGTGGAAAACTGGCTTCCAAGCAGCTAGGACTAGGGTATTAAGTGATACGCCTACTCCAACAAGGCCACATTTCCTAATAGTGCCACTCACTGGCCCAAGCATATACAAGCCATTACAACTAGGCTGGTCTAGAACTCACAGAGAACCTCCTGCCTCTGCCTCCCGAGTGCTGGGTAGCCTAGCAACTGCCACTACACCCCTATGCTACATTCTCAAACTAGGGTTATTACAGTGTGTTCCCTGAGAAACCAAAGGTATTACTCTTTCTCTCTATGTGTACCAAGTCATCAAATTCTGATTTACTTCATATATTCAATATTTTGTCATCCAGTGGATTTCCCAACAGACAAACTGACCCTAGAAGTCAGTCCCTTAAAGTAAAGGTTTAAGAAGGGGGAGAGGGGCTGGGACTTAGCATCCCAGTAGCAAAGCACTAGCCCAGCGAGTGCAAAGTGCTGCCTCTCACCTTCAGACAACAAAAACCCATGAACAGAACACATAAAGGTGATTTGATGAAATAAATGAATATAAGAATGAACTGGCTTTATGTGCCTGCAACTCTAAGCAAAATACCTGTTTTCTCTGATTCTCCATCTGTCAGTCAGTAAAATGGGAATAAATGCTAATAGCCACACAGGGTACCATGAAGGACTCTCTCCTAAATGGGCCAGTAAGCATGTATCACAGAGGTAACCTTCTGAAGCAATGAGGAACATTTCCTGAGTTCCACACCGTAGATGTTTACATTGATTCTCTACATCATTTATTAGATATAATAGAGGGTCAGGTGCCATGCCACATGCCAGGAATCCTAGCTTAGCAAAGGCAAGAATATCTCCACAGGCCTAAGGCCAACCTGGCCTACACAGTGAGTCCCTGTCTCATAACAAAAGTTTAAGAGAAAATAGAACTATAATAAAATATGACATAATTGTCTCATGTCACCAAAGAATTTCTCCATTACTTAAATTCAGCAAACAGCAATTACTTTTTTCATAGAGACTGATGTTTTTAAATTTTTATGTGGTATGGGTGTTTTGTCTTCATGCATGCCACCTTGTGCCCGTAGAGGCCAGAAGAAGGTGTTAAAACCTCTGTGTGCTGGAGTTAAAGGTGAGTGGGCTGAGTCGCCAACTGAGTGCTGAGAACTGAATCCCAAGCCCTTAGGAGAGCAGCTGGAACTCTTAGCTGCTAAGCCAACTCTCCAGCCCCAGAACCTCCTTGTTTGAAAGGAAATAACAGCTGGGCATGGTGGCACACACCCTGTAAGCCCAGCACTCAGGAGGCCAAGGCAGAAAGATCCTGATTCAAGGCCTACCTAGGTAATATAACAAGCCAGCCTCATACAAACAGGACTAAATGCAGTAAAACTCTCTCTCTCTCCCTCCCCTTCCCTCTCTCTGACTGATTTGATTAGACAGTAGTAATGTACTTTAACAAGGGAAATTACTAGTCTACTGTGCCGGCACATGCCTAATCCTAGCATTCAAGGCTGCGGCAGGATTGCTGTTGTGAGTCTAAGGCCATGTATGATCTACATAGCCAGTTTCAGGTTACAGAGGATGTGGGTTTGAATGAGAATGGCCCCTATCGGCTCATAAATTTGAATGCTTAGTCCTTGGTAGAACTCTTTTGGGAAGGATTAGAACAGTGGTTCTCAACCTGTGGGTTATGACTTCTATGGCAAATCTCTATCTCCAAATAGTTACATTATGATTCATAACAGAAGCTAAATTACAGTTATGAAGTGGCAACACAATTTTATGGCTGGGGGTCATCACAACATGAGGAACTGTATTGAAAGGTTTCAGCATTAGGAAGACTGTGAACCACTGGATTAGGAGTTGTGATCATGTTGGAGGAGTAGTATTATTACAGGGGTGGGCACTGAGGTTTCAAAAGCCCAGAGCCCCTTCTCTCTCTGCCTGCTGCCTGTGCATAAATAAGCTCTCTACGAGCATCAGGCCTTCCTGCTTGCTACCATGCTCCTGGCCAAGTGGTCATGGACCCACCCTCTGAAACTGTAAGCAAGCCTCCAATTAAATGTTCTTATAAGTTGCCTTGGTCTTCGAGTCTCTTCATAGCAATAGAAAAGTAACTAAGAGATACACAGAAAAAACTGTCTCAAACAAAACAAACAACAACAAAAAACTCAAAGAGTGAGTATCACACAAAGGGGTTAAATTCTAAACCAGAAAAAAAGGAAACAAACATTTGAAGGACAAGGGTCACACACAATTATTCAGTGCTTAAGTATTTAAACACACAATTAAACTCACACAAGTAAGGCCATTTAACTTTCCACACATTTGCTTTGCTTATCACTATGAAAAGAATTCAAAGAGAGAGAAAAACCAGCCAGGGTAACTCGGTAAGACAAAAAAAAAAAAAAAAAAAAAAAAAGCCAGCGTGGTTAGAAGTATTGTACACAATACAGTTTAAGTGACGGCACAAACACATTTTAGTTGACAGGAACTCTACAGAAACTACAGTAGACCGGTCGTTCAGGAACAAACCAGAGGTGCAGAGGTGCAGAGCAGATTTTGTTAAACACTGGGAGCAGAGCTCCTGCTGTGCCCTGTTATTTGTGGTAGTAACTACACGCTGTAAAGACAGTGGCAGTTGTTATGAGGGACACGTCACGGGGTGCCACAGCACAAACTCCACAGTCCTGATTAATTATAATCAGCCTTCCTTTCATGAGAGCAAAGGCTGTAGCCAAACGACGGGGGAGATCACATGTAACAATCCTGGAATTAGCTAATGATAGAAGAAAAACTGACCCTCTGCAGACAAAGTGCACTTTCTCCTTTACACAGTAAACATTTTACTACTTGAAAAGCAGTATCAGAGAAAGGCTTCCTTTTTCAAAGCCATAAGTCCTGTTTCTAACACAAAGAGTTGAAAGATCATCTATTATTTCCTTCTATCATTTGTAAACTGACATTCCATGTATTGGATGCTACTGTGAGATCTACTTTTCACAAGGATGCGTGCAGAAGCAGCTCGAGCAGCGCCTTTCAGACACTCAGGTGCTGCCGTTCTGCCTTCCCTCTCTCTGTCAGATGACGTCTGCAGCTTTAGGCAAGAGTGTTTTAACTCAACCCTACGGGCTGGAGAGATGGCCCTGGATAATGAGCACTGGCTGCTCTTCCAGTTTCGGTTCCCAGCACCCACATGCAGCTCACACGCTGCCATTGGTTCCAGGGGATCTGATGCCCTCTTTTGTCCTGCACAGGCACCAGTTACTCAATGCACACACATTGAGGGCAAACAGTCATGTCGTTAGTTGGTCTGTTGCTATGGATACAAACGCTATATCCTGAACCCCAAGATCAGGTTGCCCTCCAGATGAGTGCATCTTACCATGCACTGGCCTGTGTTGTATAACTTAAAGCTATTGCTTGTGGTTGGGAGGTGGAGACAGAAAGGACCTGAGAATCGAGTGAGTGGTCTCGAGACTGACCATGTGAAAAGAAGACTGTGGGGGGAGGGGAGAAGGAGAGTAAAAACAAATCAAGTTCCATCGTTTGCCAAAATACACATAGCAAAGCTCTTCTCAATTATACATCACAAGTGAGTGGGAGTTTTTGTTTTAGGAGTTTTCAGTCGGGGTCTCACTGTGCCCCAAGTTAGCCTGTCACTCATCCGTATAACAGGCTGGCCTAAAACTCACAGTAATCCTCTTGATGAACCCTCCCAGGTTCTGGGAGTACATGTGTGAACCACCATATCAGGCTTGGAAGTAAGTCATCTTAGAATAACAAAATAAGTAACTTAAAAAAAAAATCAGTATTCTACACATTTAAGACCAACTTAATGGTCTAAAAACTAGCTTAACTGACAGAGCACAGCACACAAAAGACAACCATTTCAACTAACCCCTGCCACACACACACACTCAAGTACAGAAACTGCTATTCTTTACAAACCGTGGAAGTTGTGGCTTGCATATTTTGTGGGAGTTTTGTGGCTGGTTTGCAGTTGACTTCTATTGCTCAAAAAAACACTTATGTTTAATTAGACAGTCCAAACAGTCTTAGAAGTATTTTCACAGATTAGAGTGACAATAATTGTGCCAGTGCCCTGGAAGACCAATGCTCCTACTACTGAACATACAGCACTGGGCCCTGGAGGACCAGTGCTCCCACTACTGACAGCATGAAAGTGCAACACTCAAATGCACAGCAGCTTTTTAGTTTTTACTGGTAGAATGAAACCCATAGCAAACACTACAACTATAAGCATAATCATATACCTAGAGCCAGTTCCATTAGAATTGAGGTATTTACTAACTTGAGCCATATGTCACAATAACTAAGCAATAAATCTAAACATTTTTTCAGTAGAAAAATCATTTGTATAATTTTCTTATACAGAATCCTAAGTTTAACACATATGTTCTTTTTAAAAGATGTTTCAAGGCCTTTAATTGTGCATTTTGAAATATACATGTGTATATGTTAAATGAGGGCATCTATTTCTCTATGACTTAGCTTAATCTAGAATCCTCAATTCCTCTAATGACTCTATGTTTAAAGCCCAGCAGTGCACCTGCCTTAGCTTGGCTAACACACTCATTATTACTTTATAATACCAGTCTACTGATCACCTCCATCCATCCTAGCAATGCCCCTGCCCCTCTACTTGAGTCTCAGGCAGGCACCTGACCCATGCGATTATTTATCAACATGAGAATTCTCCTCCTCCAGAGATTAAGGATGCAGATTTGTGTGACAAACCCTACATCACTGCAGGGGTGATTCTGATGCTAAGGTCCTATTCCCCAATTGGTTCTTGATCTATCAGTAAAGATGTCACTGGCCAATTGCTGGGCAGAAGGAATAGGCAGGTTCTCTGGGTCCCGCAGGCAAGCTGGCAGATGCAGGAGAGAAAAGGAAAAAAGGAAAGGGGAGTTCTCCACACTTCAGAGGGAGAAGCCAAGCAGCCATGTGAGATCTCCGGCCACAGGCTGCTTCTCCAGGTGGGAGGTTGGAGTGCTAAGCTGGAAGCACTGGTAAAGGTATGATAGCTGAGGCAAATCGGAGGCACCCAGCAGTTGAGCCAAGAAGGCAAGATGAAATTATCAACTGTGTGAGTGTGTCAGATTCAATGTTCTCTGGGAAGGGGCTGGTAGTGCAGCCTGTTCCCGCAGTTTAGGCTTAGGTGGCAAAGCTACATGCTACACATCATTTTTTAAAGTTAGAGTAGTTAAAGGCTAAAGGCAAAACTTTTCAAAGTCTGCTCTGACATAAAATTTAGCACTGCAGAACAAAGAGTGATAACATGCTAGGAAATGCATGCTCTTTACCAGTGAGAATAATTAGAAAGCTCTCCCTTGGTACTGACTGGAGGTAACACCCAGTGGCCTAAAAGTGGGGTGATGGCTTAGTTTCTCAGAAGGGAACACAGAACCCTGTAAACATGGGACGTTTCAACAGTTTCATAAATTCCTAACCTGAGCCAAGAGTGACAAAGCCTTCGAGTCTGAGAGTGCACACATTAGAACACACAGCAGCCACAGAACCCAGCCATATAAACCCAGAGACCAAGTTCTGCCAACTAAGAGAGACAATGATAATATTCATGTGCAAAGCCCCATCATTAAGCTATAATCAACTCCTGGCAAAATTAATATTTCAGTGCCTACCTTTAAAACTAGAAAATGTGTTCAAATAGGTGTTTAACCATTCTCCATTTTGTAGGAAGTCTCTTTAAGTTCTCAGACTTGTTATCTTGGTATCTCCTTCAAATCTGCCTTTCTCCTTTTACTATCTGGATTGCCAGGCTTTGACTATGGCCCCCAGTGCTGCAAATGTGATCCTACTCCAGCACCTTGGAAAGTGACAAGGACTATGAAGAGGTGCTCCGGGGTGGCTTTGCCTCTGGAACATCAAGACAGTTCTCTAGCTGTGAGTTATTTGTGGAAACAAAGCAAGCCCAACCCATTCCTGTCTCTAAAACAAATCTCTCCCTCCCAAACCTTCCTACTATTGTAAAGTCATCTATCAGGTGGTCTTCACCAGAGCTAAGCCAAGTCCAGAACTATGCTTGGAACCTCCAGAACTCTGAGAAAAAGAAACACTTCCTAAGTCTTAGAGTCTTAGAGTGCCTGGTGTACACATTTCAAATCCCAGCACTCAGAAGGTAGAGCTAGGAAGTCAGGAGTTCAAGGCTTGCCTGGGCTACTTAGTTAGGACTGTTGGAAACAAAGGTGCTAGGTGCTTATAATTAAGTTGGCATGGTGCTTGCCTACCCCTCTTTCCACCCCCCCCCCTTGCCTCCAACTGACTGATGTTAGGGAGGTGAAGCACGAGAGAGCTAGGAAGCTCAAAGGAAAATCAACAATAGCAACTTACATAGTGTGGTCAGCACAGCCTTTCCTGAGGTGATGGATGAGAAAAGAGTATAAACCAGTTAGATCTGTCTAAGGACAGCAATCTAGATACAGAAGCACCCACACACCACAGTGCAGGTGCTTGCTGCTCTGGTCAGTTGGGTCGTGGTGGGTGTGACAAGTGACCATATCAGATGCTCCCAGTAGCTTCTACCTCCAGTTTCCCTAAAAAGTATGTGCTGGATAAACATATGGACAATACATACACACACACACACACACACACACACACACACACACACTTGGTGTTTATACTCTTTATATCTGTGTGAGGGTGTTGGATCCACTAGAAATTGAGTTACAGACAGTTCTGAGTTGCCATGTAGGTGCTGGGAATTGAACTCAGGTCCTCTGGAAGAGCAGTCAATAGATTTAACCGCTGAGCCATCTCTGCTGAGCCATCTCCCAGTCCCATAAAAACCCAACCCAAACCAACGAACCAAACAAACCTACCACCACCACCAAACAGTTGTGGCACACTCTTTTAATCCCAGCTCTTGGGAGGTTGAGGCAGGTGGATCTCAGTGAGTTCGAGGTCAGACTGGTCTACAGAGTTAGTTACAGGACAGCCAGGGCTACACAGAGAAACCCTGTCTCGAAAAAAATAAAAGAACCAAACTGGCCCCAAATTACATTTTTTTTTTCCTCATTCACCTGAGTGGAAAAATTATAGGCATACCCTACCACACCCAGCAGAGCAATGTACCTGAAATGCACTTGAAAACCTCAGTAGTCCACTAAGGAACTTTAGCATTTTATGATCTCTGAACCCATCTGAACTGGAGAGTAAAAGCAAAATTTAGAGAATCACAACAAATATCATTATACAAAAATATGCATATTTCTGTAACAGAAAACCAAACCAAACATGTGCTTATCACTCTGATTTTCCTCTTCAGGCTAAAAGAATGAGAAATCACAGCCCAGGGATGCTAAAGCGGGTGGCCTGTGAATACAGGTTTCTACAGGTGCAGAGTGTACATGGGGAAAATTGACAATACAGGGAAATACAATAAAGGTAAGTGAGCCTGACGCCCTCACCCAGTTTTTATTTTCTCTGACCCAGTCTCAAGCTCCTAGAGTCCAGTGGTCGATCCCCTTCCTCTCAGCCTCCCCTGCAGCTGGAACTGCAGGCATACTGACACACTAAGCTTACTTGACTTTACAATTAAGGTAATGACTCTGGGAAACTATTACTTCCTATCTTCCTATCAGCTCACTGTGAGGTATTTAATCTGCTTTATATCAACCATTAGCTTCCCGTCAGGACTAAACTAAGTACAACGTAATGTGCTTTATGTGTCATCCAACTTAGCATGACATCAGCTTGATGTATAGCCTGCATTTTCAAGCCATTGTCAATACACTGGGGCACTAGGATGGAATTACTTGTCTACCTAGCTTATTGGGCAAATTAGAGCTGGCCGTGGCCGTTATTCTTTCATACTTACGGGAATGGCAAATATAAAAACTGTGACAGCGAGAAAAGGCAGGTGTGTTCTCCAGCTGCTGCTTCTGACTGAGCAGCTCAACGTCTAGGGATCCGTCCACAACACAGCACAGAAGCAAGGGCTCTGTTTGCAACAGAGGAAAATGGTAACGCCTACATTTCCTAGCCTTCCTTTCTTCTGATGTGGCCATAACATTCTACCTAAGACCACCACTGTGGACGGCTAGAAACCTTCCTGTTAAAAAAGGTTAGCTCGCAGCCTTTGCTCTTTGACCCACGCTGCCTGGAGTGAGTCCACCTGAAGATCCAGAGGATCTTCAGAGGTCACAGAGGACTTGGACCACACTGGAAGAGAACGAGCCTACACAACCTGAAAGGTGAGTGTGTGTGTGGGGGGGTAGGAGACAGATGGACACACTAGATGCCTCTTCTACCATCACAGCACTTGTTACATGAGTACAGACAAGAGAGAGCGCGCCCTGAGCCATCGGTGCCTGTGCAGGAATGGGTATCACACCTTCACTAGCTGATAGGGAAGAGCAGGCATTACAAACACTACCCCAGGCCTCTGTGCTCCCAAGCTCCTGCATCAGAAATGTTTGGCTTTAACCCACTGGTCAGGCTTCCTATCTCACAAACGCTTTGTGTAAAGATTGACAAAAATGTTAGAGAGAGAGAGAGAGAGAGGGAGAGAGAGAGAGACAGACACAGACAGAGAGAGAGAAAAGAGCAAAGTACCATATATTTCTTTAAAAATTTTTGGTTTATTTTCATTTTATGAATGTTTGCCTGAATGTGTGTATGTGCATCACATGCATGTCTATTAGAACCTCTGGAACTGTGTTTATAGACCTACCACATGGGTGCTGGAAATTGAACACAGGTCTTCTGAAAGAGCAATAAGTGCTTTTAATCACAATGCAATCTCTCCAGCCCCTTATTTACTTATCTCCTTCTTCTTACAGAAAAGTGTTAGGAGAAAGACAAGAGAGGCGTCCTCTGACAGAGTAAGCCCCCAGACTTTGAAAGTGCTGACTCAGCATTATGTGTGTGGCCACAGCACCTACCCCTTACAACAGGCCTACAAGCCACACTGAGGCCCAGCCAGCCAGCCCCTGCTGCTAACAGGCAGCACACTCCCAGGAGCCAACAAAAATGAAATGGAAATAAAACATAGGTTAATGGTGGGGAGAGAGAGAATGAAGGGTAAAATGTTTAAGGCAAGAGAACAGAATGTGTGCTGAAAGAACAGGCAAGACACAAGCAAGCCTGCTGTTTCTACTGAGGGGAACAGGCACCCGACAGACAGGATGAGAAAATGCATGGCTAGCAGACCAACCATGTAAGCACAAGACCTAGCCAAAACTGTTTTTTCAAAAGTCATAGCTTTAGATAATCCTGCATGGAGTTAATTACCCTAAGAACCACTATGTCATAGCCAGTGTTCTATTGCTGTGAACACCATGACCAGGACAACTCTTTTTTTAGTTGTGTGTTCCCCCACCCACACACATACATGGAGACAGGGTTTCTCTGTGTAGCCCTGGCTGTCCTAGAACTCACTTTGGAGACCAGGCTGGCCTCAAACTCAGAAATCTGCCTGCCTCTGCCTCCCAAGTGCTGGGATTAAAGGCGTGCAGCACCACTGCCAGGCGACTTTTTTTTTTAAAAGCATTTAATTGGGGCTGGCTTACGATTTCAGAGGTTTAGTCCACTATCATCATGGTGTGACAGTGTGCAGGAGAAGGAGCCGAGAGTTCTACATCCAGATCCACAGGCAGTAGGAAGAAAGGAAGCCCCCAGGCCTGGCTTTAGTTTCTGAAACCTCAAAGCCCAGCTGTAGTGACACACTTCCTCCAACAAGGCTACGCCTCCTACTCCCTGGTGACTGGGCCTGTGGGGGCCACACACTAAAGAGAATGGCAGCCATGGGGAGGGTAAGGGAGTGGAGAGCAGTGCCAAGCCAGCTCCCGTGCTGAGGGAGGCCAGAGCACAGGCCTGATGCTATACGATGCAGCCCATCTCTCACCACCTGCTCTCAATAGAGACAAGCAAAGCAACCTCGTACAGCTAAACAGCCAAGATGGGGCTGAAGAGATGGCTCGGCAGTTAAGAACACCTGGTGCTTTTCCAGGTGACCCAGGATCCAAATCCTAGCACCTACATAGCAACTAACAACTGTAGGTAACTCAAATCTGACCAACGTCCTCTTCTGGTATCTGTGGGCAATGCATGCACATGTTGCAAAAACATACAGTCAGGCAAAACACTCGAATACATAAGATTAAAAAGTTTTAAAAAGGGCTAGAGAGATGGCTCAGTGGTTAAGAGCACTGACTGCTCCGAAAGTCCTGAGTTCAAATCCCAGCAACCACATGGTGGCTCAAAACTATCCATAATGAGATCGGACGCCCTCTTCTGGTGTGTCTGAAGTCAGCTACAGTGTATTAGATATAATAAAGAAATCTTTAGGCCGAAGCGAGTGGGGTCGACTGGAGTGAGCAGCGATCCTGAATTTAATTCCCAGCAATCAGGTGATGGCTCACAACCATCAGTACAGCTACCGTGTATACAGTGTTCTCATATACATAAAATGAATAAATCTTTTTTTAAAAAAGTTTAAAAAAGAAAAAAAAGGTCCCATAAAGCAAAGAAGTCAGATAAAAGACTGTAGGGTGGAGGGAAGCAAGAATAGAGCTCCTGTAGAATTGAGAATTAGGAACATCTGCAAAGCCTGCAGATTGATTAAACATAGAAATAAGTCGGACAAATGAAACCTAGCACACTGAGCATGCGTGGGGTTTTTCTCTGTTTTTTTTTCCTTCGAGACAGGGTTTCTCTGTGTAGCCATGGCTGTCCTGGAACTCACTCTGTAGACCAGGCTGGCCTCAAACTCAGAAATCCGCCTGCCTCTGCCTCCCGAGTGCTGGGATTAAAGGCGTGCGCCACCACGACGCCCAGCCTTTCTTTCTTTCCTTTCTTTTTTTTTTAAAGGTTTATTTATTATACATAAGTACACTGTCGCTATCTTCAGACACCCCGGAAGAGCGGGTCAGATCCCATTACGAATGGTTGTGAGTCACCATGTGGTCATTGAGATTTGAACTCAGGACCTCCGGAAGAGCAGTCAGTGCTCTTACCCGTTGAGCCATCTCTCCAGCCCATGTGTGCTCTTTTCAACAGTTTTTGTTTCAACAAAAATTTTCCTTTTTAAGACAGGTAGCCTAAGCCGGCCTGAAACTCATTATGTAAGTCAGGCTGTCTTAAAACTCCTGGTGATCCTGCTGCCTCAGCCACTAAGTATATATACTTTCTGTTACTGTTTTAACGCCAGGTTTTACTGTGTAGCTCATGCTGGCTTTAAACACAAAATCCTCCTGCTCCAGCCCCCAAGGTTAGGATTGCAGATAAGCATCATCATATAACTATTCTTAGATCATTTAAGACTGGGTCTATTTTTGGTTATATAATTTAGACTCCATTTCCTATATATTTCTATGTAATGATTACACTACATAAAATAAAGTTCCTTTACTTTAAAAATATACATAAAAATTTAGGATATCTGGCACCAAAGACTACTGGAGACTTGCAAAGTCTAGGCACACTGAGAACTACCTCAACAGCAAACCCTGTTTTTTGGCACCAATACCAGGATGACAACTACTCAGCTTTAAGACCCAGAACTCCACTCACTCAAGCATGGATCCACTCAAGATACAAACAACCTATAAACAACATACATTTCAACCCAAAAGGAGGCCTCATCTATCATTTCAGGTCATCAGTAGCAAACAGTACATTTTGGGCTAAAATTGTAGTTCAGAGTGTTCACCGAGCATTTGTGAGGCTCCAGTACTATAAAACAAAAGAGCCAAACGTCACATTGCTTCTAATAGGCTTGACAAGTTGCAGCAAACCATCAACTATTTAGAAATTATTAGTAAGCAGTGGCCCCTGTGGACTACGTGTGGGCATAGACAAGAACCACCAACCTTTTCAGAGTCTTCGCTCTTGAAGACAAGGCTGTACTTTCCAACACAGCATCTTCTACACCAGAATCTCAGGAGTACAGAATAACAGGACATTCAAGTGTAAGGCACACATGTGGTGAGCGCACGGAGCAGTAAGTTTAGAAATAAACACACCAAGCAAGTAGAAAATCAAGCTAACTATACTAACAGCTACATAATAGCAACGGGAAATGTCTTAAGAAAACTGCGCAATTATATGGATTATTGCAATTCTAGGTCAGCCAGGGCTACAGAGTAAGACCCTGTTTTGGATGACCTAATGAACAAGCAAATAAGCAAATGAATAAGTAAAGCCCGGAGCAGTTAAACGGGAAGCGTCGAGAGCTCAGTCCAGCCAGAAGTGCTGGAAAGCACGCAGACTCACAAAAAGATCTTTACCAAACAAAGTGTACAATTTTTATTTATGTATTCATTGCATTTTCATTTCATGTGCATTTCTGTGCCGCAGCATGGCTGTGGGTCAGAGGACAATATGTGGAAGCGTATTTTCTCCGTCCACCATGTGAGCTCTGGGACTTAAACTTAGGTTGTCAGGCTGCATGGAAGGCACCCAATGAGCTATCTTGCCAAACAATTTTCATATCCTTTTTTTTTTTTTCCTTTTCTGAAGCAGGGTCTTGCCATGCAGTCCAGGCTGTCTTGGGGCTTTCAAGTGTTGGGATTGTAAGTATGGGGCACCGTGTCAGGCTGATAATATCTTCCAGAAACACGTACTCCCCTTCTGTGTCTCTTACAGCAGGTTAGGGGCAGGGTAAATCTCATTTCCTAAGGTAAATTTAAAGGCTGGGAAAATGGTAAACTGTTCATCGGAGTAAAGTGTTCTGTACCCAAGCTAAGGAACTGAGTTCATATCCCCAGCACACCGATAAAAAGCAGGCACTGCAGACTAAGCCTGTAATTCCAGCAATAGGGGTAGGGACGGTTAGGAGGGGCAGAGACAGGAGGCTCTGAGTGCCTAGTCCATCAGTGAAGTCCAGGTTCACCATGAGACCTTGTCTCAGAATGTAAGATGAATGGAGTCAGAGAGAAAGCTCAGCCATTAGGGAGAACTTTCTGTTCAGATAATGCATGGTCAGTTCCCAGCCCCTACATGGGGGCATACAACTCAACTCCAGAGCCACTGGGATCCACAGGCACTGCACACGCACGGTACACAGACATACATTTAAGCAAAATACACACATAAATCTTTAAAAATAAGTTGGAAAATGATCAAGAAAACACCCGCTGTGGGCCTCTAGCCTTTTGTATGCATTCAACCACATACCCACACACACCACACACAAATAAACACATTTCAAGCAACACAAGCAAGAGAAAGATTCCCAAAGGCACATAACTACAGTAAAAACAAGTGATTTTCTAGTAGCTTATACAATATATACTGAGATATCCATAATACAGACTCTTTAAATCAAGAAATTTTATAATAATTCATCTTTCAGAGATCATCAGACTGGTGTTTTGAAAGTTCTAAACCCTTTTATTGATTTTAAGGTAACATTATGCCACTAAAGTGTCAAGTTACATCTTAATCTGAAGCGAAGGGTTGTTTTTGTTTTAAGATTTATTTATTATTATATCTAAGTACACTGTAGCTGTCTTCAGATGCACCAGAAGAGGGCGTCAGATCTCATTACAGATGGTTGTGAGCCACCATGTGGTTGCTGGGATTTGAACTCAGGACCTTCGGAAGAGCAGTCAGTGCTCTTAACCACTGAGCCATCTCACCAGACCTGAAGCAAAGTTTTAATTAACCAGTTTACAAAACGAATATGTAAGCCCTCCAGTAAAATGAGCCATTTATCTGGCTGTTAGCAGTGAATTTTGATTATTTATAACCATTACTATGTATTAGTAGAGGGCATGAGGCCATAAGTAGAGGGCATGAGGCCATTAGTAGAGGGCATGAGGCCATAAGGCACTGAGGGAGGCAACAGCAGAACACGGGAGAAAGACCAGAAAGTCTGTAAAATTGAACCAAGAGAAAAGAGACAGAAACAGCCAGGTCTGCAGGGTATGCCTGTAATCCAAGCGCTAGAACAGGGCAGGCGCTTAAGTGTTAGGTCAGCTGGGCTACATAGGAAGCTACCGTCTCATACAAACAAACAACTAATGCACTTAGCATCAATGCCTAGTTTACACTTCCCAGGAAATAATGGGTCTTAAAAGTCCACAAGTTAAAAATATTAATGTATTTCTAGTTCATCAAGGTGATATCACATGTGAAAGACACTGGGTGGGGAGGGATGGTGCCTTAGAAACCTCCAAGTCCTCAGACCTCTCTATGAGTTCTTCACCTACAACAGCTGACAGCCTGAGCGACAGAAACTTATCCCTGCGACTGGAGTGGGGCTGTGAAGGTACTGGGAACCCAGAGACTGAGCTGGAAATAAGATCCCCTGCCCTACTTTGGAGACTGGCCTGCCTCTCCTGGCTCCTCAGCAATGAAGTAAGTGAGTCCTCTGAGCTATCCTCATCAAATACAGATTTTATCTTGAGAAACTCCAGCTAATCAATAATTATCTCTGCAGTTCCTAGAGTGATTTTATGGCTTCAAATAAGCAATTATATAAACATAATTGTTTTAACTTTTAAAACACACTCTCCTAAAATATGTGAAACCCTCGGTTTAATTCCCAGCAAAACACACACACACAAATAAACACGCAAACTCCAACAACTCAAACTGCTAAAACATACCTCAAAGTTAGCCAACAGAGTAGAAAACAGTAACTTCAAAAAACTTTAAGGATAAACCGGCAGGGGTGGCGCACGCCTTTAATCCCAATGCTTGGGAGGCAGAGGCAGGCAGATTTCTGAGTTTGAGGCCAGCCTGGTCTACAAGAGTGAGTTCCAGGACAGCCAAGGCTACAAAGAGAAAGCCTGTCTCAAAAAAACAAAAACAAAAACAAAACTTTAAGGATACAAATTTTAGAAAACTAGCTATACCCTTATTAAAGGAAAGGCTAAATCTTTATATATGCCTCCAACTGAGGAACTAAAGCTTATACACATGAAACTAATAGAGAACAATTAAACAACCGTATATCCGTTGAAATGCTGAAGTACAGAATGGCTAAGTGTTCAATATGCATGCAGTAGGAACCTGAGGAAATGCAGAGGGATGGAGGCCTGAGGAGTCCAAGGAGGTTTTAGTTTGATTTTATTTGAAGCAATGAAAAGGAAAGGCACGGTTGAAGAGACTGAGTGCTAGGATTACCACAGAGAAACCACTAAGCAGACAAGGGTGCGTGAGGTCATATTTAAAAACTATAAAAATGATTTTAAGAATGACAACAAAAAATCAGAGTAGATTTAGACCCAAAAGTTGGATCAGTAGATGTACGGCTGAGGTCAGAACGTGTTCAACTGAGGCAAGAAAGTGACACAGGAGGAGGATGGAAACTTCATCTCTGGGATTTTGGTCTAAAACCACACACACAGTTTCCTATCAACACTTGTAAAGTGCCGTATGGTTTCCGCTGTGTTCTTATCGGACAGTTCTACCCTATAGAGTTATCCCATCCCTAACGTGCTCGGAAACTGAAGGACAGTTTTCTTTCTTCAATCCAAACTATCCTTATTCCACATTAGAGGATCAGGAGAGTAGCAAAGATGAAAGAGGAAAAGTTCACTACAAGTGAGCAACTGCCTGTTTAGTGGGAGCAAGGGAAGGTGGACTAGGATGGCACAATGCACGTGTGCTGTTTGCATCCACAGCCCTTGGCCTTAGGAACCCCCTCCTCTCCAACAGCAATGTGTGGGCAGTGTGCTAGTCATGTTCTTCTCAAGAGGCGGAGTCTCAGACTTCATACCGCCAAAGCTATCTATGGAATAGCTTAGGAGCCCTCCCACAGCTGCTCCAGTTTCTTCCCTCTGCGTGTCCTCATGTAGAGCCACACAGCATGAGGACATGGGATCTGAATGATCATAAACATACTATGGCCACAATGGGGCAAAAGGCCTAAAAGCTGAGCTCAGTAATGAAGGGAAGGAAGCAAGCAGAAAAGGAGGTCAGAGACATGAGCACTCAAACTCCATCTTTAGACTTCTCAATGGTGCTAGCCAGAGAATGGCTTCGTTTTCTGTTTTAACATCATTTAAAAAAATTAACGTTACCATTGATTTCATAGGCTCACTCAGAAAAGTACAACCCATGGGTTTACTGAGAAGCAACGAAATTAGAAAAGGCTTTATTTATCTTTACACAGAAGGTAATCTGAGAGTAAGCGCAGTCCTTTACACAGTACACTGCAGGCAAACTCCATGGCTTCACATGGAAGCAAAAGTCTCACAAAGACAGAGCTAACATGACACTCTCTCAAAGAACTGCCGTCGAAGCAGTGGCGGCGGCCTCTGGTTCAAACAGTGGACGTGAGGTCTGTGCTGGCAGTCGGCACTCAGCAGGCAAGCTCTGCACCATCATTCTGGGCTTGTTCCTAGAAGCTCAATGTAATGACAGCAGTCAGCCCAGCATTTTCAGATCCCTTCTCACTGAATCCCATTTGGTACCACTCCTACTGAGAATGCCATACGTCCTTTAACAGTGTGTCTGAATCAGATGCACAAAAGAGGCTCTCCTCTTAGTAGATGAGATACCCTAGAAAATGAAAGCTCGTGGGGTACAAACAGAAACATGTCTTCTCACAGATTACAACTCAGAAGCCCTCAGAGGGTCAGAAACACAGTCTGGATCTGGGACAGGGAGAGCCGCCAGCAAAGGTGAGAAGCCAGAGACAGGCAAGAAACACAGGGAAGGGAAGAAATGAAGTCAGCCAAACCTGTGACGACGGACAGGACAAGATTTCCCCAAGAGTCTGCTTTTCATGTGACTCTCTCCTCCAATCGGGTCATGACGGGAGGCTGGAGAGATGGTTCCGGGGCTCAAACCACTGGCTGCTCTTCAGTTCTCAGCGCCCACATGGCAGCTCACAATCATCTCTGTAACCAGTTCTAGGGTTTCCAACATTCTATTCCAACCTCAGCAGCCACCACACATGGCACATACATGGCCATACATGGTACACATGCACACAACAGGAAAAACTGGAAAACTAAATAAGTTTTTAAAATTCTCATTAAATTCTGGTCCTAACATCCTTTCTATTAATACCTTATGGCATAACTTCCAGTCTTTTTAAAGCCAAATCCTTTATCTGATGACTAGAGTAAACAAGCTTTTTGAGGCTGGGAAACTATAATCAATACACTAGCAGAGAGGGCCCACTCTTCATAGACAGCTCCTTATCTATTCACACCTGGTCTTCCCAGGGTCCTGCAAAAATACCTTCACCCCTTTCTCGCAACAGCCCCACAGCTCTTAACCAACTGCAGCAACAACTCAAAAATCTAAAGTGCAGACTTTCATCTCAATGGGTATGAATGAGAATCAAAGGTGAGCTTCACCAGGAAGCAAACTGCCATCTCAACCTCAGCCTGTGAAACCAAACAGCTCAAGTGCTTCCAAAGCACACTGGTGAGTCAGGCCCAAGTCCCGGGGGAGTAGGACACGCACTGACAAATAAGCCGCTCCTTAGAACTGTCACCTAGCACAGAATCTCCCACACGCATGTTAAACCTTACAGTTCCCCAGTCTCTCTGACTTCAGAGTCTGCTTTCCAGACAAACTATGCTGCACTGCGGACTGGGCTCCTACAGAACCAAGCAGTAGCCACTCCCGTGGCTTTTCTGGACACAGGCCACGCTACAAATCTCTTCAACCTGGACTTGTTAGCCAAAGGCTCTACAGGTCTTAGAGGTAAGCCCCATCCCTAAAACTCTCCATCATGGCCCACTTCTTGGGGACGGGGTGGGGCCTGTTTGGACTCCAAAGCTCTCCAGAGCAACATACTTTGAAATATAGGTGAATACTGAATGTCTTCACAGACTGTGCTAGTGTTCGTGGTTTTGCTCTCTCCTCCTCCTCCACCCCCCCCACACACCGAGTCTCTCTGAAGGAGACTGAGCCACACAGATCTAGACAAAGTTTAAGATCTCTAGAGAGGTGGCCACTGTGACTTAGATCACACCTGGGTTACTTAGACACTAGAATGTGAGGACCTTCAGAGCCTTTAAGTCATCCAGGTTCCTTGCCGGGCAGGGCAGCTGTAAAGCTCTGACGTGCCTTAGGGATTACTGTCCTGATGAACAGCACCTGGTACCACCGACCTACACTAATCTCCTGATCCAAAGTTCACCTGGCTGCTCCCGGCATGCGCTAGCCATCTCTCTTCTCATTGACAGCATGGCCAGCCTACTGTGTTCCACTCTTCCCCTCCATCCCTCTTAGTATGAAGTGTCCTATGTAACTGCTTCTGGGCCCTCGTGTCACTACGGGCAGTCAAGAGATGTGTGCTTGACCGCCAGTGCGCCAGTGCTTCTATGCAGGTCTACTATCTTTTCAAAGCCTGAGAAAAATCAACATTCACAAAATCACCTGCTAAAATTTATCATTTCACATTCGGAAGCACTACTGACAAAATGTAAGTCGCCTGACCCCAAAGGTAGTCCTCAGATGTGTTATATTACGTTACAGCCTAGTCTTGGGGTGGGGGTGGGCTGCAAAGCAGAGGCTTATTGCTGAGCTATAATCACAGAAAAAAACAAATGTCCCTGATAAAACGGGGGAGGGGGGGGCAAGAAACACCAGGATAAATTACATCATCGGGGGATTATTATTTAAGAAAAATGTTGGATTGATTCAAGCTCCCCTTCTTTGCAAGACAAAGTTCATTCAAGATCTGCTTGCCTTGGTCATTCGCTAACAAGCAGATCACTGGCAAAAAAAAAAAAAAAAAAGATAAAGCCAACTAAATTATCAGCCCTCCAGTTGGTTCAGCCCCCGCGCACCCTTTCCCAGCAACTGCTACATCAAACCATCAAACTGAGTTTAGCTTCCTGAAGGCACAGTGAACACCCTAATACCCCTTCCACGCCCAACCCCCAAGATCCCTCATATCTAAACCGAATGTCCTTAAACTGTACTACTACCGATGCTCTCCGAAATGAAGTTTAAGCACCTGACAATTATTACATCCAAACTGTACGAAGCCGAGATCCCAAGATTTTGGTTCAAATCTGCTAGGACCGAACTTCCTTTTTCTCCCCGCGGGTCCTCCCAGCCCTTCCGCGCGCCAAGGTCGCCACTCGGGGCCTGCAGTGACATCACGGTCTGTCTCGGTAGAGCCCTGACATCACCCGCACGCCGAGCCTCGGCACTGTGACCTCACCACCGCAGGCTCGCACGCCAGGGCCCCCCGGGGAGGGTGGAGGAGACGCGCCGCTCACCTGCACGGGGACACCCGGAGCCCCGCGCCCCGCACGCAGCCCACCCGCGGCGGCCTAGCTTGGGTCGCCGGACTCCGGGCCCAGGGAGCAGCCGGGCGCACGACCTCGGGGCCAGGCCGCGAGGACGGCTCTCTGGAGGACGCTGCGGCGGCGGCACCCCGAGCACGGCGAGCCGCGGTCCCCGCCCCCAACGTTCGGCCCTGCCGCGGGGAGCAGCGGGAGCCGCCACGGTGTCCACCTGCCCCGCGCCCCGCAGCCCCGCGCCCTCGCCCGGCCCACCTGTGCTTCTGCCGGGCCAGGGCCTGGCCCGGGGCTGCGGCAGCCCGATGCGGCGGCGGCAGGCCTGACTCGCTCCCCGACACTGAGGCGGACCAGGAGCTCAGCGCTGAGCGGCGGAGCCCAACGCTCGCCCCGAAACCCATTTGTTGGCTAAACCGGCGTGACATCACGCGCCGGCCCAATCGACGGTTGCCCGGGGGCGGGGCCGCAAAGCCTGCGTGCGCCAGCGCCCCCTGCGGGCGGCCGCGAGCGCTGTGGGGAGAGATGGGAGCTGCCAGGACAAGCGCCTACAAGCCTGGTGTGGCGGGAGATTGGGGAGTTTGAGTGTCACTGCACAACAAGGACCCTAACCCTAGAGCACAGTTAGAGTGACAAGTTCATTAACACTCCCAGGTGCTCCAGAAGCCTTAATACGTTTGACCCTGTTAGATATCCAACATGTCTGGGTTCTAATCTTGGTTCTACCACTAGCGTATGGTTCTATTTCAATTTTTATTTTTATTTATTTTATTTTATTTATTTATTTATTTATTTATTTATTTAGGAGACAGAGTTTCTCTGTATAGCCCTGGCTGTCCTGGAACTCACTTTGTAGACCAAGCTGGTCTCGAACTCAGAAATCCGCCTGCCTCTGCCTCCCGAGCGCTGGGATTAAAGGCGTGTGCCACCACACCCGGCTCATCTATTTCAAATTTTTAAAATGAGCTATTTAGCAAGCCCATGGCCCTGGGTTTGATCCTGATGTCCTACACACTGGGCATGTTGCTTCATATCTGTAATCCCAGAGTTTGGGAGGTGATGTCAGGTGCGCCACAGGTTCATGGTCACCCTCAATGGCAAAGCAAATTTGGGATCAGCGGGAGCAGGGCGCGGGTCCTCTCTGTTAAGAACACTGGCTGCTCTTCCAGGGGAATTCAATTCCCAGCACACCACAAGGTGGTTCGAAACTTGTCTGTAACTGCAGCCTCATGGAATCAGACGTCTTTTTCTGGCCTCCACAAACACTGCATGCACGGAGACAAAACACTATACACATAAAAAAAATTTTTACAAAAGAATATATTTTCCATAAAATTATGGCAGAAGTACCTACCAGAAAGTACATAAACTTTAAAGTTAAACTGCTAATCTACAAGAGCCTTGTAAACTTATCAGTGAAAGAAAAAAAAAAAAAAACAACAACAACAAGAAGACTCAGCACTTAAGAGCACTAGCTGCTCTTCTAAAGTACCCAGGTTCAATTCTCAGCACTCTCGTGGTGGCTCACAATTATCTGTTACTTCAGTCCCAGGGGATCCAAGACACACATCTGGTGCACACATGTGCAGGCAAAATAGCTATACACACAAAATTTTTTAAACAGCCTCACATCAGAAAATAAAAAACCTCTTGTGAAACGTGTGTGTGAAGTCTTAAAGAATCAAAATGTAGAAATAGGACCAGTGAGATGCTGCAGCAGATGAAGGTACTGACACTAAACCTGACACCCTGAGTTCAATCCCTACGACCCACCTGGTAGGATGAAAAGATGTCCTCTACATGTGGGCCGGAGTATGTGAATACCACCCATACAGACACACACACACACACACACACACACACCACACACACATACACATACACACACACACACAAATACACACACACATACACACATACATACACACACACACACACATACATACACACACACACACACACACACACACACATGCGTGGGCTGGAGTATGTGAAAAACCCTCCATACACACACACACACACAAATTTGCAATTTTAAAATATAAAACTAAGCCAAGCATGGTAGTACACATTTGTAATCCCTGAATTTGGAAGGCTGAGACAAGAGGTTGTGGCAGTTCAAAGCCACTCTGGGCTACTTAGCATGTACCGGGTTTCCTGGGCTGTATCCCTTTCTCATTTCCATGATCAAAATACTTAACAAAAGCATCTTAAGAAATTAAGGACTTATCTTGTAGCGCTGGAGAGATGGCTCAGTGGTTAAGAGCACTGGCTGCTCTCACAGAGGACCTGGGTTTGGTTCCCAGCACTCACATGACCTCTCACAACCTGCTGTAACTACAGCTTCAGGGGCTCTGACACCTTCTGGCCTCCAAAGGCACCAGGCAGATATGACGCACAGACATAGATGCAGGCAAAGCACTCATAAAATATAAAGTTAGTAAATGGAGATATTTTCATTAAGGGGGGGTATGTTGCTCACAATTTGAAGCAGAGAAGGCATGAACAGGCATGAACATGGCAGCTGGCATCCACAGCCAGGAAGCAGACAGGAAGGAGAGGTAGATGATGGTTCTCAGCACCTTTCTGACGGAGCCACCAACGTTTGGGATGAGCAGCACAATGCTTTGAATATACCTGTGTGTGTGTGTGTGTGTGTGTGTGTGTGTGTGTGTGTGTGTGTGCGTGTGTAGGCTCCAGGGATGGAACACTTAGGTCATAAGACTTCTGCAAGAGTTTTACCCACTTAGCCATCTCCCTAGATACAGTATCAAATTCTTAAAAGAAAAACAAAGCCCTGGCTTTTTAAACCACAGCACAGATACGGCACTAGAGCCCAGGGAACCAGAAAGAACTTTTGATAACACGCTACTGATGTGTAAGCCATTGTTGTCTCAGAACAACAGTGTCTGTGCTAGTCTTCAAAGTGCCAGTCCTTTAACACACGGAACTCCCAGAAGCAGCACAGAAAGGTGGGGCGGTGCTTGGGAACACCAATGGAGATGTTCAAGCGGAGGACTGCCATGAGTTCCAGGTCATTCTGAACTAGTCAGTGAAACCGGCTCCCAAAAACCACAAACCAAGTCAAGCAACTAGACTATATGTAAATGTAATATGTAAACATAAATGCAACAAATGTTGCATCTTAACAAACTGCAAGGCTAAGGCATGTGTGCCTGTGCTGGCATTCAGAAAACAAAGGCTCAATTGCCGCAAGTTCAAGGCCAGCCTGGGCTACAGAGCAAGACAGGTTTTAAGTGTGAATAGAGATAGTTCAACTTGGAAAAGGTTAAAAAAAAATGGCTTCATTGATTTCTGCTGTACACTTAAACTTGGCTAGGTAAGCAATTTTGTCCATTAATATATTTAAGGGCAGGGTCTCATTTACCCCTGGCTGGCCTTGAACTCACTAGGGGCTGAGCACAATGCCACATCTGTAACCACAGGACTCTAGGCTGACGCAAATGGATCTTGCATTCCAGGCCATTCTGAGCTGCAGTGAGAAACCTGTCTCAGCACACAGACAGGGAGATAGAGAAAGGGGATTGGTCATTGAAGGCCACAGTCTTAAAATAAAACCAAAAAAAGTATGAGAATGGCATGACTGAAGATCGCTGCTTAAGCCTAGGATTCTGGTTAAAAATCAAACACGAAGGAACAGAATTGGAAAGCGCTGTATCCTGTTATCAGGATCCACCCTAATGCAGATTTTGAGGATAGGAAAAGTCTCTGTTCTACTTCTTGCATGGAATTCTGTAGCTGAAGGAGGCATGGAGACACAGCTAAAGCCGCAAGTCAAGACCTCCCTAGCCATCCTACCAAGTCTCCTGAAAGTATGTTCTTTCATAAAACTATAGAGTTCACAACAGGAATTCCACTCATGATGTATCATTTCCTGTAGCTTGATGGGGAACTGAGTTTTACTCATATGTAACTAACCAAGTTCCGATGCTTAGGAACTACTTGGTAAGCAAAGGTTGAGGGGGGTGCTTTTAAAGTTTTTCTTCTGTAAGATTAACCATGAGATTGTACTAAGAAGTAGTTAGCCCCTGCAGTCACGAGAGGCAGGCATAGTTGAGAAATAGATGGAGAGATGAGAGACATCTTTTAGATCCCCAAAATCATCCTGAGACATCCTACATGACCTCAGCCAGTGAAGTCAGATGGGAGAATCTATGAAGACTTTGACCCTGAGGTCTGAAGTCGATCGAGTAGAAACCCAGAAGTGGGGACTTCTTACAGCAAAAGGCTCAGGAGTTGCACCCAGAAAACCAGGATAACAACACTGCCTCAAGAATTAGAAAAAAATTCATAAAAGGGGAATGCAACCTGGTGTATCCTGATGATTATTAGAAAACACAGGGCTGGTGAGATGGCTCAGTGGCTAAGAACACCCGACTGCTCTTCCAAAGGTCCGGAGTTCAAATCCCAGCAACCACATGGTGGCTCGCAACCATCTGTAACAAGATCTGACGCCCTCTTCTGGAGTATGTGAAGACAGCTACAGTGTACTTACATATAATTAATAAATAAATAAATCTTTTAAAAAAAAAGAAAACACAAAGAATTAAAGCTACCTTCATCCCAAGGACAAAAAAAAAATCAGGTTTAAGGTAGCAATTCATGTAAATAATTACCACCACCACCATTATCATCATCATCACTGTCATCACCACCATCATCAGCACCATCACCATCATCACCACCATCATCACTGTCATCACCACCATCATCACCACCATCACCACCATCATCACTGTCATCACCACCATCATCACCACCATCATCACCATTACCATCACAGTAATCATCATCACTGTCATCACCACCATCAACATCTCTACCACCATCACCATCACCACAGTCATCACCATCATCATCACCACCACCACCACCACCATCATCACCATCACCACATCATCACCATCTCCATTGGTGTTCCCAAGCTCTGTGCTTCTTCAGTCTGCTCTCAGAAGTGTGACCTATCCTTGCCAGACAAACCCCTCCAGTCTTAGCTAAAATGTCTCCCCTCAGAAAGCATCCCCTAACGCTCAATTCCAGCCATTCAGACTGGTCATTTCCTATATAATACACAGTCCCAGATCATAACAGGTGCCCAATACATAGTTGTTAAATTCATTAAACTATTCATACTTTTTTCTCATTAAGAATAGTTGACTCTGGGACATCAGTACTAATCCCCAACAGATGGCTGACAGAAGTCAGAAGAATCGAGAAGTCTTGGCCGTTAGACAGAAGACAGCCAGATTAAAGGCAGATCCTGAGTTACTGCAGAGACACAGGGATGGCAGGAACACCAGAATCTCCTAGAGCTGTTAGAGCATCCTAAAGTAAGGCTGTTGCTTTGATATGAGCTATACCACATTAAATGTCCTCCATCAACCGATCACAAACCCATGTGTTCTAGTCACCGAACAATTAGACAGACTAGCATTAGCTGGGAAACCCCAGGGAACTGATCGGTGCCAGCCTTTCTGGGCTCCAGGGACAGTGGATCTGCAACCACCAGTAAATAATGATTGACCTAAGCCAAGGACTCTCCTTCCACAGAAGACTGATTTCACTTCCAGAAGACATTGGACAATTTTTAGAGACGGAGACCTAGGGGGAGACACTGCAGCTATTCGACAAATGTTCCACATTCTGCATCACACAGCACAGTCCCTGTCACACACAGGGGAACCACCCAAAGTGCTAATAATCCCAAGCTTGAGAAACCCTGCTTTGAGCTGAACAGTGCTGGTCAAACGCCCTGTGAATGACTCCCTCCAGGGAGAGAGACTCAAATCACATCCATCAGTAAAGTCCAAAGAGAAGTTTGTGGACATTGTTGGACAGAGGGTTTGGTTTGGCCTTGTTCAGACAGATCTTGTAGTGTAGCCGGGGCTAGCCTGGTATTATTATATAGCCCAGTCTATCCACAAATTCCCAGCGATCCTTCTGGCTCAGTGTCCTAACAGGCACATAGCGCCGTGCTGAGGTGAAAGAACTTTTCTCACCTTAAAGAAGACTGATAAAGCGCACTGCACGATTTCCTGCTTGGGGAAAGAGGGAGAGGTAAGAAAGAGGGGGAGAGAGGGAAGAGGACGGGGTGGGGGTAGGACGTAAGACATAGACATAGATTCCAGCCCAGCTGTGAGATGCATGTCAGAGGTGGTGATGTCTAGAACAGTGCTTGTCAGGGATCCTGGGACCTCAGCATAGCTAGCAGAAGAAAGGTAACGAGGATGGCAAAGCAGAAAAATGGAGGTCACCTGCATCCTTCGTGGGACCCATGAAGCTCTAATTAACCAACCCTGAGACTTCTTGTCCAATGAGGTAACACATCGTAACACTAAGGGCTTTGTGGCTGAAACATCCTAATGTATACATTGTCTATTTTTATTTTGTTCAATCTGTTGAATAGGAAATAAGATATGGGGAGAAAGACTCTGACCTATTCTTTTGGGAACAAATTTGGTGGCTGCCTAAGAACAGAGTGATTTTTATTTTTGGTGCTCCCAGAACATTATTGAATTAATTATAACAGGGGCTAAGAAAAAAACAGTGCGGAGGAGAACGTTTTCTATTAATGTATAAGGCGGTGTTCTCTAAGTAAACCATCAGGAGCCAGTGTGCTATTTTGAAATCTTTAAAAAGATGATGGCATTCCCTAATGTTTGCAGCTTCACTGGAGGAGCCTTCCGCCTCAGTAGGAGCCCAGGCAGCCTGCCCTCACCCCTAAGTAAGTTCTTGCACACCTAATTAGCAGGCACCTGCCCCAGCAAGGAGAGGCTGTCTGGCTAAAATAACCTAGTTGTGTAGCTTGCTAATATAGTCCAGGGAATGGATTTTACTCAGAATCGAGTTCTTTGAAAAATGCCAGCAACTTCTGGTGCAGTTTCCGAGTTTGCTGACATTTTCTTAGCAGCCATAACGATGCTTTTAATGCCAAGTTTTGCTTGAAAACACTAACAACACTTTTCAAAAGGCTCATACTCTCACACACACTCACACACACACACATACATGCATACATACACACACACAGAGTAAATATGACAAAAATTAAGATGAATTTGTGACAGAGACCTATGCCAAAGGCAGTGCTCAGTGTAAAGAAGCCGTTCTCTCACCATGTTGAATACTGTAAGATGGGAAGCCAGCCTGAGTCAGCACAGCAGTCAATCTAGTCTGTTTTCTTTACTTACCTTGTTGTGGGGCGGGGGAGGGGGGCAGGACAGGAGAGGAGACATTGCCCTTGACCAGCTGACTGGGGAGCTCTAGGAGACACCCACGTCAGTGACTGAAAAACAAGCAAGAATTGCTCTCCAGGCGGCAGGGACCTGTGGTTAAAGAGGGTTTGGAGGTGGAGTCTGGGAGTTGCTGCAGCCAAGCTTCAGTTTGATTTACACAGCACTTACCTGTATCCTGGTGTGGATGTTCTCACCCTGGTCAGTTTCAAGCTCATATGTTGGAGTTGGGAAGGGATGTTCAGAATTACCTCTCAGCAGCTCCTGGGTGCTAGCTCCGGGACACCAGAACTTTTGATGGGGGAAGCTACAACAAAGAGTTAGAAAGTAACAATTACGTCCTTGGGCTTTGCTGCCTCTCTGCAACATCAGATCTCTGACCAGGATAAGGGAAGGACCATTCAGACTAGTGGCCTCCAGTTCAGGTGTCAAGTGGAGCGAGCAGAGAGACTACACCATCAGCTTGACAAACACTAGGATGAGGTCAGCATAAGTGAAGGATCCTTTGCCAGGGGACCCCAACTCTATCGGGGAGCATATTCCACATAACTCTAGACCCTTGATCTTCCTGACATGGATACATGTATCCTTGGTGATAGTCTGTAAGAGGGCTGGTTCCTTACTGATTAGTCTTGGATCTCTGACCAGTTTGAAAGCTAGGAACTTAAAGGTGTTTTCCAAACACCTCATTTATGCACGCATTTTCTCTTCACCAGCTATCAAGGTTTCTCCAGCCTCAATAACTCTCTACCAATTGCTACAAGTCTTCCTTTTGTAAAGAAGAAACTAGCTTTGATATCTCACCAATCCCTTCCAGTCTTTTTGGAAGGAATTTTGGTTGGGCTTTGTCAGTTCAATGCTTCAAGGGTCTCAGCTCAAGTCTCTATATTTGCTTAGGAAAGAGTCTGCATTGTATTTATTAACTAAGTTGCCTCTGGGTTTGTTTGTTTGTTTGTTTGTTTGTTTGTGAAAGTTCATTTCTTTTCCTTGAAGTTATTCTGAAAGAATATTTTGCCAGCGCTTTGGTCTCTCCCTTCCTGGGAGCGCTGAAGCCTGCTTTCCTGGCACCTTCCTCTGACGGCCGTGGATGTTCTTTTGGTCCTAGTCTGCGGAGGAGTGAAGACCATCTGCTTTTAAAGTGCCGTCCTGTGGGCAAGGAGATCCTAGAGAAATAACTGGAGCAGGTCCTGGTGACGGTAGGAAAAGTTTCCAACTCTGGAATGGAAGACCTGGGTCCAAGGAAATGCCTGGTTCCGTTTTCCTCTCGTGTTTGCTCAGTCCAGCCCTCCGGCTGGAGTCAATCTCATCTCAACCACACTGTTCCACAGCCGCAGTGCCTCTCTGGGTCAGCTCCGCCAGATACTGACTTGCCTACACTTTGCCCACAGCGATCAACATGTCTTGCCCTCTGTGAAGCTGCTGTCTCTGAGGCTGGGAGTGGGTTCCATTTTACAAGGAAAGGAAACCCCTTTCCTTGGTCTCCATTTCCTCAGGCTTTAACACCATCTCCCTTCTTCGTGATCTTAATGTTTGAGGCTTTCTCTCCAGCCCCTTGTAGCGGAGGGGTAATGGTGGACAAGGCCCTTGAACCTCTTCTCTCTCTCCTTTCGCCTTATTTGTCCTCCATACCTACTCTGCCTTAGAGTTCTTGCTTGTTCGTTTATGTCATGTGCGATGATTGCTGTGGTTTCTACTCCCTCTTTAATTGCAGGAGGGGCTCAGAATCCCAACAACCTGTCCTTTTGTTGCCTTCTTTTGGGGACATAGATGTAAGGGGCTGAAGTCATGCGGGGAAGGCAGACAATACAGCCATAAAGAAGAAAATGCCAAGCTAAAAACAATGATTGTGGGAACAGTTACTGTTTGGAAACTTCTACTATGGTCACCAAGTTTTACTGCTTTCTTCCCTCGAATCTGTTAACACACTATATATACATTTAGGTTTGTTTTTATTTTTTATTTTTTCTAAACCCTCTGCATGAGTTGGAGAGATGGCTCAGCAGGTAAGAGCACTGACTGCTCTTCCAAAGGTCCTGAACTCAAATCCCAGCAACCACACGGTGGCTCACAACCACCTGTAATGAGATCTGATGCCCTTCTGGTGTAACAGTGTACTTATCTATAATAATAAATAAATCTTTGGGCTGGAGCGAGCAGGGACTGAGCGAGCAGGACCAACCAGAGTGAGCAGAGGTCCTAAATTCAATTCCCAACAACAACATGAAGGCTCACAACCATCTGTACAGTTACAGTGTATACACATACATAAAATAAATAAAAATCTTTAAAAAAAAAACCCGCTGCACAGTAATCAATTTTTTTCACCCTCCATTCAGGCATCCAATTCCAAATTTCTCACATTGTGTGGGTTTCTTCCAATCTTTATATAACTGAGTCCAATTTCTCATTTTTGGCCAATTTAACCCATGTGCTTGCCTTCTTTTTTTTTTTTAAGTCATTTAAAAGATGTTCCATATGTCCCTAGCATTTCTCGACTTTTTCTGTGGGATACGTTCATTCAATCTTTCATTCCATTCCTCAGCTTCTTGCAAACACAGCTTTATGCGTTTTTGAAAATCAGAATTTTCGTCCAAAATTCTGTTTGGCACTACTAAAATCGCTTGCATTTCTGCCAAGCATTTTGAATTCTGTTTTGGTGGCAGCCTTGTTTTGTTTGTCACACCGTCTAAGGACTGAGTTGTTCTCATGCTGTCTGTCCCTGTCCGTCACATCTCAGTTTGTTTGAATCCTGTGTGCTTGCTTTCCTGAGTTCATGGTTTTAAAAGGAAGGAAGAGCCAGCAAAGCCCAGGTCTTTATCAAATGGCACTTCCCTTAAAATTGACGGACATTTCCTAGTCCTTTTCCTTCTCCCCTGAAGGGGACCTGAGTTTTCCCATGTAACTATTATTGGAACACCTGCTGAGATCTACCGGCAGCTCAGGAATCGGCGGTGATGTTTACTGATGATATCTTTGATCTAGATTTTATATTGTGTAAGACCTTATTATTGATTTATTTACTTACTTGGCTTTGATCCCCCACCTCATCCCTCTTTAAACAGGGCCTCACTCTGTAGACCAGGCTGCTCTGGAACACAGTACAGAGATCAACCCTTGAACTTACAACACTACCAGTTTCTGAGACTGTAGGTCTGGGCCACCTTGCCAGGGTAGTTTAACATTATTTTGTCGTTGTTTTTGTCAAGTTTTCTATATTATCCTCACAGCTTTTCTTGTAAGCTTTGGTTTGTTTTTTTTTTTTAAGTTAAATGATATTTTTGAGATGGTTCTGAGATTCACAACACAGTTAAAGTGGGGAGTGCAGAGTGGTCCCATCCACGAGCAGCACCTTCCACCGTTTGTAATACCGTGGTGCATCTGTTACTGGGATGATCCTACGCTCGCACATCCCTGTCACCAAGAGTTCATCATGTACGTCAGTGTTATCACTTGGTGTCAAACGTGCACCACGTTTGGCCCACTATATAATGATATGCATGCATCATTGCTCTATTACATGGGATAGCTTCACTACCCCAAAGCCTCCTGTGGTGGTTTGATATGCTTGGCCCAGGGAGTGGCACTATTAGGAGGTGTGCCCTTGTTGGAGGAAGTGTGCCACTGTGGAGTGGGCTTTGACACCTTCCCTCTAGATTCCTGGAAGTCAGTCTTCCACTAGCAGCCTTTGGATGAAGACATAGAACTCTCAGCTCCTCCTGCACCATGCCTGCCTGGATGCTGTCATGCTCCCACCTTGATGATAATGGACTGAACCTCTGAACCTGTAAGCCAGCCCCAATTAAAAGCTGTCCTTGGTCATGGTGTCTGTTCACAGCTGTTGAAACCCTCACTCAGACAGTCCTCTATGCTTGGTCTGTCTGTCCTTCCCTATCATGTCCCCGATGATCAATAAATTCTATTGTTTTCACATTTTTGTTTTTTTCAGAATGGGATCTAGTATGTAGCTATTTCTTATTATATTATTATTTATTTCTTAATAATATTAATTAATTATATAAACTAATTATGTTATTTATTACTATTATTTAAAAAGAAATCTTATTTCTTCTTAAAGCTTAAGTTAATTTTTTTTTTCAGTACTAGGAATTGAACCTGGATTTTTATTAGTATGGTGACATCAGTCACAAACCCCAGTAGACTTAATGAAAAGTGCTTAGGAAAACATTGGCCAATAGCTCCTTTCCTCCTGTAATTAATTTATTCTCCAGCCCTGGAAACCTTACACTGTCCATAAAAGTAAAAGTAAAATGCCCCCTTGTGTTGGTCAGGGTTCTCTAGGGGAGCCGAACTGATGAGTGTCTATTTCAGAGGGAGACTTATTGGAGTTCTTATAGGTTATCATCCACCATTCAACAGTGGCTTTCCACCAGCAGAAAACCCAAGAAGTCAGTACTTGTTCAGCCCCCAAGCAAGCAGGCAAACAGCAAAAAGCTTCTGTCTTCCATGATAGGCCGCCACCATAAGGTGTGGCCCAGATTTAGGGTGGATCATTTCACCTCAGAAGATCTGGATTTAGGGGAGGTCTTCCTACTTCAGATTGTTTCATTAAGAAAAACCCCTCACAGTTGTACCAGCTACTTGGGTTTTGAATTTTAGTTCATTCGAGATGTAGTAAAATTGACAACCAAGGATAGTCATCACAAACTCACCTCTTGTCAAGCTGATACACAATCATAACCTCTTTATGTCATGCTTAATTTCCAAATGAAAATGATAACCAGGCCATAATTATGCCTGACCTGATATAGTTACCCCAGGTACAACCACAAATGCATTATATATTTTAAAATAAGTGGCCATATCCTTTGAGGGACATTTTTCAGTATCTCAAAACTTAAATATGATAACCACTAATATTTTTCAACTAACATTTTATTACCTGATAAAGAAATCGAGAATAGAAAACACAGATATCCACTCAAACACATTCTTAACAAAACATGGCAGAAGCACGCATGTCAGTTATGTGATCTTCATTTCTGCAACTGGTCATGTGGTCTTAATCCTTATGACTTCCTTCCTCTGCTACCCATTCTATGTTTGCTCCATTGTGGAGAAGCGATCCAATTCCCCCTTGTAAATCTGGATCCATCCCTTTGCTAATGCTGTTATTTCTTCTTAGCCTGTTGGACTAAGGGCATCAAAGTGGCCAGGGAGAAGTCTGAGCTTCCAGGTCAATGACATGTTTTTTTGGTCTCCTAGCAGGAGCTCTCCCCCATCTAGAACCAAAACTTCTGGGCCAGCAGAACTTAAGGTCGTGGAAGCATGGGTCAGGAAGCAAAAAGTTCCCTAGTGGATCACCAGGAGTAATAGTGAGTGGAAGTGTTATCTTTTCCACCCCTTGATTCCTGGACTAGTGGATCCTGGCCATGGAAGAAACCACACCATCTGTTAGATGCTGATTCAAAGCACACGCTGCCTTCTGGAGAGTCCTGCTCCAATCCTCAGACCCCTGCCACCTAGATGACACTGTCACCGTGTCTTCACCATTCCATCATTGTTCACCACAGCAGTGTCAGGATGGTGGGGAAACTGATAAGAAAAAAACAAAAACAAAAACAAAAACAAAACCACTGTCACACTCGGGCTGTGCACTGAGCTCCTTGGTCAGAAGCAATGCTGTGTGGAATACCATGATAGTGGATAAGGCATTCTATAAGTCCATAGACGTGGTTTTGGCAGAAGTATTACATGCAGGAAAAGCACATACATAATCCGAATAAAGAGTCTACAACAGTACAGACAAACTGTTGTCCTTTCCATGGAAAAAGTGGTCAAACGTAGACAAGCTGCCATCAGGTCACTAACTGGTCACTCATGGGATGACTCCATATCCAAGCCTCAGTGTTGGTCTCGGCTGCTGGCAGATCCTGCACTCGGCAGTAACTGGAGGCTTGGTGAGTGGAAATCCATGTTTTCAAGCCCAAGCATAACCTCCATCTCTGCCACCCTGGCCATGAGCCAAGGTCATGGTCCATTGGGCAATGACAGGGGCGGCTGGGGAAAGAGACTGACAAGTTCATTCCTTCAGCAGCATTAGAGACTACTTCTTTAGGATTCCAGCATATACTGAAGACAATCTGAGACATCTAGTTTTGTGGACCCAACAACTATTGGATTATTGGACTTTATGCTGTTAGATAGAGAGCCATTGTTGGAATGATTGGACCCCAGCCTGTAAGCCACTTCAATAAATCCTGTACATTTGGGATACTTGGAGGAAGACACCCAAAATCCTTCTCTAGCCCCTCATACCTGTAATAGACATGCACAGCTGCACATATCATCACACACACACACACATACACACACACACACACACACACACACACACACACACACCATTGAAACCAAAACACATGGGAGATAGCTTATGAATGGCAGGCAAAGGGCCACAATCATCTGACCCAGACACATCTACAAGCAATTGTGGTGCCTTTAGGTTTCCCAAAGCATGTGGACAAAGATCTTAGGTTTGTTTGCTGGAGAATATAACATAAAACTCCTATACCATAAAAAGACCTGGTTACTGCTCTGCTCTTGAACTCTGAACAAGTCAAACCCACTAACACAGATAAATGACACTCAGAGGAGACAATTCTAAGTGACAAAGACTGCCTGCTGGGGGTAAATTCTTAAAGGTATCCTCAGCTAATTCTTTTGCGCGTTGTTCCAAACCTCTAGTGCTCCCGGGAAGGTGCAGGGGTGCTTGTTGGAAACTGCAATGGAATTTGTAGAGTAAGTGCAGTCCATATTAGAGTTCAGATTGCGGCCATTAGAACCGCAGCGTGCTACGTAGCCTGGGTTTATTCACATAACTATCATCTGCTTTCTTCACTCTCCTCTGTGTTTTAGAAAGATTGGTACCCAAGGACCTCGGACCCATGGCTTTCGATGGAAATTGACTAGACTGCTCCCCAGAAATGGGAAATGAGAGAAAAGTTAAGATTTACACCCTGTGTGCCTCTGGTCATGGCTGTTACGCTATGGCTGGGGGAATGGCAGGGGGGGGGGGCTGTCCCTTCCCAGCTCCTGCTTCCTGGGTCTCAGGTGATAATGCTCCCTCCCTGGTCTCTTCAAATTTACAGTAGCAATAGAGTCCATCTGTCGCTAATCCCAGGTCTTTCTCCAGCTTTTGTTGGATCCCTTAACCTGATCCACACTTCTGAAAATAGTGTCTCCATTCAACCCTTCTGTACAATTCAGTAGTGGGTCATCCCTTACAGCAGAGACTGAGGGTCACATTATGTTCATATTCCAAAAGGGAGATAACTCTGGCCTTCTTACTCCTGACCTTATCAAGTAGGTCACGCTCATACAGACGGAACAAATATACAAAGAAAGGCCTTTTGTACCACTGGAGATAAAGGGTGCCTCTGCTTCTTTCAGTATCCACTCCCCAAATTTTCCCACCGGGGCCAGATCTCAGCCTTTCTCCCCACTCCTTAGTGTAGCCACCTCCTTCCCTAAGGCTAGATTCATTGTTTTTATCTTGAACCCCTTCTCCCGAATCCCAGGGCCAACTCCCTTTTATGTCGACAACAACTCTTGTGATTCTGTCTGCTTCAAATGGGATTAGGATTTCTAATTCTGGAGAGCAAAGTAGACAGGGTGGAAAGAGGGGCTAGGGAGGCCTTATAGATGGTCTCCCTTCGTGTTGTGTAATCTATAGGGTCACGTGATCCTGCAGGCAGGTTAGGCACCAAGGCATTGCTTCTTACAATAGCTAGAGAGTTTGACAAAGATGACCTCTGATAGGCTGGCGCAAAGTGTGTCTGATTTGGGGAAGAGAAAGAAAGTAAAAGCAGGCAATGGTAGCACACTCCTTTAATACCAACACTTGGGAGGCAGAAACAGGTGGATCTCTGAAAATTCAAGGCCAGCCTGTTTTACAGAGTGAGTTCTAGGACAGCCAGGACTACACAGAAAAACCCTGTTTCAAACGCATGTGCGCGCGCGCGCGCGCGCGCACGCACACACACACGCACACACACACACACACACACACACACACACACACACACACACACACCATGCATGACATAGAAACAGTTTTAAAGGGGTCTTCAAAGGCTCTTAGCAGGATTTTATAATTCCACATACAAGTTGGGCTAAAAGTGAAGAGAGTATGGCAGGCTAAGAAATAAATAAATAAATACAGTCATCTTAGATGTGAGATTGTTCGGGGTTGTGTCAGGTCCTTGAACTCATTGCAGAAGAAAAAATTGCATAAAACAGGCAAAATATGATTGAAAGGGGAAACTGGAAGATAAGACTGACTTCAAGTTTGGGGATTCAGGGAGACTGGGAATGATGTTTTGGGGGAGAACAAAGAAATTTTACAGAGAGAGGAGTTTGGGAGGAAGGATGAGGTCCGTGCGTCCAGAGGTTAGTGGCCACTGCGCTTCGGGTGTGTGTAGACCTGGGGGCTGAAGGACAGGTGAGCTGAGCCCTAAGGTATGAGTGAGCAGCTCTCAGGGACAGGTTGCACATGAAACTGGGAAGGCAATCTGCCATGCCAGGAGACTCCTCGGACCTCGAGGACAAGAAGTGAAATACACTAGTCACAAAATGACATATTACATCTCCCTCATGAACCTAGTCCGAAAAAGTCAAAGTGAAGCGGAACAAAGAATAGCAGAGGCCAGGCGGGAGGAGGGTTGGGAAGATGTTGGTCAAAAACACAATTGTAGTTACATGGGAGGAGGGGCCCAGGAGCTCTGATGTAGTTAATAACAATGTATCGTCTACTTGACTATCACTAAGACCATAGGTTTTCAGTGCTCTGCAAAAAGTATGTGTGAAATAAAGTATATGTTAATTAATCTCATTTTAGCCATTTTATAATATATACATATTTTGAAATATCATTCTGTCTACCACAAATATATCTTTACTTGTCAATGAAAGAGAAATATTTCAAATAAACTTGCCCAGCTTCCTGAGGCTTAGAGAAATCATTTTTGAGGGGTTCACTACAGACAACAATCAAGAAATGGGCCAAAAAAAAAAAAAACCCGTAGAAAAATGAAGCAGCATAGGAAATCTGGGTGTGATATAGTGCCCTATAATCCCATCAGTTGGAAAATGGAAGCAGGAGGATCAGGAGTTCAAGACCACCCTCAGCCATAGCCTTTTTGAGGCCAGCCTGAGTTACATAAGCAGGGAATCCAATGTCCCCATGCCTTTGACATATAACAGATCTTGTGGGACCATTTGCCTCTAATAAAAACAACAGGAACCCAGGCTCAGGGATAGCTCACCTTACTGAAAGTGATTGCTATGCAAGCATGAGGACTAAGTTCAAATCCCCAGTACCCACAGAAAAGAAAAACAAACAAACAAACAAACAGGTGTGCAGTATATGTCTATAATCCTAGCACTGGGAAGCAAGACAAGAGGGTCACTGGGGTTTGCTGGCCAGCTAATCTAGTCAAATGATGTAATCAGCGAACACACACACACACACACACACACACACACACACACACACACACACACACACACACACAAAACATAAAAAGAAAACAAGTTCCAAGTCCCAAACCTAGAACTTGCTGTACAGACTGAGCTGGCCTTAAGCTTGTGTCAATCCTGTGCCTATCCCCTGAGGGCTGGGATTACAAGTGTGTGCCATCATGCTAATTTCTTCGTATTTGATTTTTTTTTTAGTACAGTCTCAGATAGCCTAGGCTGACCTTGAACTGTCTATATAACCAAGAGTGACCTTGAACCCAAGGCTGAGGTCAAACTCCAGACCTCAAGACCTCCTCTACCTCAGGGACTACAGGCGTCTGTCACTACACTCAGCTTGCTGAGAGCTACTGAACACTGAAGCCATTGGAAGGTATAACAGGAGCTGTCTGTCCTCTGTGCTATTAACACAAAACCCAAGATTAAATAATCTGACTGGATATTTGTTGCTCCCTTTTCTTGAGATGACCACATGCTGGCTTTAGGATTAGTCCAATCTGAGAGAAATGACTCACACTTCCCTAGGGTCTACTTTTCTTCACTAACATTCTCTTTACTTGGTTTCTCTAAAGCTGGAAGCTTCCATGTTTGTATGTGGGGCTGCATGCTCTCCTGAGGAGGAGGTGCCTCTACACAAACCTCCAATTGTTTGTGTCAGCAGAAGCAATCACCAGGAGCCCATGAAGGCCATAGGCTGGCCATCACTAATGAGCGAACACACTCATTATTGAGCCGGTTCCTGACACTCTGCTGAAGTTCCCTGTAGTGGCCTTAATCCCAGGATGGTAGATCTCTTGATATCAACCATGTGATCACCCTCTTTCACCTGCCATACTGGCTCATGACAACTGAAGGCAGGAGAGCCCAGAGGAGAAAACAAATATGTTCATATGGACGTGTCTAGGTAAGTCAAAATACTAATGGATCAAACAGAGCAGCTCTCTCTACAAAAACATACAATGAGATAGTACAGGATTGGCCATAGCTCTCTCCATTGTCCTTGGGACCCTTGAGTCCTGACCCCGATGGCATTCTTAGGATACAACCTTTGTTTTCATCAGTCAAGGCAGGTCTCGGCTCCAGGCAGCAGGATGGAGAAGGAGCATCGGGCACATTGAAAGCAGGGATACCAACCGCGGTGCACATCCATGCCTTTATCACATGGCCACACCTTAGAAGTGTGCTCAGAAGAGCATAAGGACCTTACCCCGGGGTGACCATTTTCCTGTAAACATTCTATGATTATGCAATAGGGGAAATTTAGGAACAATGTTCATTTTCAGCTACTCTAAAGAAATGAAATTAGTGGGGTTGGGAAATGATCTCAAACCTGGTAGCATAAGTTGATTTAATATTAATACTCGGGAAAGTGAGTATCCATTTCTAATCTAGCAAACAAGACAGGTATGAGAGGAGAGAGAAAAATCCCAATATGGAAAAATAAAATAATGAATATTGACCAAAAAATTATGAGGTAAAGGAATTATTGTTTGGGGCCTGCAAGGATCGTTCAGCTCTGTCCAACAGAGGACCAGGGTTCAATTCACAGCACCAACATGGCAGCTAATAACCATATGTAACTTCAGATCCAGAGATCTGAAGCCCTCTTCTGGCCTCCTCAGATACCAGGTACACATGTAGAACATACATAGACTTTAAACATCCATAATAAAAATAAAGTAAAATGGCTTAATTAAAAGAAGAAGAAGAAGGAGGAGGAGGAGGAGGAGGAGGAGGAGGAGGAGGAGGAGGAGGAGGAGAAGAAGAAGAAGAAGAAGGGCTGGTGAGATGGCTCAGTGGGTAAGAGCACCCGACTGCTCTTCCAAAGGTCTGGAGTTCAAATCCCAGCAACCACATGGTGGCTCACAACCATCCATAACGAGATCTGACTCCCTCTTCTGGAGTGTCTGAAGACAGCTACAGTGTACTTAAATATAATAAATAAATAAATCTTTAAAAAAAAAAAAAGAACTGTGTCTGGATTCTAATTCTAATAGCTGAGTGAGCAGTAACAAGCTAGATTCTTAACCGGCCTGTGATGAATCTGTGAAGGATAATTTCAGCTATGGCACAGAGCCAGGAGAGAGTAATTGGGATGTTAGCTCTTAAGTGCTTTGTAAACCTCGGTACTAGTGCAGTTAAAAGCTATCTTTAGGGCTGGCGAGGTGGCTCAGTGGGTAAGAGCACCCGACTGCTCTTCCAAAGGTCCAGAGTTCAAATCCCAGCAACCACATGGTGGCTCACAACCATCTGTAACAAGAACTGACTCCCTCTTCTGGTGTGTCTGAAGACAGCTACAGTGTACTTACATATAATAAATAAATCTTAAAAAAAAAAAAAGCTATCTTTATAAACAGCAATGCTTACAACAATGTAGTAAATCTCTTAGGAACACATTGATTGAGTTAAGGGTGAGAGTTGAGGTTTTTCATTACCTCTTTTTAAAAAAAAAAAAAAAATTATATGTAAGTACACTGTAGCTGTCTTCAGACACTCCAGAAGAGGGAGTCAGATCCTATTACAGATGGTTGTGAACCACCATGTGGTTGCTGGGAATTGAACTCAGGACCTCTGGAAGGGCAGTTAGTGCTCTTAACCACTGAGCCATCTTTCCAGTTCTGTCAAATTTTTATATCCAGAAGGTGAGAGAACTGAGTTAGCCAGAGCCAGGATGATTCCAAGACAGGCTACAAACTGGAAGTTGCAGATAATAGGCCTAAGGTTCTGTTTCCCAGAAATGAGAACCCGGATCCAGGAACATGTGATCAACCAAGCACAGCTGTGGGCAGCCAATCCGAGGACACCTTGTCACCTGGCCTGAAGTAGGAACAGGTAGCTAGAGTGAGTAAGCAACCCCCAGGGAAGTCTCCAGAGCCTGACCAACTATAGAATCAGTCAGACCCTAGAGATAGCACTAACCCTAACCAATCAAGCTAAAGGGTACACACCCCTCCCCAGAGTTCCCCTAACTGACAATACAAGCTGGGCCTGAGAGTTCACCAGGGGTCTCCATTCCCAAGTGGGGAGACCCCTGAATGCAGGAGACTCAGCTGAATAAATGCTCTTTGTCATTGTATACTGCTTGAGTCTGGGGTCTTCCTGCAGTGATTCTTGGACCCAAATAAAACAAGTCAAACAACCACTTCTGCAGAGTAGAAGAGTCAGATCAGAAGATGATCCCAGCTAGAATACATATACCTTCAATGTCTAGAGTAAAGTAATTTTTCCGTAGATATAATAAATGGAATTCTAAAGTTCTCTATAAACTTTAACATATGTAATAGGAATTATTTGAGAAGAAAATGTCTTATGTTTTGGATAATGAATTTTACAAGTTACAGTAGGAACGACAGACTGGTTGCCTCTGTATGGAGACATTTCTGCTCCTGGGTCGCCACAGTTGGTGTGGTCTTGGTTGGCAAGGCATCTATTGGTGGGGAAATGGTTTATACTCGGGGAGCTTAGCTGAGGACTTTGTGATCATGGGAGCCATCTTTGTCATGGTCAAAGAAGAGAGTTAATACAGGAAGGGAGTCCCATTCTCTGTAAAGAAGATACAAAAATCTACAAATGAATGATTGACTGCAAGGCTGGGACAGGGTGAAGCCAAAGTGCTCCTGGAACAAACATCTTGTTGGGCAAGAAAGTAGCAAAGCACTCAGAAAGATGATAAAAAAAAACAAAAAACAAAAACCAAAAACAAGAAACAGAAGAAGCAGTTTGAAGGTCTCCCATTAGCTAAATCTGGAAGAGTCTGAATGTCAAGTTGTGACAGCAATAGATTGGCTCCTGCTGAAATCTCTGCTGTGGGCAGATGGCAAAGCTTATCAAAGGAGCACATGCTGACCAGACTTCTGGCTAGTCACACGTCTACCCCTCCATCATACAGAGCATGCTGTAGAGATCAGACTCCCTTGTCTCTTGCCCAGTGTCTTAGTTAGGGTTTTACTGCTGTGAACAGACACCATGACCAAGGCAAGTCTTACAAAAAAACAACATTTAATTGGGGCTGGCTTACGGGTTCAGAGATTCAGTCCATTATCATGGCAGCATCCAGGCAGGCATGGTGCAGGAGGAGCTGAGAGTTCTATGTCTTCATTCAAAGGCTGCTAGTAGAAGACTGACTTCCAGGCACCTAGAGTGAGAGTATTAAGCCCACACGCACAGTGGCACACCTACTCCAACCAAGTCACACCTATTCCAACAAGGCCACACCTCCGAATGGTGCCACTCCTTGGTGCAAGAATATACAAACCATCACACTCAACAAATACAAATAAGACTGTCAAAAAGGGGAAGGAGGTGACAAAGGACTGGCATGGTGGAATAGAATTGTAGTCCCAGTGTTTGGAGGACTGAGGCAGGAGAATCATAAGTTCAAAGTCTAACATAGTTAGACTCTGTCTCAAGCACACACACAAAGAGAGTGGGAAGGATTGAACCTGAGTCTGATGATGTCTCTGGACCTAGTGCCAACTTCTAAGGAACATGGAAGACAGAAGAAAGAGCAGAACAATACAATGAGTCTGGGGTCAACAAAATTTGGTAAGGAAGCCGGAGTCGGACACAGGGCATTCTACAGTAAATAAATACGAGGGAAGGGGAGAGGAGCATCTGGTAGACCAAAAGCAATTCTAAAGACACTACAAAGGTTTGAGGGGCTTTCTCACATACTCATTAGACATCTGCTGAGATTGTATGGAGCTGATACTAATAAAGATCTCAAAAGTGCTCATTAGCATTTTATTAATTTATTTTGAGACAGGGTCTCATTATATGGCCCAAAATAGCTTGGAAGTCATGACTTTCCTGCCTCAGTACCACAAATACTAAGAGCCCAGGCCTCCTTGCCTGCCTTATTATTTTTTCTTTCCTTCTTTCTCTTTCTTTCTTTCTTTCTCTCTTTCTTTCTTTCTTTCTTTCTTTCTTTCTTTCTTTCTTTCTTTCTTTCTTTCTTTCTTTCTTTCTTTCTTTCTTTCTTTCATCATTGATAGAGGTAGAATACACTTAGGCCACATATGTAGTCAACTATATCATTAATTATATGCACTTAGGTTAATCATCTTTATTAAAATCTAAAGTTCAGCCGGGTGGTGGTGGCGCACGCCTTTAATCCCAGCACTTGGGAGGCAGAGACAGGTGGATTTCTGAGTTCGAGGCCAGCCTGGTCTACAAAGTGAGTTCCAGGACAGCCAAGACTATACAGAGAAACCCTGTCTCGAAAAACCAAAAAAAAAAAAAAAAAAAATCTAAAGTTCAGCCAGGCGTGGTGGCACACACCTTTAATCCCAGCACTTGGGAGGCAGAGGCAGGTGGATTTCTGAGTTCGAAGCCAGCCTGGTCTACAAAGTGAGTTCCAGGACAGCCAGGGCTATACAGAGAAACTGTGTCTCAAAATAAATAAATAAATAAATAAATAAATCCCAAAAAACAAACAAACAAACAAATCTAAAGTTCATCAAATCCAAAGACAATAGCTATTACATCAAACAATTTTTAGAAGCACGATTTGGGGCAAGAGTAAATTGGTGTATAAATACACACAGAGAAGTGAAGGGGTTGTAGAGAAATGCCAGAGAGCTCAATAGCTAGAAAAGAAGCTGTGGGAAAAGGGAGGGGAACATAATTGGTAAGGGATGCCTGTATTAGTCAGGGTTCTCTAAGTCACAGAACTTATGGATAGTCTCTATATAGTAAAAGAATTTATTGATGACTTACAGTCGGCAGCCCAATTCCCAACAATGGTTCAGTCGCAGCTGTGAATGGAAGTCCAAGGATCTAGCAGTTACTCAGTCTCACGCAGCAAGCAGGCGAAGGAGCAAGAGCAAGACTCCCTTCTTCCAATGTCCTTATATTGTCTCCAGCAGAAGGTGTAGCCCAGATTAAAGGTGTGTTCCACCACACCTTTAATCCCAGATGAAAGGTGTAGCCCAGATTAAAGCTGTGTTCTATCACACCTTTAATCCCAGATGACCTTGAACTCAGAGATTTAGTCTTCTGGAATCTATAGCCACTACGCTTCAAGATCTCCATACCAAGATCCAGATCAGAATCTTCTATCTCCAAGCCTCCAGATAAGGGTCACTGGTGAGCCTTCCAATTCTGGGTTGTAGTTCATTCCAAATATAGTCAAGTTGACAACCAGGAATAGCCACTACAATGCCTAAGGATGCTGGGTCACTTCTGAGTTTGGAGCTAGGTTATGATTACAGGGATAGTTGTCTTACTATAATTCAAAAGCTCTGTGTTTGTGCTGTTACACTGTGTAGTTCTATTTAATTTAACAATTAAAAGGTTTTAAGAGGAGGGAGTTGGGAGGGGTAGATTGAATCAAAACATATTCAATGGAATATTTATAAAATTATGGAATTATTTGTAAAATTATGTTTTATTTTTTCTTTTACTGAAAATAGACAGTTGGGCTGAAAAGATGGCCCAACGGTTAAGAGCACTGACTGGTCTTCCACAGGTCCTGAGTTCAATTCCCAGCAACCACATGGTGGCTCACAACCATCTGTAATGGGATCCGATGCCGTCGTCTTCTGGTGTGTCTGAAGCAACAGTGTACTCACATATATTAAATAAATAAATATTAAAAAAAGAAAATAGACTTTTTAATGCAATATATTCTGATCATGGTCACCCCCTAATTCCTCACAGTTTCTTTCTGGGTCCCCCTCATCTGCATCCACACCCTTTCTGTCTCTCATTAGAAGACAGCAGGCATCTAAAGAATAATATGAATTAAAATAAAAGATAACAAAACCAAACAAATCAAAATAGGATAGAAAAAATGCAAACAGAAGAAAAAAAGAGCCAAAGAAAAAGCACAAACACATATACATATAGAGACGCACATATGGTAAAACACAGAAAACCTACAAAACCCCCAAACCAGAGTTCATTTTGTGTTAGCCTTTATGGTGTTTTGCTTGCCCCATGGACAGTGGCACTAGTAGAAGGTGTGGCTTGGTTGGAATAGGTGTGGCCTTGTTGAAGGAAGTGTGTCACTGTGTAGGTGGTCTTTGAGGGCTCCCAGTGTTCAGGCTCTGCCCAGTGTGAAAGAGAGCCTCCTCCTGGCTGCCTGCAGATCAAGATGTAGAACATTTGGCTCTTCCAACTCCATGCCTACCTGCATGTTGCCTTACTTCCCACCATGATGATAATGGACTGAACCTCTGAAACTATCAACCAGGCCCAATTAAATGTTTGCCTTTGGAAGAGTTGCCTTGGTCATGGTGTCTCTTCACAGCAGTGGAAATCCAAACTAAGTCAGCCATCTACTACTAGCCATGGGCCTACTTTTAAGAGTGGTTTGTTTTGCCAGTGAGCTCCCTTGGAGAAAATCAATTTAACCTTTACAAGTGTTGTCTGGGTTGGGAATGGAGGTTGGGCTCACTTCTCTCAGTTCCAGCACCCCATTTGGTGCATACCTGCGCATGAAGCCCCAGTTTCTATGAGTTCATATATGCTTAGAAGGCCAGCTTTCCTTGGTCTTCTCCATTCCTTTCCACCTCCACTTCTGCAGAATCCCCTAAATTCTGAGAGGAAGGAATTGATGGAGATACCTCATTTAGGGCTGAGAGTTCCAAAGTCTCTCATACTCTGTGCATTGTCTGATTGTGAGCCTCTGTATGTGTTCCCATCTACTGGAGCACAGAGCTTCCCTGATGGTGGCTAAGCAAGGTACTAATCTATGAGAGTAAAGAAGAATGCCATGTAGGGTCATTTTATTACTAAGTTTCTTTTTGTTTGTTTGTTTGTTTTGTTTTGTTTTGTTTTTTTCAAGACAGGGTTTCTCTGTATAGCCCTGGCTGTCCTGGAACTCACTTTGTAGACCAGGCTAGCCTTGAACTCAGAAATCCGCCTGCCTCTTCCTCCCGAGTGCTGGGATTAAAGGAGTGCGCCACCACGCCCGGCTCTACGTTTCTTTAACAGAACAGTAGTATTTGGTTTTCTTCTAGGTCCCTCATCAGAGTAGAGGTACGTGAGGAGATCGTGAGTGCTCATGTGAAAACTCCAAGAGAACAGACAGGAGTCTTGTGACCTTAGTTTCTTCAAAACACAGAATTGTTCCTGGAATGTGTTCTTATGCTCCTCCCAGATGTGGCATAGAGGAGTGAGTTTACATCTGCTGTTGTTCTTCATATACCTTGATGGAAAAACCTGCTTTTGCCAAGCATGGCTTGTCCTTGTGATTGTATATGGCTTGAACTCATGAGAACTTTACTCAGGTGACCTTTCATAACCCTCAGGGTATAAATTGTCTGATGCTCTGAATAAAATCTGTTTCACAAGACTTTAGTCTGCCTCCTATTTAGGGTCTGTGCTCCCAAGTTCACACTGCTAATTAGGGCTGTAAAGAGTCTCTGGTTTATTTAGTCTCGGGTTCTTGGCCACCCAAGCAGCACTGGATATTGACTCCATCTCATGGAGTAGACTTTCACTCAAATCAGATATTGGTTGGTTATGCCCACAACCAATTGCTTGTGCAACTATTACATCAGCGTACCTTGCAGGCAGGTCACCATTGTAGACTGAAGGGTATGTAGCTAAATTAGTGTTTACCTTTCTGCTCTGATAGCATGCAGAGTATCTTCCAGTACCAAGAACACTAGTCCATGAGGGTGAAGGCTCTAAGTAGGCACCAGCTCGACTTCTCTGTGTTCAATGAGTTATGTGTGAGTTGTGCTCAACAATAGGACCTTGCCATCATCAGTAGGACGGTGCCATCAGCAATAGGACCTTGCCATCATCAGTAGGACGGTGCCATCAGCAATAGGACCTTGCCATCATCAGTAGGACGGTGCCATCAGCAATAGGACCTTGCCATCATCAGTAGGACGGTGCCATCAGCAATAGGACCTTGCCATCCGTTTGTGGGCAGCAACCAATAACCTTGGCAATAGCCTGGGTTGTTTGGAGGGTCCCCAAGGGAACCCTTTGGCCAACAACTTGATTAGATGTAATTCATTCCTGGTATTGGAAATTTCATTTTGTGATAGGGCTCTGTCTCCCCAGCTATTGGATGATTTCTTTTAGATCACTTTCATATATGTATATAATTTAGAAAGTTTCAATATGACCCTTCAAATGGCCCTGAGTTTTAGCTGTCCCTTCCTATACTCCTTCTCTTGCCCCTCTCTTCCCTTCCCATCCCCATCTGATCCTCCTGTTCCAGCCATCCCCAACCCCATTTATCAATAACTATCCTATTTCCTCTACCTAGAGGCATCCATGCTGTTTTAATTAATACAGCTCTGTCGAACAATTTGAGATTGGTATGGCCTTTCCTCCAGCAGTTCTTTTATTATTGAGAAATGCTTATCGATGCTGGAGTTTTTGTGTTTCTATATGAAGCTGAAAATGGTCCTTTCAAGATCTGTGAAGAATTGTGTTATAATTTTAATGGGGATTGCATTGAATCTGAGGATAGCTTTTGGTAGGATGGCCATTTTTACTATTTGAATCCTACTTACCCTTAATCATGGGAGATCTTTCCATCTTCTGATATCTTCTTTAATTTCTTTCTTCAATGTCTTAAATTTTTTATCATACAAGTCTTTTCACTTGCTTGGTGGAGTTACTCCAAGATATTATATATTTTTTGAGGCTATTATGAAAGGTGTTGTGTTCCTGATTTCTTTTGTCATTTGCATATAAGAAGGCTAGTGATTTTTTTGTGTGTGTTAATTTTGTATCCTGCTACTTTGATGAAAGTGTTTATCAGCTGTAGGAGTCCTCTGGTAGAATTTTTGGGGTCACATATATATACTACCATATCATCCGCAAATAGATACCCTGACTTCTTCCCTTCCTATTTGTATCCCCTTGGTCTCCTTCAGTTGTCATACTGCTCTAGCTAAGACTTCAAGTACGATGTTTAATAGGGATGGAGAGAGTGGATAACCTTGATGGGTGTGAGATACCGTGCAGGTGCTGAGAACTGAACATAGGTCTTGTGGGGGAGCAGCCAGTGCTCTTTCCTGCTGGGCTGTATCCCCAGCCCCTGAGCATATTTCTCTTCATTTCCAAGGATGCAAGCATATCAACAGGCTGCATGCCTAACTTAACAGCAAATGAGGAGCTCTACGGTTTCTATCATTTTATAATACCTTCTGCATAGTGAGAGCTGAGGATTTTATAATACCTTCTGCATAGTGAGACCTGGAGCTCTGTTCAATTTATGGCTCTGTTGCTAGTGCCTAAAACCGCACTGGTGAAAAGGGAACAGATGGGTGATGTAATTCTCAACGTAGAAGAGAGATGTAGGTAGTTAAAGACATTTTGCAGAAAATCTAAATGAATCTGTAAATTTCACAGAAAGCCAGAGCAACAGCCTCATTAACAAACAACAGTCTGCCAAACAATTGCCAGTGTCCTCCCCGAGCAGCAGAGTGGCCTAACATGTGACGTTCATATTGGATTGCTTTCAATGAAACCACATGGAGGATTATTCAAGGAAGCCTAGAATATGCAAGTGCTAAGTCCTATTACTTAATGAATAATGTATAAATTAATTGCTCCTGGAAAATTGGCGAAACTTTCACTTTGCTGTCTACAAATTTATGTTGACACCTTACACTCCTGGCGAGGCAGAAATACATCAGAGTTAATTAAGATCACAGGTCTGGAATTAGGCAGTAACACCCCATTTTGCTTACTTCCTTCTATTCTTTGAGAGGAAATCTTAGTTCCACAACATACTGTAACGTCAGGCTGGAAAAGATGACAGAATCCTGACCACTGGGAAGACTGTAAAATGAGAAACAAAACAACAGGGCATTCTATTTTTTGCTTTACCATATCAAGGAAGAGGCACGGTGTGCTACAAAGTACAGTAGGTTAAGGAAAAAAAAAATACAGATTCTATTTCCAACGTTTCACCAGAAGATGACAGTCAATACCAAAACACACAGCAAGCCACTGGCCGAAGAACCAGAGACTAAGCAGTGCTCAGTCCTAAATGGGATGTCTGTCTCATTTCTGCCCCCCACACCACAAGGATCAGGGGTCATCTTGCAAGAGTGTAAGAGCCAGAGGTGGACAATGACTTCAGGCAAACTGTGTTTTCTTGACACAACAGAGCAGCTGCATATGGGAACTCAGAGCAATTGTGAAAGCATACGAAGGGGGTGGTAAGCAGGAAGTCCTTCCCTTTAACCATGGTCCTATCAGCATTTGATAGCTGCTGGGGGACAGTCAACTTTCTTTAATGATGTGAGCCTGGTAGGCTGGCCACATTACAGGGAAAGTACTACTCCCAAGAGTAGTTGGGCTACACAAATTGGGCTCAATGGTTTTAAATTGAGAGAGAGAGAAAGAGAGGGGGGTGGGAGAGAGAGAGAGAGAGAGAGAGAGAGAGAGAGAGAGAGAGAGAGAGAGAGAGAGAGAACAGGAAGGTAGGTTGGTTGGTGGGTTGGTGGGGATATAGGAGTGGATCTGGGAGGAGTTGAAAGACTATGATAAAAATACATGGACTTTAAAAAAAATGGGGCCTGGAGAGATGGCTGGGCGGTTAAGAGCACCGCTCTTTCTGAGTTCAAATCCCAACAACCACATGGTGGCTCACAACCATCTGTAATGAGATCTGACGCCCTCTTCTAGAGTGTCTGAAGACAGCTACATGTACTTATATATAATAATAAATAAATAAATCTTTAAAATACATTAAAATTATCACAGGATTAATAAAGAATTTAAAAGATAATAAGATAATAGCTTTATTGAGATATAACTAACACACAACAATTATAATTCACCTGTTTAAAATATTAAATCAATTGATTATAGTATATTGTCTTATATCAATATCCACAAGCCATTGGTTCTAGGACATTCCACAAATGCCAAAATCCATAGATGGTAAAATCTCTTGGATATAATGGTATAGCATCTATTTATCATCTATGGCCATCTTCCATATATTGTGAGTCACTTTCATATTGAGTCATATATTTCATATATTTACTTATAATATGTAATAAAATAAAAACAGTGCATAAATAGTTGTTATACTGTTTAGAAGATAATGAAAGACAGTGAAGATCCATACATTTTAATAAAGAAGTATTGTTTTAAGGATTTATTTATTTTTATTTTATGTATATGAATATTTTTCTGCATGTATGTCTGTATATGATACACATGCCTGGTGCCCATTGGGCAGAAGGGGCATCCAATCCCCCAAACTGGATCCACGTAAAGCCGTTCTGAGTCTCCACATGGGTGCTGGGAATCAAACCTGGTCCTCTGCAAGAGCAGTGAGTGGTCTTAACTGCTGACCCATCTCTCCGGCCACAACAGGAGTCATTTAAAAAATAAAGTAAGGAAGGATAAAGAATACCACAGAAGCAGACAGGAAGGAAAGCAGAGGGCAATGGAGAGGCAGATATGAGCAAGGTGTGATGACATGTGTCAATGGAAATGTCGCCATTAAAAAGTTAGTAAAAAAGAAAATGAGTGTTTTCACGCAGCTTGGGGTATAGCTTAGTGGTACAGTATATGGTTAGCAGGTACGTGGCCCTGGACTTGACCTCCAGTGTACACATGTACAGTCTTACCCCAATTTGTGGTTGGTTGAATGTGAGGATGTGGGTTGGAGAGATGGCTCAGTGGTTAAGAGCACTGACTGGTCTTCCAGAGGTCCTGAGTTCAATTCCCAGCAACCACATGGTGGATCTGATGCCCTCTTCTGGTGTGTCTGAAGACAGCTACAGTGTACTCACATATACATAAACTCAATCAATCAATCTTTAGAAAGTGAGGATGTGGAACTGACTACATCACAGGAGCTTTGCTGGTGTCTCTACATTCAATCTTAGAAGGCTTCATCCTTCCCTTATGCTTCACCTCCCTTCCCACACTCTCCAAACTCTACACCCAAGCCCTAGTCAACCACTGTGTGTCTCCTTAGATTTATTAAATTGGAGGACTGATATAAATGCAATCAAGGAATAATGTTCTCATTAGGGTATTTGTTTTTATTTTGTGAAGCTGGGGATTGATCCAAGGTTTCATACGTACTAACCTCTGAGCTGTATCCATAGTCCCACGTGTAAAATCTTGGTAATTCAGAACAGAGATAGTGTTTTCTTTCTAATTCAGAATTTTTTTCTTTAAATGTCTTGCCCAATTTCCCTAAAAAGACTGTCTAATGAAATGTTCACTTAAATTGATGACGGTACTCTGGCCATGGTGGGCCAAGTCTATAGCCCCAGCTACTTGGGAGGCTGATGTGGAAACATCAAGTGAGCCCAGGAGCTCATTTAATCAAGTGGTTACCAGCATAAGCAATATCAAAACTTCCATATCAAAAATAAAAGGGGGGGGGAGAAGAGGGGTGGTGTCCTTGCCTTATTCACCATTAGGCAGAAGCCAGTCTTTCATTGTGAAGTCTGAGCTCATTGCTGGCTTTTTCACAGACACACTTTTTAGGTTGGGAAATTTTCCTTATATTGCTTTTATCAAAAAGAGGTATTAGGGGGGTCTTCCTGGGACAATCTGCAGAGGTGAGTCTCGTGCAGTCCCCTGAACATCATTGTTTAGCTCTGGGCTTGCTCTTCAGTCTGAAGGAAACTTGCGGAATCCCCAAGAACCTCCTGCTTCCCTGTGGAAACCTTTGGGAAGCCCAAGATTATCAGCTGGGAACCCTGCTCCACTAGTCCCATCCCAGTCAGATCAGTCCGTCATCCCAGTTGGGTCAGACTGGGACACAGCCTGCAGAGCAGGGTCTGCCCAGGACACAGCCTGCAGAGTGGAGTCTGCCTGAGGCACAGCTAGCAGAGTTGGTATCCTGACCTCCATGGCTCCCTGAAAATTTCTGAGAAGTACTGCTACCATCAGGATCATCCAGCCAACACTAGGGAAAACCAGATGCCCAAAGAACAGCATGAGAATACAATCAACAAGACATAGGGTGATATGGCACCACCAAAGCCCAGCTATCCTGTTACAATAAACCCTGAACATACTAAGAAAACTTAAGCACAAGAAGAGGATCTTAAATCCAACCTTAAAAAGATGATAGAGTTCTTTAAAGAGGACATGAATAAACTCCTTAAGAAAATACAGGAAATTACATTCAAACCAGTAGAGTGAAAAAGAGGAAGCAAAAGAAAAAAAAAGTTTAAAAAATTACAGGAAAATACAATCAAACAGGTGAAGGATATGAATAAAACTGTCCAAGATCTGAAAAGGGAAATAGAAGAAATAAAGAAAACACAAACTGAGGCAGTCCTGGAGATGAAAAACCTAGGGAAGAGAACAGGAACAACAGATGTAAGTATCACCAACATAATACAGGAGATGGAAGAGAGACTCTCAGGTGTAGCAGATGTAATAGAAGAAATCAATATATTAGTCAAAGAAAATGTAAAATCTAAAAAGTGCATGACATAAAACATCCAGGAAATTTGGGACACTGTGAAAAGACCAAGCATAAGAATAATATGAATAAGTGAAAAAGAAGATTCCTAGATCAAAGGCTCAGAAAACACCTTCAACAATATCATAGAAGAAAATTTCCCTAACCTAAAGAAAGAGATGCCTATAAAGGTACATCTTGCGCGCTGGACTGGCCAGCAGTAACGATGACGCTGCAACAGGATCATTCTGCACACATTTATTGGGAGAGCTAGATTGCAGAGGCGAAGAGACCCCAAGCCCAGAACTGGTGTTGCTTATATAGGCTTAGGAGAGGCATGTCTCACACCCGGATGGGGTATGCACTACACCTCATTTGCATGTTCCTCATCTGATTGGCTGCTCTCTCTCTGTACCTCAAAGAGCCTCATTATCATACCTCATTTGCATGTCTCACATCTGATTGGTTATACTCTCAAAGCCTCATTATCATGCCCGGGCCAGGCAGTGTCTTTGCAAAAAACTGTACTGCATACGTACACATTGGTTGTTTGTCCAAACTTATGCATGGTGGCCAGCAGTAGTCAGTGCCACTCTCCAACGGCACATGTAGCTTCCCACAGGTACAAGAAGCTTAGAGAACACCAAACATACTGGACCAGAAAGGAAAACCCTCCTGACACATAATAATCAAAACACTAAATATACAGAACAAAGTGTTTTAGAAGCAGCAAGGGGGAAAGGCAAAGTAACAGATAAAGGCAGACCTAATCAGAATCACACCCGATTTCTCATCTAAGATTCTAAAAGCTATAAGGTCCTGGGCAGAGGTCTTGCACACGCTAATAGACCACAAATGTCAGCCCAGACTACTGTACCCAGCAAAACTTTCACTCACCATAGTGGGAGAAACCAAGACAGTTCATGACAAAGGCAAATTTAAATAATAACTTTCCACTAACCAAGCCCTACAGAGGATACTAGAAGGAAAACTCCAACCCAATGAGGCAATGAGGTTAACTACACTGAAGAAAACACAAGAAATAAATAATTTCACACCATTAAAACCAACAGAGGAGAAACACACACACAACCACCAACATCAAAATAACAGGAAGTAACAATCATTGGTCATTAATATCTCTCAATATCAATGGACTCAATACCCTAGTAAAATGACCCTTGCTAAAAGAATGGATGTGTAAACTGAATTCATCATTCTTCTGTATACAAGAAACACATCTCAGCAACAAAAATAGCCATTGTCTCAGAATAAAGGGCTAGAAAAAGGTTTTCCAAGCAAATGGACCCAAGAAACAGCTGGAAGGTGAAATGAGGTGGGGGGGGGTGGTGGTAGAGGACTTGCACTGGGAGGAGAGAAAGGGCTGACACTGGGTTATAAAGTGAGTAAATAACTTTAAACTTTTTTTAAAAAAGAAGAGGTATTGGGGGTTCTGGAGAGATGGCTCAGTGGTTTAAGAGCACTTGCTGCTGTTCTAAAGACCCGAGTTCATTTATAGCACCCATATCAGGGTCTCTCATAACTGCCTGTGACTCCAGCTCCGTGGGATCTGATGCCCTTCCCTGGACTCTCATCTGTTGCGTGTGAGCAACACACACACACACACACACACACACAATTTAAAAATAAAATAAAGTGTTGGCATTTGTCAAACACATTTATTGGAATGCCCATGTGTTTTTGCCTCTCTTAAATTTATTGTTATTGTGTTTTGTGAAGCATGACATGTATGTGGGTACATGTGCCACAGCACTGGTGTGGAGGTCAGAGGACAACGTTGTGGGATTGGTTCTCTTCTTCCACCTTTATAAGGCTTCATGGAATCAAACACAGGTCACCAGTTTTGCGCAGCAAGTGTCTTTACCTACAAAGCTCCCTGCCAGACCTTGCTTTTTATTATGTTGACATAATTTAACCCATTAATTGATTTCAGGCATCAAACCAACCTTGCATTTCTGAGGTAAATCCCATTTGGCCATGGTGTATAATGTCTTTCAATACTCTGCTAAAAGCAGTCTGTCAGTTTTTGAAGATTTATGAATCTATGTTCAAAACAGATGCTTCCCCCTCTTAGAATGCCTTTGATTTTTGCATCAAGTTTCATAGAATAGTTTGGGAAGTGTTCTTCCCGTTTCTGTAACTTGGAAAAATTTGTAAAGAATTGGTATTAATCCTCTTTAAAGGTTTAACAGGATTGGACAATGAAGCTATCTGAGCCCAGGCTAACCTACCTTTTAAAGGCCTTCGGATTGATTTCCAAGATCTACAGAAGAGGTTCTTTCTTTTGGTTAACTTCAAGTCAACTAATTTAGAGACTTTTTTTTTAAAGAGGGCATCAGATCCCTTTTTTTTTTTTTTAGATTTATTTATTTATTTATTATATGTGAGTACACTGTAGCTGTCTTCAGACACTCCAGAAGAGGGCACCAGATCTTGTTACAGATGGTTGTGAGCCACCATGTGGTTGCTGGGATTTGAACTCAGGACCTTCGGAAGAGCAGTTGGTGCTCTTATCCACTGAGCCATCTCACCAGCCCGAGACTTTTTTAAAAACTGCAAAATTGCATCACCATTGAACCCTAGACTATGTTTTGTTGGTACCTGGATAGAAGTGTGTGCATGTTACAGTCCTGTGCCTTCCCTCGCTCTTGCAGCTCTCTCACAGACCTGCTGTCACTCAACCCACAGGAGACAGGCCAGAGGGGAATTCTGGGACTTGTAGTTCAGTCTAGACAACTAGGGCCATCAGTTTCCTAACATATAAACACTTAAGACTCTGTGTCAAAGACGAGTTCAAAGGTCACAAATCTACTAAATTATAACCTCCAGAAAGTTATTTTTTATATACCAATATGTACAGGAATTTGTGGCTAATAATTACACACAATAATCCATAGGTTTGGGGGATGCTCATAGCCTGAATCCCAGTGACAGGGAGTCAGAAACAGGAGACGCTCTGAGGCACTCTGGCCCGCCAATCTAGCCAATCTATGAGTTCCAGATTGAGAAAACCTGTCTCAAAAAAAAAAAAAAAAAGTAGAGAAGCAGACTAAAGAAAGCACCTGATGTTGAGCTCTGTTCTCCAACTGATGTGCAACTACACATGTATTCACACATCAAATGACACGGCTGTGATATAAACACTGCATTAGAAATTCAAGCAGTAAAATGTGGGAAATTGACTTGGCTCCCTCTTTCTGTGTCTTCCTGTCTCTCTGTCTCTGTCTCTCTCTGTCTCCTTCCTAGTCATTTCCCTCCCACTCTCCCTCCTCCCCTCCCCCCTCTTCCTCCTCCTCCTCCTCTTCCTCCTCTTCCTCTACTCCCTTCTTCTCCTTGATTGTCTTTGCTTCTGACACCAGGGTTTCACTATTTACCCAAGCTGACCTCAACCTTGGGATCTTTCTGCCCTCAGCCTCTCACGTACTGAGATTATAAGAGCATGACACCATGACTGGCTTGGGGCTTGAGGGTTTTGGTTCTTGTTTTCAACATTAAATTGAAGAGAATAAGATAGACAGGCAAGGGAAGGGAAAGTTTTGGCATACAGCCGCCCCTCACTTCTGCAATAAGAGTATGGATATTGGCCATAGAAATGAAGCCATTACAACTAAGGAACTGGGTTTTAATTTCATTTAGTTAGTAGATAATTAAAAGAAACCCCGGAGGGCTGGAGAGATAGCTCAGTGGTTAGGGGCACTGACTGCTCTTCCAGAGGTCCTGAGTTTGAATCCCAGCAACCACATGGTGGCTCACAACCATCTATAATAGGATCTGATGCCCTCTTCTGGTGTGTCTGAAGAGAGCAATTATCCCGAGCTTTTGTCCCCACACTCAGGACAACCGAAATCTTCTGCGGCAAAGCTTTTATTGCTTACTTATCAGGAGGGAAGATCCCGAACCGGGAAAATGGCGCTGCTTATATAGCCCGCAGCGTGACATTTCAGCACCTGATGTGGCATGACAGCTCCTGATTCGTTGCTCGCCCATCACCCCATCACTATGCCGCAAGATGGGCAGTGACTAGGCGTGAGTTCACTCTTGCACTTGCGCATAAGGCTTATTTACTAGTTAGGCGCAGTGGAAGCCAGCGCCATCTTATAATGGCGATTGCTCAGGGCACGCACGCGATTGCTCGCAGCATGGCTCTCCACAAGCAATGGTGTACTCATATACATAAATAAATAAATAAATAAATCTTTTTAAAAATTAAAGGGAAGCCTGGAGACCATTAGAAAGACTTGTTTTAAAAACTGTCATTTCAGCCAGGCATGGTGGCATACGCCTTTAATCCCAGCACTCAGGAGGCAGAGGCAGGCGGATTTCTGAGTTCGAGGCCAGCCTGATCTACAAAGTGAGTTCCAGGACAGCCAGGACTATACAGAGAAACCCTGACACAAAACAAACAAACAAACAAACAACAAATTAGACAATGAAATGTATATATAATATTTTAATTATGTAGATATTCTCTGTAAGTCAAATAATATGATTTGAACTAATTTCAAAAGAAAAATTCTAAGAATTTGCCATTTTGTTTCTTATTGTTTCTGGTTCTACGTAAGTGCCATTATCCTGGTGTAGCCTGGTAGCTTAGACTCCTGTGTTGGTCAACTTCCTCAAGTAATTCTTCTGTGTAAGGAATGAATGTTAAGAATATAGCAATGGTGGTTGAAAGGTGGCCTAGTGGTTAAGAGCACTGGCTGCATCTCCCAAAAGATCTGGGTTCAATTCCCAACATCCACATAGTAGCTAACAACTGTCTGTAACTCTAATTCCAGGGGATCTGACACTGTCTTCTTCCGTGAGCAACACTGCTTTTATTACTTTCCTGTGGGAAGCCGTTGCAGAGTGGCAGTTACAGAGTGGCAGTTGGCTACTGCTGGCCACCACACATACATAGGCAGTAAAGGTTCTTTTGCCAAGATGAGGTTTTGAGAATTGACCAATCAGATGAGAGACAAGTTAACCAATCAGATGAGAGACAAGTTAACCAATCAGATGAGAGACAAGTTAACCAATCAGATGAGAGAGAACGCCTTCCCTAGGCCTATATAAGCAGCACTAGTTCTGGGCTTGGGGTCTCTTCGCCTCTGCAATCAAGCTCTCCCAATAAACGGGTGCGGAAGGATCCTGTTGCAGCGGCATTCTTCCTGGCCAGTCGAGCGCGTGCAAGACTTTCCAAATTATTTTACTCTGGCCTCATGCTTAATTAATGATATTGCTGAGTTAAAAAGCATTTCTTCCGCTATCTCCCACGTTATTCTTCAGTGCCTCCTGTTTGCGCTAACACAGGTTAAGAGAGTCGATGATGCCTCTCTCCCTCTTTCTTTCTGAGTCTCAGTATCTCTTACGCCTTCTGCTCCGTGAAAGGTGCTGCTGTGCTATTAGGTACATGCTGTCATAGCCCCATTGCGAGCTCTCCCTTGGCTGCAACACAATGCCCTGTTTTGTGTTTTTTAAACATTCATCTATGTATTGTGTGTGCACATATCATGGCACATGTGTGGAGGTCAGAGGACAACTTGTGGGACTCAGTTCTGTCCTTAACTTTTGGATTTGGAGTTTTGAACTCAGGCCATCAGACTTGGTGACAGGTACATTTACCCACAGTGCCTGCCACCTCACAGTCCCTTGTTTTTATTTATTTATTTATTTATTTATTTATTTTTGCCAAACCATGACGTTGTTGTCAGTCAGGTTTTGATTTTCTCCCCTGGCCCTGCTTCTCTCGCTAGAAGCATCTTTAGTGAACACTCTCTACTCTGTCTTTGATGGTGAGTCTGGAACATCTCTGAAGCTTTCTTGGAAAGAACCTGGCTTGTTTTCCAAGTTTTGAGATACAAAACTTCACATCCATGTAGTTCTCAGCATTTGGGATACATTAGCGATACTTGAATTGTCTTCACCGTTATGGTCTTTAAAGATTTACCTGGCTTTGCTTTATGTGTATCTGCCTGCGAGTATGTCTGTGCAGTGTATGCAAGTTTTGCCCATGGAGGAAGAAGACAGTGTCAGTCCCAATGGAACTAGAATTACAGACAGCTGTTAGCTACTATGTGAATGTTGGGGATTGAACCCAGATCTTAATCACTGGGCCACCTTTCAACCACCATTGCTATATTAAAACAACAACAACAACAACTTTGATGGTATTTCAGAGGGATTAGCCATGTTGCATAGTCTGCAGACTTTATTGTTTTAGAGCTCTTTGCATCACACCACTGTTAGCAATGAGGCTGGAGAGGTGGCTCAGTGGTTAAGAGCAAGTATTGATCTTGCAGAGGATGTGGGTCCAGCTCTCAGCAACCATGTCAGGTGGCTCACAACCACCTGCAACTCTGGCTTCAGGGAATCTGACACCTCTGGCCTCCACAGACACTGGCATTTATATGTACATAGTCATAGAAGATACACAGTCACATTTAAATGTAAAATAAATATCTGAGAGTCGATTGGTAGTGGGGAGCAAGGGTACCCCTATGTGAATGACCACTCATGTCATGAGCATGGCTTTGTCATGCTTCCTCCCCCATCTTCCTCCACCTGGATGACTGCAGCCTGGAACTGTTTCCCTAGAAAAATCCACTACCAAGGTTAGTTAACTCACTTCTTTATTCAGCTGAAACAAATAAACCTGACGAGTTTCCTGGACTGCTAGTGAGGATCCATTCTAGCACACAGCACCAGCTTTTCTTTACATATTTCTGTATTTTCTGATTCCCGGTTGTCTCAGTAGGGTCTATCCCAAATCCTAGCAGGCCAGGCAATTGTTTGGTCATTGAATCCATCATCTGCTGTGGTGGTGGTATGAATAGGTTTGGCCCCATAGATTCATGTGTTTCAATGCTTGGCCATAGAGAGTGGCACTATTTGGAGAGGTGGCTTTGTTGGAGGAAGTGCATCACTGTGTAGGTGGTGTTTTGAGGTCTCCTATGCTCAAGCTCTGTCCAGTGTGGAAAGAGAGCCTCCTCCTGGCTGCCTGAGAAGACACTCCCCTTCTTCTACCTGAGGATCAAGATGTAGAACTCTTGGCTTCCCCAACGTCATGTCTGTCTGCATGCTATCATGCTTCCCACTGTGGTGATAATGGACTCATTTCCTGAAACTGTAAGCCAGCCCCAATTAAATTTTTTCCTTTATAGAAGTTGCCTTGGAGTTCTGGAGAGATGGCCCAGTGGTTAAGAGCACTGTCTGCTCTTCCAGAGGTCCTGAGTTCAAATCCCATCAAAGACATCTGTAAAGGGACCTGATGTCCTCTTCTGGCATGCAGGTGTACATGCAGAGAGAGCACTCATCTACATAGAATAAATAAATCTGAAAAAGAAAAAAACAAACAACTTTGTTATGGTTATGGGATCTCTTCAGCAATGAAACCCAAACCAAGACTTGTCTTAGTACACATCTGTTTATTGTTTATTGTTTATTGTTTATTGTTTATTGTTTATTGAGCTCTCCGGGCTTGGATTCTCTTCCTCTCCTGAGCAGCGCTAGAAAAACCTATTAGAATTGTGTGTTTTAGTGAGTACTTTATGTTTGCATTAGTGCAAACAAATTACCCAACAGAAATGATCTAAGGAAGTTTTATTTGGGCTCAGGGTTTGGTGGGGGAAGGGGTCAGTCCCTCATAGCAGTGGAAGCCGTTGACATCACAGCAGACCTGAAGCAGAGGGTAAGAAGGAATCAGGGGTCAGGGATAGCATTTAAAGGCTTAACCCCAGAGACCTACTTATGCTACCTATGCCCCCTATGCTCTTTACTGACAAGTATCCCTTCTTGTGGGAAGCAATTCAAAATTCCAGAGTCCCACAGCCTCCCAAACTAGTATCAGCAGCTGGGGATCAAGTGTCTGAAGTATAAGCCAATGGGAGGCATTTCAGAGAACCACCACACTGGTGAAGAATTTTAAAAACTTGGTGCACAGTAGGAGAGATTATACTTGATACTTACAGATTAATAAGAATGACAGGAATCTGTAACAGAATAAAGGATAATGATAACATACTAGCAAGCTAGGGCAGACTACTTGTCATTTCCTTATCGTTTCCGCATATTGTCAGACTCAAGGCATTTTACAGGTACCACATTGTGATATTTGCAATGCCTACCTACCTTAAGTGTGAGGAAGATGAACGTAGGTCATCTTAAAAAGAGACCATAGCACCGCAGTGCACAGGCAAAACCCATCACCAAAAATGCATTTAAGGCAGAAAATGAGGTACAGCTGGGATGGCAAGTGTGCACTGTTAAACCCCAGTTTTGCTTTGTATGCTAATTAGCCTAATAATTCAATTTTATTATTCTCATAATATGTGGTGTCATTGTCTTACTGACCTTAAATCATCGCTCTTTCTTTTGGACTTGTTTTGGTTTTGAGACAGCCTCTCACTTTGTTGTGCAGGCTAGCTTTAAATTCATTATATAGCCCAGGTTGGCCTCCAACTTACAGCAATCCTCCTGACTCAGCCTCCCAGGATTTCAGAGACAAGTTATCATGGCCTGCTTTAAATTCTGCTTTTGGAAGGGAATCTTATTTTCTTAGTAGGTAGATCAGCTTATCCACTTTCATCATCACCTGCACCAAGATCTATACAGTCTCAGTTCATTTTGGAATTGTAGATCCCTTCTTTAAAGGAACCAAATTGCAGTACAGCAGACAGGCCAGTGGGGGCACCTTGAGGCCTAGGAAACCATGCACACAGCCCTGAGCCCTGATCTTATTTGTTCAAAAATATTTTTTAATTTTTTTAAATTTAAGTGCATTTTATACATCAAACATATTAATAATATTGAGTATTTTGAGGATCAAATAATATATAAAAATGCATTCAACTTTTATATTCATATCCTTTCATACCCAAAAATATTGTTAATGAATATTTAATGTTATCCATAACTGGGGATCCTATATCTAATTTGTTCAAAAATTTTGGCAGTGTGTGTAGGCTGCAGCAGGAAATATACAGTTGTAAGATATTCTATTAAAAATATAGTGTACATATGAAAACTCATTTAAACCGTGTGTTCAAGATATGTACATTTTACTACACACATCTTATATACATCAGTAAAAAGTTTAAATTCTTCTTCTCAATACAGGGTTTCTTGTAGTTCAGGATGGCTCAAATTTGTGAAGTAACTAAGACTGACCAAACCTCTCCCTCCCAAATGAAAAGAAGTGTCTTAATCCACAATACTGGAAAAATAACTCGATAACTAAAAATTAGATACTGTGATACTTTGTGTATGCTTGGCCCTGGGAATGGCACTATTAGGAGGTGTAGCCCTGTTGGAGTAGGTGTGTCACTGTGGGAGTGGGCTTTAAGACTCACATCCTAGCTGCCTGGAAGCCTGTCTTCTGCTTGCTGCCTTCAGAACAAGAGGTGGAACTCTCAGCTCCTCCTGCATCATGACTGCCTGGATGCAGCCGTGCTCCTGCCTTGATGATAATGGACTGAACCTCTAAACCAGTAAGATAACCCAATTAAATGTTGTCCTTATAAGAGTTGCCTTGGAGGCTGGAGAGATGGCTCAGCGGTTAAGAGCACTGACTACTCTTCGGAGGTCCTGAGTTCAAATCCCACCACTACATGGTGGCTCACAACCATCTGTAACCGTCTGATGCCCTCTTCTGGTGTGTCTGAAGACAGCTACATTGTACTTACATATAATAAATAAATAAATAAATAAATAAATAAATAAATAAATAAATCTTTGGGCCAGAGCAAGTGGGGGCCAGATCAAGAAGGAAAAAAAAAAAAAAAAAAAGAGTTGCCTTGGTCATGGTGTCTGTTCCCAGCAGTGAAACCTTAAGACAGATGACCATCAACAAGAAGCATTTTACATAAGGAATCATAACCCTCCCCCATCGTTGAACACAGTCATAGAATTTCACAAGCAGTGATAAGCGTGAGCAGTTGAAGCCTTTCTAGACTATTTACTTTAGCTTATTATAGTACATTTAAAACAGACAGGTGGCAGCCGGGCATGGTGGTGCACGCCTTTAATCCCAGCACTTGGCAGGCAGATTTCTGAGTTCAAGGCCAGCCTGGTCTACAGAGTGAGTTCCAGCACAGCCAGGGCTATACAGAGAAACCCTGTCTCAAAACAACAACAACAAAAATGCCAGAGCACCCCCAGGCATGCTAGCGCATGCTTTGCCTGCGTGTCACCGTGCAACCCACCATGATTACAATGGGCTAAACCTCTGAATTGTAAGCCAGTTCCAGTTAAATGATTACGGAGTTGCTGTGTCGTGGTATTCTTCACAGCAATAAAACCCAAACTAAGACAGGGACAGCAGCTGGGAACAGAGAGGAGGGCTTCTGAGGCCTAACAGCATCCCATCCAGCTCTTAGCCTGCGTGGTAGTCCTGTGGGGCTTCATTTTATAACTAAGAATTACTCCTACAGCAAAAAGAAGATCAAAAACATATAATCCAGTAGTTAAGTATTTTATACTCCAAAAAGCCCAGGGTTTTATCCAGTAGCAAACTAAAAATAGTCTTAAGTACCTGGAATTATCTGTTGGGTGTCAAGATTTTAAGAAATATAAGTACAGAGCTCTAGAAAATTAAAATACAGGGTGTCCAGTTAAACATGAACTTCACATACAGGACAAATATTTCTTGTGGTTTGTTCTGAAGGTTTGGGGTCAAACCCAGGTAGATAAAAACTCTACTCAGCTACACCTGATCTCTAACAATAATTAATGTGTCTCCATGCAATCAATAGCTGGTATTTATAATATCTAGGACATACTTAAAATAATTAAGATTATTATATGTCTGGAAGTTACATAAAATGAAGCAAAAGATAGGGTGACATTAAGGACACAGACATAGGCCCCTCTCATGGTGATATAGACACAGATCGGATGACAGAGTTGATAAAGCTTAGTTAGCTACAGTGGCTGTCTTTGCCTAGTCTGCCTTCTTTTGGGAAACAATCTAAAATGCCTTATTAGCTATTTGGTTCGGCAGGAATTGGCCTCAAGCTTATTGGCCCCAAGACAATGATTCAAGGATGAGTACGCAATACAGTTAGAAGTGACAAGTCAAGATACATCAGGGGGAAAAAAAAAGCATTCTCTCTTGTGTTGATCTTGCTGTGGTAAGTGGTAAAGCTTGGTAAGGATGTCACCATATTGCTAACTCAAAGTAAGCCATTCAGATAACAAGGGCAAGGGTGGACCAGTGAGGACCCGCCACCAGAAGATACCACGCATACGTGCAAAGCATGAAGCGAGCGGTCAGAAAAGGGATCCTGGTCGCATGGAGGAGCCCAGGATGGACTGAAAACTACCCTCAGATGTTTCAGCTAAACTGAGCCCGTGGATGCACGTATTGTTAGAGCAGGTACAGTGTCGTCGCCGGTGCATCAGTCTGACCTGGCACGGTCAGAGAACCAGGAGGATTTCTCATTTCCATCTTTCAGCCCCCGGCTCTAGAGATCAGCTGTACCCATTGCAGATCCGCGCTGGCGTTTAAAACCCACCTGTATAGTACACAACTTTAAAGTTTTACAGAGATATGTGTGTGTCTGTTACTTTCCTCATTACTGACAAATTTATGTCAACAGTATCTTAAGGGAGGAAGGAAGAGTTGATTTTGGCTCATAATTTAAGAAGTGCTCCGATCCATCCTGGTGGGGAAGTTTGGCTGCAGGAAAGTGAGCCCACAGTGACCCACCCTCTACAGCCAGGTTCTGCCTCCTAAAAGTTCCACAGTCTTCAAAAATAGACCCGACACAAAACAGACTCAGTTATGTTTCTGTTGCTTACTTTTTTTTTTTTTTTTTGTTCTGGCAGGATTTTTGTTGTTGTTTTTGCCTTTTTGATCTTTTGCTTGATTATTTTAGTTTTTGTTTCTTGTGTTTTTTGGGAGGTATTTTTGTTTCTTCCTTTTATTTTTGTTTTTATGTTTTTGTGTGTTTTTTTTTTTTAAATAAAAAGAAAAGAAACAGAATTGGATGGGTACAGAGGTGGGAGTCTGGGAAGAGTTGGAGAGGAAAAAACATGGTAAAATATATTATGTAAAAATCTTTATAAGAATATTTATATAAGCCAGAAATACGGCTAGATTTTTAAAAAGCCACCCATAGGGCAGCAACAGGATATCTGAGAGGAGTCCCAGTGCTGATGGTGGAGCAGAAGTCAGGGTCCTCAAACCAATGACTCAGTGCAGTGAACATCTGAAAGTAAGGATGTTTAGGCAAAAGGGTATCCTGTGTGCCACACTGTGACACACTGTGACACACTACAGCTTCCACTGCAGAGAGTTATTATTGTGACAATAGTAGAAATATCCTTATTTTCTTTTGGGGGAGGAGGTTACAAGGGCAGAGGGCAGATATGGAGAGATGGGGAGATGGATGAGATTTGGGGTGCAGGATGTGAAATTCACAGAGTCAAAAAAAAAAAATCACCAGCTGGGCCCAAGTGTTCAGACATATGAGCCTGTGGGAACACGGCCCATTATAATGACAATAGTATGCATGTTTTAAAGTGTTTTATTAGGGGGGTGTGTGTGTGTCCCACAGCACATGTATGGAGGCCAGGACACAGCATTCATGAGTTGGCTCTCTCCTTCCACCAAGTGACTCCTGGAGATCAAACTCAGGTAGTCTGTCAGGCTTGGTGGCAAGCATCTTTACCGTCTGACTCATCTCTCCAGTCCAGCCGCTTTTCATTTTAGAGTGGAGGGTTACAAGTTCAATAAAAACCTTCTTATAAACCTTTCTGATTTTATGCGTCTCTACTCTCGCCTCCCTAGAGCGGTAGTTCTCAACCTTCCCAGTGCTGTGACCCTCTAATACAGTTCCTTGTGTCATGGTGACCCCCAACCATAAAATAATTTTCATTACTACTTCATAACTGTAATTTTGCCTCTGTTATGAATTATAATGTAAATATCTGTTACTTCTGATGGTATTAAGCAACCCCTGTGAAAGGGTTATTCGACCCCACAGGGTTGAGACCCACAGATTGAGACCCACGGCCTAAAGGAAACCACCCTTTTGCAGCTGCTGTGTGTGAGTTGTTGGAGATCATTTATCTCCCCGAAACTTTCCTCGTGTGCACCGAAGGCTTCAATATTTTCCTTTATTCTTCAAGGTAAAAGGAGACAAGAAATAACAAAAGGCTGAATAAACAAACTGTCAACAGTTGTCTTTGAACCAGTCACATCAGGGTCTGCAAGGATTTGGTAGGATTTCACGAAGGTTCCCGTGAGAAGCTGTCCACACACTAAAACAGTTTCCTCATTAATGTTGCTAATAAAGGACAAAGGGGCCTGTCCATCCAACTTGTTCTAGCTCAGCCAGCAATGTACGATTAGATACCATTGTTATAACTTATTTCAACCCCAGGGGAAGAGGTTATAGGCTGTAATATCTGTCTGTTCCCTTGGAAGCAGACAAGAATTCTGCTTATGTGAAAGGTGAGGGTACTGGAGAGGGGATTCCGGGTCTGCTTAGACTTGCAGGATGAAGGACATGGCTGACAAGCAAAGCAATAGACCACTGAGAACATAGCTTTCTAGTTTGTTCCGATTTGTTCTTTTCAACAAGGGTTTACTCTGCAGCCCAAGCTGTCCTCGGACTTACTGCCTTGCCCACAGTGGTGTTGAATTCTCCAAAGTCCTCCTATCTCTGCTTTCCAGGGGCCAAAATTCAGACATGAGCCACCACACCAGAGTTTTGCAGAAATAATTAAATGACAGTTTTGCTTCTTTTGTTTGTTTGATTGGTTTTTTTTTTTTTTTTTTTTTCGAGACAAGGTTTCTCTGTGTAGCCCTGACTGTCCTAGAACTGGCTTTTTAGACCTGGCTGACTTTGAACTCAGATTCCCATACCTCTGCCTCCTAAGTGCAAGGATTATAGTGACGTAATACCACTGGCCTGCTCAGTCTTGCTTTTCTTTTTTTTTAAATGAGTCAGCAGGGCTGGAGAGATAACTGAGTGCTTAAAGGTGAAGGCCCTAAACCCAGCACATCCGTCTAATCCCTGCAAAAGAAGAAAACCCATGCCTGCAGGTTGTCCTGTGCTCTGACCTCCATTCTTACTGTGATGTCCAGACACGGTCTCTCTGTCTCTGTCTCTGTCACACACACACACACACACACACACACACACACACACACACACACACGATAAAATTAAGCACAACATAAAGAAATATATATATACAGGTCATCTGAAATGACAGGGTTCTTTTCTTTTTTCTTTTCTTCTCTTCTCTTCTCTTCTCTTCTCTTCTCTTCTCTTCTCTTCTCTTCTCTTCTCTTTTCTTTTCTTTTCTTTTCCGAGACAGGGTTTCTCTGTATAGCCCTGGCTGTCTTGGAACTCACTTTGTAGACCAGGCTGGCCTCGAATTCAGAGATCTGGCTCCTGGGACCATCTCTTTCTTTTCCTCTCTTGTGAGTGCCCCTAGATAAGAAATGAACCATAGACACTCTGAGAGTTCCTCCATCTTTCAGGGACTGGTCAAGGCACACAGTTATCAAAGCATCAGAGAGTAGGGGGACCCTTCCACCATGAGTAATTATTACAGTCAGGTATCTAAGAGCCCCCATGGATGATGGAAGGTTTCCCCTCCTTCAGGCCTCTGCAGCCCAGTGGCATGAATCTTAGCTGATGTCAGAACTCGAGCAAAGGTCCCACCTTCCCCAGACATTTGCCACCTCTAGCTCTGCTGAAGCTGGCCCTTGTCTCAGGCTGCCAACAGAGAGGACTGTCTGAGTATGCACACCCCACTGAGAATGCTTACCACTGCCCCAACCCTTACTCAGTCTCTGCGGAGACACCTCCTACAGTCTCCTGCCTGTGTTTCCATGGGAATACCCTCAAACCCTGAACTTCCCACTGAGCAAGGTGTACCGCAAATGAAATCTTATCTGATAATCATACTTTCATCCTTATATTATACCTCCGTGAGGTGAGAAAACCTGAAGCTTGTTATTTTCTTGAATGGAAAAATAGTAAAGGGAAATTTAAGTCAAATTAAAATAAGTACGAACTACTACCATAAAATATTATTCAGACTCATGGTGCTGTAACTAAGGTGGGTAATCCTCATTATAAGCCAGACTACATTAAACAGGCCTGGGTGGTTTACCCAGGAGTCAGGAGGCCAAGGGAAGAAGGGTGCCAAAGAACTCGGAGCCAGCCTGGGCTACACAATGAGTTCCAGATCAGCCCGAGCTACAGAGTCAAAGAGAGAGACCTTATCCAAAAAAAAAGAAAAGAAAAGAAAAGAAAAGGAAAAAGAAAAAAAAAGAAAAGAAAGGAAGGAAAAGAGAGGGAGAGAGCGAGGGAAAAAGGAAGGAAAGGAAGAAAAAGACAAAGAAAAGAAGAAAGGGAGTGGGGAGGGAGGAAGGGGAGAACAGAAAGAAGAAATAATTTGTAGGGCAGCAAAATGTCTCTGTGGGCAAAGGTGCCTGCTACCAAGCCCAGTGACCTGAATTCAGTCCCCAGAACTCTATGACAGAAGGTGAGAACCAATTCCTGGAGGTTGTTCTCTGACCTTCTTATGTGTGCAGCAGCACAACTATGCGAACACACTCATAAAAAATAAATATATAAACACCATTGAAAAGAGAGAAAAGAAGACAAGACAGAAGGCCTGCATGTGAGGAGAACACCCTAAGGTATGGTCCCAGGAGTTTCCATAGACAATTAGATCTGAGGATTCTGGTCTCATTGATGGATTAATTCTAAGCTCTTGAGGGATTCATGATATAAAGGCACTATTGGGACATAATGGAAGAAGACGGTCTTGGGCCTACTTGGAAGAAGGTTAGTGTGTCATGGAGGCTGGATCTTGCCCCAGCCTCATTTTTTTTTTTTTTCAAGACAGGGTTTCTCTGTATAGTCCTGGCTGTCCTGGAACTCACTTTGTAGACCAGGCTGGCCTCAAACTCAGAAATCTGCCTGCCTCTGCCTCCCAAGTGCTGGGATTAAAGGCATGTGCCACCACTGCCCGGCCACCCCAGCCTCATTTTATGTTACCAATTTCTCTCTGCTTCCTAGCTCATGTGAGGTGAAGAGCTGGCTTCACCAGACATTCCAGACATATTCCCCTAAACACACACACTTGTGACAGGACACATTGCTGCTCCCAGGGTGTGCTGCCCAAGCACACGGGGCCAAGTGGCAATGGACTGTGACACTGCAGACTGTGAACCAGAACGGATCTCTCCTCTCTTTAGATGTTCTCGGTGGTTTTAGTCCTAGCAATGCAAATGATAGCTAAGAAAAATGGAGAGTGGATAGAAAGAAAAGTGTAGCACTTCTTTTTATCGTAGCTAATCTATACTAAACTCTGTAAGCCAAGATTTAGACACTTAAGCACGCTGTTTATGATAGCTATTCTTGGCTGTCAACTTGACTACATCTGGTGTTAACTAAAATCCAAAGGCTGGGCACACCTGTGAGGGGTTTTTCTTTTTCTTAATTAAATCATTTGAAGTGGGAATCCAGATCTTTTGAGGTGAGAAGATCCACCTTTAATCTGGATCACGGCTTTGCTGGCAGCCTATATCAGGAACACGGAAGAAGAAAGCTTGTGTTCTTTGCCTGCTTGCTTCACTCTAACTAGCAAGTCCATTCTTTCACTGGCATTAGAGCTTACTTCTTCAGGATTCTGCCATACATTGAAGACCAGCTGAGACACTCAGCTTCATAGACTCAACAAGGATTCTTGGCCCTTCCATTTGTAGACAACCATTGTTGGACTAACTGGAACACAGCCTATAAGCCATTTGAAAAAAAATACCCTTTATAAGTTCATTCTATAATTTCTGTTCCTCATAAGAACCCTAATATATTATTTAAATGAAGCAACCATTAGAATATCTTAAAATTTAAATACCAGTATAAAAACACAAAGGAGGTACACTATAGTACATAGCCTTAGCATTCAGAAGACAGAGAGGAGGCTCATGAACTCCAGGGTAGCTTGGGGTTAAATAGTGAAACTCTGCTTCATAAGTGAATAGGGGAAGAAAGAGAGAAAGAAAGAAAGAAAGAAAGAAAGAGAAAGAACAAAAGAGAGAAAGAAGAGAAAGAGAGCAAGCATGCATTTAGAGGTGGAGGAATATAGATTGTAATAAAACCTTAAGTGTTCAAGGAGAAAAATCAATTGATTCTATGTATATCTGATAAAACTTGAAGACCAGGAATATATTAACTTAAAGCAGAAACTATCACCAAAGTTACTTATGGAAATGAATTACAGACTGGGAGAAACAATCAGGCAAAGTAGGAAGATTTAATTTTTCCATATTAGGCTTGTTTTATTCTAATTTTTATATTATATGAATGTAACACTTTACTAACAAAATTAGATTAATTAAAAATAAATAAGGCTATTTTTAACACACAGATTCATTAATATTCATAAGATATAGTTAATGAAGAACTCATTAAAATATACCCAGGGGCACTAAGCTTTCACTTTTAAAATTCACTTCTAGGACTGGAGAGATGGCTCAGCGGTTAAGAGCACTGACTGCTCTTCCAAAGGTCCTGAGTTCAAATCCCAGCAACCACATGGTGGCTCACAACCATCTGTAACGAAATCTGACTCCCTCTTCTGGAGTGTCTGAAGACAGCAGCAGTGTACTTAATATAATAAATAAATAAATATTTTTTAAAATTTTAATTAAAAATTCACTTCTAAATCTTTCTGTATCATAAACAACTAAAAATATGTAAGCAACAACAACAAAACCCAAAAAACAAAAAACAAAAACCAGAAACAACAACAACAAAACAACCCTGGGCTCAGTGAGATTGCACAGTGGCTAGAGGCACCTGATGCCAAGCCCAGGGGCCACAGTTCAATCCTTGGACAGCACAGCGTGAAGGAAAACTCACACCTGGAAGCTGTCCTCCACCTTCCACGTGTACACCATGGCACGTTTGCAACCAAACACAGAAAGAATGAGCAAGCAAATATACACAAACAGAAAAACTCCTTGCTGTTTAAAACAATTTCGTCATATATATATAACTTGTTAATAACAAAAAATTAATAAAAAAGGAAAGTATTTAGTCAAAAATCAATCCCGTTATTTGAGCCATTTTTATTACTTTTTTTTTTTACATTTTTTTTTTATTACATTTGTAACAGACCCCTAGATCTTTAGAGTCTCCCAGGCCTTAGCACAACTGACTCCATGATGGAAGTACCATTCAGGCTGTAAAACTAGGAAAATAGATAGCACCACCAGCCAAAGGAAAACAAAGACTTAATCCCTTAATCCATCAAAGTTCATAGTTCTGGGAAAGTTGCTAAATGTACTAACCTTGATTTTTGGCTTCTGTAGCTCTGTTTCTGACTAACTGTTCGTGGCAACTGAAGGAAGTCAACCTAGGATCTGTGTTTTGTCCTTAAAAACTCAACCTGAGAAAGGGTCGGTGCTACACTGGGATTAAAGACTTTTTATTGGCTTAAACCATGTCTGAATAGTCTTCTATGGTGGATACCCGACAACACATTTTTAAGAATTTCCCATCTGTGTATGTGTGTGTGTGCCTATGTGGTGTGGAAATATGGGTGTGTGCATGCCGTGGTATACACATGGAAGTCAGAACACTGTAAGGGGCATGGGGGTGTCTGTGCTCACAGACATGCACTAACCTGGAATGTTAGGCACGCTTGGCTGTTCTGTCTTCTTTCTGCCCAGAAGGCTGGAGTGGGTGTACTTTCTAGCCTGCTGACTGTTGGGCAGTGTGTGTGGCTGAAGACTTCTTGGATGGGACCCTCCTCCGGACCCATTGTCATAAACTTGTTTCTCAGTCAATCTGTCTGTACGGAAGGTGTCACATACACTTATAAAGCACTTGGATGCAGCCACGTCTGATCTGTATTCAGCTTGTTTTCTTTCTCAGAGAGATTAGGTGTGCTTTGCTGTGCACATGGGACTGAGCTGACTTCCTAAGAAGTTTTACCAGACTGTGCTGCGTTTAAAGACGCCCTGAAATAAACAACTCTTGAAGTTTAACCAACACCGGCTACCGAGTGGTTTTGACTTGAATGTCATTTTTGCCTCCTGAAGCTTCACCTACTTCTCTTCTGCCCAGGCCAGGCTGTAGGCATCTTTATTAACCAATCAGGGATAGCTTGGGGGTGGGGGCAAGGTTTACACAACAAAAGCTGGCGTAGGTAGGTGGGAATTAGCTCATCTTGGGGTAATCAGACCTTGGGATACAGTACACAGCAGCACCAGACCAACCCCAACAACGTCTGCCTGGCTGGTTCAACTTAGCTGTTCTGGCTCAAACTCCTCTCCAAGCTGACTGATTCAAACTGGCTTCTCTCTTGGCCTCTGACAGTGCCAAGCCTCAGCTGTTCTCCATGACCCCCTTCATGCCTTTAAAATCAATCTCCTTGGGTGACTTACACACTACCAAGTCTGCCGCCATTGCCATGGCTACCTCTAGAACACAGGTTCTCTGTGCTCTCAGAAAACACTTCCCAGACGTCACCTCAGTGATGCTGGCCTCCTCTTAATCACCGCTAATTTCTTAGCTCCAGCTCACCAGCATCAATTGTCCCAGTAACCCCTTCTATTCTTGACTCTAGAGCCAGAGGTGATGTGTTTATAAAAAGATGAAAAGGGGGTGGGGGGGGTGTTCAAGGGAGGTGTGATGAGGTATGGGGGAAGGGGATGTCTCAGCAGGTCCATGCCAAGGCATCCCTTCCCCCTGAGGGACCAGCCACACGATGGTATAGTATAGAATAGAGTTTATTCAGGGCATGGGGAGGGGAGTCAAGAGGGTAATAGAGGCAGAGAAAGGGGAGGGAGGGAGGGAGGGAGGGAGGGAGGGAGGGAGGGAGGGAGAGAGAGAGAGAGAGAGAGAGAGAGAGAGAGAGAGAGAGAGAGAGAAGAGGCCAGCCATGAGCACGTGGAGAGAGGGGGGGAAGGGAAGTAAGGGAAGAGCAAGAGAGAAACAAGACACCAAGAGAGCAAAGAGGGGGCAGGCAGCCCCTTTTATAGTGAGTCAGACATACCTGGCTGTTGCCAGGTAACTGTGGGGCGGGGCTTAGACAGACTGCTAACAAGAGCCACATGGCCAAAGCTGCCAAGTTCTGCTAGCTGGGGCTATAAAATTGCCCCCTTGTTCTATTACATTTTTCTCAAAGATTGAATGCCTCTCTCCTCTCCTGGGATAAAAAGTGTGTCTGTATTCCAATTGGATCACACAGATCTACAAGATCTTTGGATATAATTCTTTGCCAGAGCAGCCATTTTGCTGGACTAAAGTTCCTCTATACAAATATGCTCATTTAGTCATGCAAACATCCCTATGATTCCATGCTAATACAGAGGCTAAGCAGACATCTCATCAAGCTGAGAACTTGGGCAGGACATGCTGCAGGCTCCCACTGGGGAATCTGCTCTGGGAAGGATGCTCTGGGAGCTTTGCTGGCTCTGCCGTGTCAGCCATGAAGTCTTTCCAGGCTGGGAGGAAGGCACTAATGGCGGACCAGAAGGTCAATGAGAGCATAGGCCAGCGGCAAGCATTTGCAGGAGAGCAACCAGGGACTGTATCAGGAGTGGAAGTCTGGAGGTCGCCAAAACCCAAGCCACACATGAGCCAATCTCAAGTCCTCTCGCCCATGGGTATCAATGTAGATGCTGGAAAAGCCACAAGATCCTAGAGACCATTTCTTTTTTTCTTTTTTCTTTTTAAAAGATTTATTTATTATCTGTAAGTACACTGTAGCTGTCTTCAGACACACCAGAAGAGGGCATCCGATCACATTGCAGATGGTTGTGAGCCACCTTGTGGTTGCTGGGATTTGAACTCAGGACCTGGTGGTTTACTAATGTATCAATGCCATCTTGGGGTTGGATCATTACATATTGAGGTCTGCCTTGGGCTTGGCTCCTACCTGACCTGCCATGTGGCTGGTGATAAATTATTTCTCTGACAGTGAAGTGAGCAGATTCACACCAGATTAGGTTATATTAAATGCAGGTTTATTGGTAAGCTGCTCTCAGACGAGTTCACTGGCCTCAAGGACCAGGGAAATCACTCTGAGGAGAGAGAAGGAAGTAGGGGGTGAGAAAGGGTGTGCACAGGCAGAGAGAGGAGAAGAAGAGAGGGAAGGGAGAGGGAGACACAATCTCTGGATTATATAGGGAGGAGCCTCTGGGGGAAAGGCAGCCCAGCCTCTGGGCTGGAATGGTCAGGGTGGGGGGCAGGGTATGCCAGGTAGGGAACTGAGGGATGCTGGGGGAACCCGGAGGCCAGGTCCACCTGACAAGTAAAATATGCACCTCAGCCCCTTGTCCTGGGGTCTGAAACCACACCTCTGGGTCTACTGACACATGGAGCTTGGTCCTGAGGAGGAGCTCAGATCAGAGCTTCCTCTGCCAAGTTCCTATCTTACAGGTATTATATTCCAAGTCACACAGATGGATTTTAAGTTACACAAAATGTTTCCACTTGCGTTCCTAACAGTTTTGTTTTGATTGAGATAGGATCTCACTGTCCCGAACTCTCTGTCTAGCAGGCTGGCGTAGACCACAAACTCCAGACTGATGGGATTAAATTCATATACAGTATAGTCTCCGCATTTTCCTTTTTTTAAGCTTACTTATTGAATGTTTTAAGGTTTATTTTGGTTTTTCGGAGTAACTGCCGAGATGGCCGAAGTGGAGCAGCAGAAGAAGTGGACCTTCTGCAAGTTCACCTACGGTGGCGGTGGCGTGGACCTCGATATGACCTATGAGCAGCTGATGCAGTTGTACAGCACCCGCCAGAGGCGGCGCCTGAACCTTGGCCTGCGGCGGAAGCAGAACTAACTGCTCAAGCCCTTGAGAAAGGCCAAGAAGGAGGCGCCACCTATGGAGAAGCCCGAGGTGGTGAAGACAAACCTGAGGGGACATGATCATCCTGCCCAAAATGGTGGGCAGCATGGTGGGCGTGTACAATGGCAAGACCTTCAACTAGGTGGAGCTCAAACCAGAGATGATAGGCCACTACCTGGGCGAGTTCTCCATCACCTACAAACCTGTGAAGCACGGCCGCCGCCCGGGATCGGTGCCACCCACTCCTCCCGATTCACTCCCCTCAAGTAGCCGAGGCCAATAGAGACTCAGTTTTGGGTCCCTGGGTGGTGGTGGTGGGTTAAGATTTATTTTGTTTTCTGCCTATGAGTGTTTTGCCCACAGAGGTCAGAATGTGATGGATCTTTTAGAACTGGAGTTACAGAGAGTTGTGAGCCACCACGTGGGTGCCTGGGTTTTCTGCCAGGGCAAGAAAGTGCTCTCAACTGCCAAGCAACTCTCCAGCCCCCAGTCTCAGCTATTTTAAAACAACAGTGAAACCCAAACAGGAACCACATTGTCACACACTGTTACTACGTCTTAAGGTGTCTTTTAACACCTTACAAGAACAGGTTTGTTTCCTGCAAACCATGTTTTTCAACCTATGCTGAACTTGTGACCCCATGATGTACGCCCACCCCTTTGCCTTGTTAAGTTCCTGAACACCTGTGATGACTCCCCTTCCACATGCTGTGTTCTTGCATTTATCTACCCCATAGGTAGCCTTGAACCCCGAGTGGCTCACTCTCCCGCTGGCCCAGATGCTAAAGGCACTAAGAGTCAGTTATCTCCAACGGCTCTTTTTTTTTTTTTTTTTTTTTTTTTTTTAGCAACCCTGACCCATTCCCATAAAAAGAACCTCAAAAGCCAGTGAGGGGCTGCTCTCTGAAATCTCCACTTTGGGAGACCGCAGCTGGCTGGCCAGTTTGCTTTAATCAGATATAGCTTGCTTTAATCAGCCACTCGCGAAATTGGTGTTTCTTTCCCCCATCAGATCTAACATAACCATGAATATTATGTCAGTTACCTATCTTCATCTTTCTCTTTGTATGTCCCAGAGGTCTCAGTGCTGCTATAGAGCTGCAGGCAGCTGGTCCTCTTTCCCAAGATGTTGGCAGGGAAAAAGCAAAAGCCAAACTTACAAACTCTTTCCTAATTTATCTTCCCGGTGTCTACTGGATACCGATCAGTCTACAAACACATGGTCAGCACAGCTGTCCTGGCCCAGGCGTTTTTGTTTTCTTGATATCTCATGGGATGTGTGCCTTCGTTTATGTGTCTGTTAGAAATCTCAGTTGATTTCTAAGGCAGACGTTAATTTTGCCTTAGAAAAGAAGGAGAAATGGAATAAATGATCTCGTTTAACTTAAAACCTTTGCCTTTTTTTAGCGTGGATGCTCAGCCCGTAATCCCAGCAGCACTCAGTGACAGGCAGGAGCATCTCGGTGAGTTCGAGGCCAGCCTTGTCTACATAGTGAGTTCCCAGACATAGTGAGACCTTGTCTTAAAAACCAAAACAAACAAACAAACAAACAAACACGTTTAAAAGGAAAGAAGAAAACCGGCCTGAAGAGCCAACAAGTGCGGCCCGCCCCACTGAGTTTATAGTGTGTCGCTGCCACGCCTAGCGGGTTTACCGCCTCCCTCCTCCCCCTCGCCCTCCCGCTCCCAACCCTTTGCCTTCCAAACAATTTAAATGTCGCACAGAACCAACCTATCGCAAGCCTCGTTCGAGGGGAAGGGGCGGGAGCTTCCGGAAGTGTTGGCAAAAGTCCCTCCAATCAGCGGCTGGCAGCGGGAAATTTCAGTTCCGTGAAGGGTCGGTCCGGGAGTTCCTTCTGCGGATCGGTGGAGTTTTCTGTGTTGCGACATTGTTGTGGATCCAGAAACTGCTTCAGGTAAGTGGGATCAAGAGTTCAAGGTCCTCCGTGGCTGCATACCAGCTCGAGAATGGCCTGGGACGAGACTGTCCCGAAAAAATTTAAAAATGGCCTAGGTGAGATGGCTCAACAGTTAGGAAGGAGCACTTGTTTGCAGAGTTAGCTTCCCAGCATCCCACGTAGGGCAGGTCACAAACTCCTTGTAGCTCCAGCGTCAAGAGGTCCGACACCCTCTACTGGACACCAGTATGCATCCACCCCAACACAGAAATAGACATACACATAAACAACAAGAAAAAAAACCTTTGGAAAAAATTGGCATGAAAAATGTAGATTATCCTAAAGCATTGACAGCGTATTAGAGATGAGACTCTACCCGACCTGTATGCTAGTAACCTCCCAAAATAGCCCACAAGTGTCAGTGGATTCTGCTTTTCCTGAAGACGCTGTCATTTCTCTCTAACCTGCTGTAAGTATTAGACGGAGAATCTTAAGATGAGTGCACAGGCAGGGGAGCTGACCTGAGAGGTCCACTTGACCATCACCATGACACAAGCCATTAGAGAAGAAGGACCTCAGTTGAGGAAATGACGACATGAGGTCCAGCTGTAAGGCATTTTCTCAGTTAATGATTAATGGGGAAGGGCCCAGCATCTTGTGGGTGGCAGCCATCCCTGGGCTGCAATCCTTGGTTCTGTAAGAAAGTGAAGCAAGCCAGTAAGAAGGGTCACTCTGTGGCCTCAGCACCAGCTCCTGCCTCCAGGTTCCAGCCTTGCTTGAGTTCCAGTCCTGACTTCCTTTGATGATGAATAGCAAAGTGGAAGTGTGAGCTGAATAAGCCCTTTCCTCCCCAACTTGCTTTTAGGTCATGGTGTTTTGTTGCAGCAATTGACACCCTGTCTAAGACAACCGTGTTAACAAGTTTTGCTTAAACTCTTTCTCTAGTAGTTGTGTTTGACACTTTCTCTCTTTTCCTTTTTTTCTTTTGGTGGGGAGAGGATTAAAACAAGGTTTCACATAGCTCCCACCAGCCTCCTTTGGAGCTGAGACCGACTGACCATGAGCAGGCCCTCTTGTTTTGGTTTTCCGACTGTGGTTGCACAGTATTTATCAGGCCAGCTTTAGCCAGGTGTTAAAGTCACAGGAGTGTGTTCATCACAGTAGGGTGATGCTGCGATGAAGGGTCTAGGTGGGTTTCAGACCTTACTTACTTCCTACTCATAACCCCCAAATAGGCCGTGGTATCTCATCTGTGATGACTTTTCTACTTTCATATCTACTCATATTTTTTCCATTGTGAGTTTTAATATTTTCATTTCAAGGAAGTGCAGAGTGGTGTAGGAGATAGATTGAAGTCTTGATCATTTTTATTAGTTTACTAATTTATCTCTTTGAGAGAATGTTTTACTCTTTAGCCCAGGCTATGCAAAGCTCACATGATTTGCTCGCTTGAGCCTTCTGCCTGCCACAGCCTGACCTGAGATTTTATTTTACTTTTTTTAAATAATAAAATGAAAATCCATTTATGTTGGTGTCTGTTTCTCCTCTTTGGCAGGATGCTGGTGTCACGTTTTGCCAGTCGGTTTCGGAAAGACTCGAGCACTGAGATGGTTAGAACCAACTTGGCTCATAGAAAGTCTCTGTCTCAGAAGGAGAACAGACACAGGGTGTATGAGCGAAACAGACACTTCGGTTTGAAGGACGTCAACATTCCACTGGAAGGGCGAGAGCTTGGTAATATACACGAGACATCGCAAGACCTCTCTCCAGAGAAGGCCAGCTCCAAAACAAGTAAGGAAGGGTCTTTTGTAACTGTAAGTACTTTTGAGACGCAAGGGGTCTGGAGAGATGGCTCAGCAGTTGAGAGTGTTCACTGTTCTTGCAGAGGACCTGGGGTCAGTTCCTAGCATGGTGGTTCGTCTGTAACTCAGGTTTCTGAGGATCCGACTTTGCCGGCTCCTGCATGGGTAAGGTGTGCATACATCCCCTTGGCACACCACATGCAGATAAATAGGAAAAGAGAAACCTGGGAGGGAATTTAAAGGGCTGAACTGATTAAAGGAAATTGTTCTAAATAACTCGCTGAGAACCTTTGAAATACAAAGATTTCACCAGTCGCCGAGAGAAAAGAGATCATTCTTAAACTTTGCCCGAAGTGGTTTGGGGCCACAAGGAAAGAAAGAACTGAGTAAACAGAATAGAATAGTCTCAGGAAAAGATCACAACCGTGAGAATAGTGTCTAGCTGGCCCAAGGAGTTAGAGGGTGGAGCTGAGGAGCGGCTTCCCTCTAACCGGGAGCCTGGGTTGGTTCTCTTTAGTTAGCAAGTATTAGAACTGAATGGCAGTAATACAGGATGACTGTGTTCTTAGGATTTTTTTTTCTTTTTACACTCATTGGAGGGGATGGTGCATGGGAGCACAGGTTCCCCGGTGAGCGTGTGGAGGTCTGGGGACAATTGGAGTGTCGCTCCCTCCACCATTATGTTGGCTCCAGCGATCAAACTCTTGTTGTTAAGATTGCTTAGGGAGCACACTAATCACTGCGCTCTCTTCCTGGCCCTAGATATTTTGTTTTATATTTCTTTTTAGAATCCATGTGGCATGCACACCCAGTGCATTGAACCTGCTTTTGTAACAGGTGGTATCGGGCCGAAAGATTGTAGTCTGTACCACCAAGGCCAGCTTTCTTCCAGATTTATCATTCTAGTGACTATGAAGAAGCGTGAGGGACAAGAACTGGACAGAACAGCTGCAGGGTTTTGTGTCTCCTGACCTGACGTGAATAGTGTGCTAGTCTGTTTGGAGAGGGGAAACCACAGCCTGTCTAGGGAGTTGGCAGGAAAAGGGTCAGGAATCAAAGAGTTCTGAAAGAACGACTGTTTTTTGCTCTGAGCACAGCTAAAATATACAGTCAATATTGTAGAAGACAACAGTAGCTTTAGGGAAGGGATTTTTAAAAATTAAGAGTTCAATTTTGGACGTGTTAAAATTTTACATTTTTTTAATACATTTTCAACCCCCCCTCTCAAATTAGTAAGTCTGCCCCCTTTTTTTTTATCATGTACATATGCATGTATGTATTTGTACGGACAAATATATAAATACAGCCTGCTGCTGGACACATTGAAGTTATGATGCCTATTAGGCGTGTAAGGAGAGATGATAAAGTAATTGAGGGCCAGACATGGTGGCTGATGCCTTTAATTCCAGTCCTCTGGAGGCAGAAGCAAGTTAAAGCCAGTCAGGGCTAGCTAGTAAGATGTTGGCTCAAAAAGGGAGGCATGTGGAGGAATGAATGGGTTCAGAAGAGAGGAAATATCGTCCAGGACATAGTCTTACTTCAGAGGTTGAGCTTGAGTCTAATGAAACCCTGAGATGTGAGTTCTACCCAATAAAAAAACATGGAGGTTAGGAATAAGTGAAAAACTTGAACTAAGTAAAAAACAAGATCCCATTGAGGCCTAAGAACCAAACTAATGCAAGAGCCAATCACAGAAAAGCTTATAAGATGTATGTTGGAGGTGAGGGATTCCCTTCAGAAAGAGAATGAAGTCTGAAGAAAGGCCCAGGGTCTAATGTCTCTTAGTCCAAAGGTCCAAAAGCTTGTGAGGGTCTAAGTCCCAGCTCTGTTTCCAAGAGATACATTTGGGCCCCAGAGGTAAAGCTATGGGGTTGCTCAGATCCTTGCAGCCCCAGTAAGGAAGGCTGTCATGTTGGGCTTTGTGTGTGAGTGACATCGTCCCCAAGAATGGCTTTGTTACTGTTTTATATGCAGGGTGTTAGGGATTGGACTCAGGACCTCACTCATGCCAGGCAACTCAGCAAGCGCCTGACCATTGAACTGTACTCCCAACTCTCAAAAGAACCTTCTGGACTTGGCGATCAGGTCTCAATAGATAGCTCTGTCTGGCCTGGCGTTGCTAATACCAGGTTGGCCAAGAAAACCTGGATTCCTCCTGCTTCAGCCTCTCGAGTGATGGATGGTAGCTATATCTCAAGACACAGAGTTTTTCAAGCTTGTTGCATACAGGAAAAGGCAAACCCGACGACCCTTCGTAAAGTTCTTTGATTTAGCCTAAAGTAACCAATATATCAATATTTCTTAAAAAAATTGAGCGGATGAAGTCATGCATAATATAATTTCAGCATGACTAGAACTCAAAATCACTGTATTAGAGAGCATTTATTAGCAGGTGAGGTTAGACATAGTGTGCCGTTAGAAAGTTGATGTGCTATTTTGTCTGAAATGTTTGATGAGCTGTTGTTTGACACCTTCCTCCCCTTAGGGTCAGTAAAAATGGTCCTGAGTGACCAACGGAAGCAGCTCCTCCAGAAGTACAAGGAAGAAAAACAACTTCAAAAACTGAAAGAACAGCGAGAGAAAGCCAAACGTGGAGTGTTCAAAGTGGGTCTCTATAGACCCGCTGCGCCTGGCTTTCTTGTCACAGACCAGAGGGGTGCGAAAGCTGAGCCAGAAAAGGTCCGTTTATGATTTTAACTTGAAATAGACAAACAATTCTTTTAACTCTGGAACTAAAAAAAAAAAATCGATATTTAACTTATCAGCATACCATAGATTTTTAAGGATTGTACTGGCTAGTTTTGTGTCAACTTGACACAGCTGGAGTTATCACAGAGAAAGGAGCTTCAGGTGAGGAAATGCCTCCATGAGATCCAGCTGTGGGGCATTTTCTCAATTTATGATTAAGCGGGGAAAGGCCCGTTTGTGGGTGGTACCATCCCTGGGCTGGTAGTCTTGGGTTCTATAAGAAAGCAAGCTGAGCAAGCCAATAAAGAACATCCCTCCATGGCCTCTGCATCAGCTCCTGCTTCCTGACCTGCTTGAGTTCCAGTCCTGACTTCCTTTGGTGATGAACAGCAATATGGAAGTGTAAGCTGAATAAACCCTTTCCTTCCCAACTTGCTTCTTGGTTATGATGTTTGTGCAGGAATAGAAACCCTGACTAAGGCAAGGATAAAATTTAAATTTTAAACTGAGACATGGAATAAATTTTGCCAGTATGTTTTATGTTTGTTTGTTTGTTTGTTTGTTTGTTTAATTGACCTTCTTTTGGCTGTTTAAAGGCTTTTCCACATACTGGACGGATTACAAGATCAAAGACCAAAGAATATATGGAGCAGACTAAGGTATCATTGTGTATAGATAATTGCTACTGAAGGAGGCATTGTACTTTTCCCCCCTCAAAGTGTATAATTCCATTTAAAGCCTGAGACCAGGTGCAAGCATAGTGATGTATTTATCGGACTTGAAGGTATGAAGGAAGATTAGGGATGGCTTAGAGCAGTTGTGGCCAGATGCCAAGGAGGTTCTCACAGCATTCTTTGCAAAAACACTTCCTGTGTGACCTGCCCCAGGAGTCTGTGCCTGTGCGGAAAGCATAGAGTAGGGGTAAGATATAGTTCTGACTTCTCTAATACACCAATAGGGGAAGGCCCGGGAGAGAATGAAGTGCGATACTGGGAAAAGCAGTGACGAAATTTCATCGAGTAAGGAACCTAAGTTTTGTTTTTAACAGATTGGAGTCACTGCCATGTTCCTGTGGCTTCTCTAGCCACTGAGCTACATACAGTACTGATCAAAATGCTGAGGCTTTGTGGATCTTAGTTTGGGCCTAGGAGTAAAATTGAGGCATATATAGAATGGGAGGTTACAGTACGCATAGGCACTGAGTAACATTTTAATTGGAGCAGTCAAGGAAACCTTATCGAGATGCCCATATGTAGGGTGTAGTCTTAAAGGAAGTGGATGAAGCCCAGGAAAAAACTCGTCCCTAGGAGAAAGGTAAATTGAGGGCTTTTTGCTATTGATTTTTTTCTTTTCCTCCAGCAGCGTTGAGAATTAGAGAGGCCAGGATCTGTGCTCGTTAGGCCTGTTCTATAACACCGAGCACATAACTAGACCGTGGTGCCCAGGGCCTGACTGCACAGCTACCCATGTGCTGAGGCAGGGTGATAGCTTAAGTACGGGAGTTTGAGGCCAGCCTCACAACACGAGGCCTGATTTCCGGGCAAGAAAGCCTCAGTTAATGTTTTTATTAGTATTTTCAGAATTCTCCAGTGAGCATATAAGGAAAAAAATTTTTTTATGTTTTTTGTGTTTTGAGGCAGGGTGTCACTTTGGTGCTCTGACGGCCTGGACTTTAGACAAACCTGCCTGCCTCTGTTTCCTGGGTGCTGGGATTGATGGCATGTGGCATCACGCCTTCCTGGCTTATGTTTTTGAGACAGGGTCACGAGTAGCCCAGGTTCTGCTGAAACTCCCTGCTGGTTGAAGCTGGTCTCGCATTGATGAATTAATAAGTTAAAAGTGTGCTTTGATTTATTATGCAGTCAAATGGCAAAGTTTCTGATCTCTTCACAGATTGGTAGCAGGAATGTTCCTAAAGCAACCCAGAGTGACCAAAGACAAACTTCTGAAAAACAACCATTAGACAGAGAGAGAAAAGGTAGGACTGTTAGTAACAGTGATGGGGTTGGTGCTGCCCTAGGAATGACACTTGAATGACAGGAGGCATCTGATGAGATGATTTTCCCCAGTTATGCAGCCTGTGCTGTTCACGTCAGGGAAAGGGACTGAATCAGCGGCTACTCAGAGGGCCAAGCTGATGGCCCGAACAGTGTCATCCACTACAAGAAAGCCAGTCACAAGAGCCACGAATGGTAAGAAGAGATTGTTATCTGCATGCACATGTACAGTAATGCGGTTTATAAAGACTAAGGAAGTGAAAGGCTCGTGACCCTGAAATATAGTGTGTTAATAATATAAAAAGTAACGGAAATACATGCTGAAGTATGAAGCTAATGGACTCATGAGTGAGGGCCGTGTGTGTGTGGGGGGGGGGCATAGGTCGACAGTGGGCATCTTCCTCTGTTACTCTTCCTTCACCTTGCTTTTGGAGGTATAGTCTCAACCTGGAGCTTAAGAGTGCAGCTAGACTGGCCGGCCATCAAGCCCCAGGGATCCAGTCTTCGCTTCCCTAGCACTAGCTGCAGATGAACGCTGTAGCTTACCACTTTTACAGGAGTCCTGGGACCTAGACTCTGGTCCTTGCCTACAGTAAGCACTTTGCCAGCTGAACTACTGCACCAGGCTCTTGTTGGTTTCTTTCTGGCTGGCTTTTGAGATTTAGTTTTACTTTATGTATATGGGTTTTACCTGCATGTGTGTCTGTGTGCACGTGAGTGGTGCCCATGGCAGCCAGAAGAGGGCATCTGATCTTCTGGAACTGGAGTTATAGATGGTTGTAAACCTCCATGTGGGTGCTGGGACTCAGCCTCTGGAAGAGCAGTCCCTGCTCTTAACAGGAACCATCACTCCAGCTCTGAGACTGGTTCCTTTGGGACAAGGGCTCACCCTGTAGCTGAGGCTAGCCTGCACAGGCTTCCGAGGAAGTGCTGGAGTTAGAGGCATGTGCCTCTGTCTGTCTGTTTAGGTTGGTTGGTTGGTTTAGTGTTGGCAGTAAGATGTGTTTTCTTTTTTATAGTAAGTATATGTTTGGCGATCAGAAAAAAAGAGAAAGGAAACAATTTTTATTATGAAAAGATGGTTTGTATTTAACAAGAAGGTTCATTTGTTTTGGTCTCTTTCTAGTGTGACTTGCAGTCATAAAAGGTGAAGACACACGTCCCTGTCTTTGTCTTCTTTCAGACTTTGCCAGATTATCTGGTACTTTACTTGGTAGCATTGAATGTTATAAAGTGTATGCTACTTTATTTTGTGTTTTAGAGAAAGGATCAGAAAGAATGAGACCAAGTGGAGGGAGACCTGCCAAAAAACCAGAAGGCAAGCCGGACAAGGTAGAGTACAGCTTCTGTCATTGCCCAGTGCTGCGACATCACGATGCTCCATTCGGAAGGCTGAAGTGAAGCACGCAGGCTGCTTCCGAGAACTAACCACAGACATACCAGAGCCATGGGCACGAAGGCAGCATCCCAGGAGTTACTGACGTGGGTGCTTGGGCGCCTGACTCTCAGAGTTCTAAGTAGAGAAAGTGCAATCTGATTAGCAAAGGAAATGGGGACTCCTGAGCAGCACAGCAGAGAGACAGGCAGGTTTGCAAGAGCCAGTTTGTAGGGTGAGAGCTTGGATTTTCCATATACCAAGGTATGGTCTGTGCTTCCAACTAGTTGTATGATGTGGATGGGACACGACGTGTAATTTGAGTTTATTTTTCCATCTCTAACGTAGAATTTCCTAGAACTGTTAAGATTTCAGTAAGCCAGGGTTTCTGACAACAGCTAGAATGAGGTCCTCAAAAAACAGGACCAGGCCTGCAAAATGGCTCAGCAGGTGTTTGCTGCTGAACCTGCTGATCTTCACTTAATCCCCAGAACCCACAGTGAGGGGAATGGGATCCCCAACTCCTGCAGCTTGGCCTTTGACCTCCACACATAGAAGTTTAAAAGAAAAACAAAAGAAACTGTTTTGAGTTCCTTGGCTTCTGCTATAACTTTAACCTTTTAAGGAAAGCAAAAGCTCACACTTTGGTAAGGTGTCTAGAGACTCTTTGAAGAGCAAATTTATATTTATATTTGTGGCGCACTCAGGAGGCAGAGGCAGGCGGATTTCTGAGTTCGAGGCCAGCCTGGTCTACAAAGTGAGTTCCAGGACAGCCAGGACTACACAGAGAAACCCTGTTTTAAAAAAACAAAAAAAAAAAGAAATCCTCCAAGGAGAGAAATGGAGAGTGAGTCTTTCTAAGCCAACTGGGTCTTAAAGGAAGAGTTACTAAGAGTTAAGATTTGTTTCCTGAGACCAGTGGGTGACGGTGCTTGCCGTCAAACCTGATGGCCCAAGTTCGAGTCCCAGATCCCACAAGGTGGAAGAGGAAAACCAACACTTGGAAATTGTGTTCTAACCTCCATCTGTGGCATGGTGTGCACTCCCTAAACACACACACACACATGCCAGTAAAATAAATGTGTTTTTAAAAAGCTATTATTCCTCTAAATGTTGGTATTAGTTTTTACTTTCACTGACACATTGACCTTTGAGATTCTTATCCAGGGTGAAATACCTTGATTTGAATTTAGGGCTCATTAATAAAGTCAAAGAACTTTTTAAAAGTGTCTATCAAGTAGCAACTAAATTATCTTGGAAGAATATGCTTTGTATCGTGTTGGTTGATCTCAACATGTCACACTGAGAACCACTGTTCTCTTTTTAACAACCTAAAACTATTTTTAAGTTATTTATTTTTAATTATTTTATGTGTATGGGCATTTTGCTTGCATATGAGACTGTACCACCCATGCCCTTGATGCCTGAGGAGCCAGAAGAGGAAGTCAGGTCCCTGGAATGCAAGTTTTTGGTCGTGAGCCTCCATGTGTGTGCTAGGAATCTCTGGGTCCTGGAAAAGTCAGCCAGTGCTCTTAACCACAGAGCCATTGCTCCAGCTCCCACAACCCAAGGGCATTTTTCTACAAAGTGGTTGGTCCTCTAGAATTGAGTCGGTCAATAATTGCTAGGTTTCTCATTCTCGAAGCCTTGAGATAATCCGTGTGATTTTGTTAAAAAACCTTATTTTGTTAGTTGGATTTTTCCATTTTAGTTTTAACATTTTTATTTGTTATAATATCTACAAGGTGTAGTTTAACAAAGACTGGCTCTGAATGATAGCATCGGTTTAGTATAGCTAACCTTCTGATTTCAAGTGTGCATTTTTTAGAGAGAGAGAGAGAGTAGGAGTTGGAGGCAGTGGTGAGCTGCCTGGCAAGCGTTGGGACTCCGCGCTGCGTCTCCAAAGACCAGCGATTCCCCCAAGTACGGAGCCAGCTCCCGAGCCCTCCTCTTTACATTTTTAAGTGTTTCCAATTTTGTTTCAAATTGTGTACGTAGATGCTCTCGTAGGAACTTTTCCTCTTGCTGTGGTAAAATCCCTGCTTAAGGGGTACGGGGTTTGTCACAGTTCAAGGGTGTAGTCCATCATAGCTGTGGAATCTTGGGAGAGCTGGTCATGAGGAAACAGCAATGGCTGCCTGAGCTCGGCTCACTTTAGCCTTTTCATTAAGGTGCCCAGGCTGGACCACTTTCGGTGTGGGCAAACGTTGAATCCTGTTGAATTCCAGCTGGCACAGCCATCACATTGTCTAACTTGCTTTTTTGCTCTTGTTATTTGTGTTCCTTGTTAATGGTTGGATGCCTTCCTGGGAGAGGAAGGAACTCCAGCTCTGTTCTGCTTGCCTCTACCCAGGTTATTCCTTCCAAAGTTGAGCGGGACGAAAAGCATTTGGATTCGCAGACCAGGGAAACAAGTGAAATGGGTCCGCTCGGAGTCTTCCGAGAAGTGGAAAGCTTGCCTGCAACAGCCCCTGCCCAAGGGAAGGAAAGGAAGTCCTTTGCCCCCAAGCACTGTGTCTTCCAGCCCCCGTGTGGTCTGAAGAGCTACCAGGTGGCTCCCCTGAGCCCTAGAAGTGCCAACGCTTTCCTGACACCCAATTGTGATTGGAACCAGTTAAGACCAGAAGTGTAAGATACAGTTTTTACACAGACACAAATGCTAGTACACAAATAGTCCCAGTAGTAAGTACCTCCCTAAAAGGGGTAACAAATGCCTTTCTTACATTTCTGGGTTGTTTTTTTCCTGCACTGTGTTTAGCTAGTAAAGTATGCTAACTATAAATCGTAAAACAATTGTTGAGAAAACTTCTTCAGAAGCCCACAATAAGATTGGATTTTCTGTGAATTGCCTTCATCATAAATGTGTAGGGTATAGGGTTTTCCTGTGTAGCCCTGGCCATCATGGATTTGTAGACGAGGCACCATTGCTAGTGATTTTTGTATTTAGTAAGCGACTTACTTATAACCTGTAACTAATATTTACCTAATTTATTTACCGTTGGAAAGCTTTACTTTGTGTGCATGGATGTTTGGCCTTTGTGCATGTAAGTGCACCACATGTGTGCAGTGCCGGGGAAGGGCGTTGCTCCCCTGAACCTGAGGTCCAGGTGCTTGGGAGCTGCCTGTGGGCCCTGGGAACCCGAGCTGCTTCTCAGCCTTTGGTTGTTTTGTTGTTTTTTTTTTTTTCCTTTTGTTTATTTATTTTTTGTTGGGTTTTTTTTTTTTTTTTTTGGGTGGAGCTGAGATAACTTTGTGGCCTGAGCAGTCTTAGGAAATTAGTTTATGATTTTTAATTATGTGTATTTCTGGGGGGGGGGGGTCAGTGCTGGTTCCTGTTGAGGCCAGAGGCCTCAGGTCTCCCTAGAGCTAGAGTCAGAGGCAGTTGTGAGCCACCATGTGGTTGCTGGGATTTGAACTCAGGACCTCTGGAAGAGCAGTCAGTGCTCTTAACCGCCGAGCCATCTCTCCAGCTCCCAGAATAAGCATTTTTAAAGCTAGAAAGGTAGGCTGTCTGGTACAGGCCTATATTGCATTGGTAAAGCTGAAGATGAGGTTCGAGGTTGTGGCCAATCTCAGTTTCCTAGCAAGACATCATGTCAGACACCCTAACAGAAACCCTAAATGGTGGCTTTTATCCCAGCATCTGTGATACTGTACATCTGTAGCCAACACCCCAATTCCCTGCTGGGGTTAAAGATATATATTACCATGGCTGGATAGAAATTTATGACAGAAGCAACTCTGTGTGTTGCATAATGAGGCCTACTCTCAAATCCTTTACTTACATATTTGTGAACTTCATTTTTTGTGAAATTTGTTTGTTTGTTTGTTTGTTTTTCCTGTTAGTTTTAGCACTACAACTCAAGACAAAGCAAATGAAATCTTGGTACAGCAAGGATTGGAGTCGCTAACAGACCGTAGTAAAGGTACGTTAGTTTAATTAAGCTGTCACTTCTCTGGCTTATGATTCTGTAGAGTCTCGGGTGGAGCTCATTTTCACCACGTAGTTCATGTGCTGTGCCCAGAGCTTGGGGAATGTGGGGGAGGAGCTGAGGAGGCAGCTCAGCCACTAAGCTCTGGAGCCTGAGGACAGAGCTGGGTATGGGTGGGGCAGGAGCTGGAGACTAGTCTGGGGGCGGGGTGGGGGGACTCTGCAGGTGGCTTTTCAGAAATAAAGTAGAGCGTGCTTAAGGGCTCCACACGCATGAACACAGAAATATTAACAACCCTAACAGAGGAGACGTGAGTGAAGTGACTGAGGCAAAGTTTTAAAGTTCACCATGATAAAACTGAAGGGTTTAAAAATCTCCCGTGAGGAGTGTCACTTTAGAAACTGTTCTTTGATGACCGTTTTTGTTCATAGAACATGTCTTAAATCAGAAGGGTGCTTCTACTTCAGATTCAAATCACGCTTCTGTGAAAGGAGTCCCATGCTCTGAAGCGAGCGAAGGCCAGACCTCTCAGCCCCCCCACGATGTGCCATACTTCAGGTTTGTATGTTGTTACTGTGAGAGCTTGCATTCATGTCTAGACATTCAGTCCCAGGTTAAAGCGATTGATTTTATGCAGAAACGTTGAGTATGGTAGATGGGGAGCAGCAGCTGGCTTTGGGTGTTTCTTCCACTGTGCCAGTGGGACGTGAATATGGTTCTAAAGGTGGCATATGTGCGAGGGGAAGTGTCCTTCCCAGCCCTGTAGATTGACCCTTCCTTGCAGGCGTTAATCATTTTTTGGTGACTATTTTAAGGGATAAATACTTTTTATTTCATTTCAGGACAGACACCTTTTGTCTTGTACAGCCTATCCTTTTGTTCTCGTTAAGTGTTGCCGACATCCTATTTTAGCACCTGGAGAACTTTCTGGTGCCTGGGTTCACAGTCCCACCTGTCCTGCTCTGTCTCCCTCGGCCGTGGGGACACAGTCCCGCCTGTCCTGCTCTGTCTCCCTCGGCCGTGGGGACACAGTCCCGCCTGTCCTGCTCTGTCTCCCTCGGCTTACTCGGTGGCATTCAGCTAGTGGGGTATAAACAGGATTCAGCTGATCACACTTGATGCCAAACCTGAAAAGAGAAAAGCTGGCAATGGTGTCACTTCTCCTGGCATCCATGAAGTCCTGAATAAACTGGCCAGGCCTGTAATGTCAGCACTCAGAAGGTAGAGGCAGGAGGATCAGGAATTTAAGGTCCTCCTTGGCTACTTGACAAGTTCAAGACCTGGGGAAACATGAGAGCTTGACTTTTTTTTAATCCTTTGAGATTCCATACACTGCATTTTCACCTGCAGAGGCCACAAGGGGATTCTGAATCCCCTGGAAGTGGCGTGAACAGACAAATGGCTGTGAGCCCTGTGTGGGTGCTGAGGATCAAACAGTGCTCCTAACTCATGAGCCATCTTCTCCTGTTTTAACTATCTTTTCCTGAGTATTTCGTGTTAGTAACCACTTGAATTGCTTCTATAGTGGCGGTTTTCAAGCAAATGTAAGGGCATCTGGAGGTATACACTAGTTAGCCTGTGGTGCCGCCGAGTCCCTGAGGTAACAGCTTATCCAGGTGAATAATGTCAGGGTTAAGCCGTGGCTCTGTCCTCATTACTTCAGTCCTCGTGTCTGCCCATTTTTCCTTCCTATTATGTCTGATCTTTCCACTGTTGGGCATTGAACCCCGAGCCTTGCTTGTGCTGTGGAAAGGCTCTCTCACTGAGTACATCTCTAGGCCTAATTTCTCTCATAAGAAATCCAAACAAAGCCAAGTGTGGAGGCTCACACCTGTCACCTGTCATCCAGCACTTGGGAGGTTTGGGTTTCAGCCTAGCCTGCCTGCCTGACACACTGAGAGTGGCGCCTCCAGTGCCTCCTTTCATCTTCTCTCCCTTGAGTTTGTTGGTATTTTTCCAGTTTTTCTTACTAAGGTAAGGGGTCCACGCATCATGTAAGCGTGTAGGTGTGCAGTGCACAGGTATTAGACACACTTGTAGTGTCATGTGGCCAGCACCTCCACCCATCTCCATAGCTTTCAGCTCCTGTAGTCTGTATCCCCATTTTTCCTAAGAGCCCCTAGCAAACACCATACTAGTCTCTGTCTCCATAAATTTTTTCTACTAAGTACACCATGCAGTTATTAATAGAACCATTCACTATTTGCCTTTGTTTAATTAATTCCTTTGGTGGGAGATTGGAGAGTTATTTGAGACGGGGTCTCTTTCCATAGTCCTGGCTGTCCTGGAACTTACCCTGTAGACCAGGCTGGCCTCGAACTCAGAGATTCGCCTGCCACTACCTCCTGAATTCTGGGCTTAAAGGTGTGCACCACCACTGTCTAGCCTTTTCATTTGTTTTAAGACAGTCTCAAGTAGCCCAGACGTGGTGAGCCAGGAGATGTTCCTGTGTCAGCCTTCTAACTGTGTGGTTTTGGGCATTTATCTACCGCCCCAGGCCAGTGTTCTTTTTCTTGACTGGTTTCTTTCACTTAGTGTAGTGTCCTTAAGACTGATCTGTAATGATTTGTAATGTTAGAATTGCCGTCTCTCTTTTCTCTTCTCTCTTGTTTCCTTCCTTCCTTCCTTCCTTCCTTCCTTCCTTCCTTCCTTCCTTCCTTCCTTCCTTCCCCCTCCTCCTCCTTTTCCTCTTCTTTCTCCTCTTCATCCTCCTCTTCCTCTTCCTCTTCTTTTTTCAGTTGTGATCTCAACATGTAGCCTTAACTGGCAGGCGCTTTACTTTGTAGACCAGACTGGTCTCCAGCTCATGGGCTGTCCTCCTGTTTACGCCTGGGAAGTGAATAGACATAAGCCCTGTGCTCAGTTCTCCTTTTTCATGGTGGAATGGTACTGGGGTTACTGTACTGGAGGCTGGGCTGCAGAGATGGCCCAGCCACTAAGGGGACTTTGCTGCTTTTACTGAGCCGTTTGCTTCCTAGCACCCACACGGTAGCCCACAACCAGCTGTCACTTCCAGGGAATCCATCACCCTCTTCTGTCCTCCAAGGGCAAATTATTCAGACACATGAAAGTAAAGAAATCTTGAGTCCTGCTCTGTATAAATCACATTTTGCTTCTCCATATATCTGACATTTATGTTTCTGTTGTTTTCGTTTTTGTTCTTGTTTGTGACAGTGTCATGCTATGTTCTTCTGACTGGCTTAAAACCCACTGTACAAGTTCTGAATCTGACTGACCCAGAGCTCCCTATAGCAGTCTCCAATGTAGCTTGATCCTTCTGTCTCCGAATCTGGTGCCAGCACACCCAGCTGTAATGACAGTTGGCTCCTTCCCATCTTTTATTGATTAGAATGTTTGCGAACATGAGTTTGCCTTTGGGGCTTTGCTGTCAGTTCTTTGGATACCTGGATGTGCGCTTGCTGGCTCACGTTAGAAGTGTTGGTTCTCTGCACTCTGGGATGTCTGCGTAAGCACAGGTTGAACTCCTCTCGGGCCGGGGTCTCTCAGCCCTAGCATTATTCACGTTTTTAGCTTATGTCCTTGTTGTTTGAGGGCCTTTCTGTACATTGTTGGCTGTTTGGAGCATCTCTATCCTGTACTGACAATCAAAACTGCCTTCAGCCAGGCTCGGTGACATACACTTTCAGTCCTAGCAGAGGAGAAGGATCTTTGAATTCAAGGTCTGCTAGGCTCTATATAGTGAGTCCTTATCTTTAAAAAAAAAAAAACAAAAGTCTCTAGAGTTGGGTTGTGGTGACACTCACCTATAATCCCAGCATTTGGGAGGCAGAGGCAAGTGGGCCTCTGAGTTTGAGGCCAGCTTGGTCTCAGCGTGAGCTCCAGGACAGCCATAGCTACAGAGAGAAACAACAAAACGGTCTCTAGACATCAAATGTTGTCTGTGAGCAAAACTGACTGGAGAAACACCATCTGACCTCAGCTGGCACGTGCCGTGTGACCATGCTGGTCTTTCACTTACATAGCTTCTACCTCATCTCCTCAAGTGCTAGGACTGCAGGGTGCACTTTATGGTGACCTTTCACCCTAGACCTCACAGGGCTGTCTCCGGTGTGCTTCCAGCACTCGGCTTGTTCTTAGTTCCATAAAGAACTGTGTGTGTTGTAGCTTGGACGGGGGTCGTGACATCATTGGTCCAATGTGAGTTTGAGGTAGAAAGGAATGGACATACACAAGGTATATGATGACAGGACACTAGTCATTAATGAATTTTAGTATAGTTCATTAAACCCTTACCCTATTTAATTTTTTATTCCTGAATTTTAAAAACATCTTGGGTTGCTTTGGTTTGGTTTTCGGGACAGGGTTTCTCTATAGCCCTGACTGTCCTGGAACTCACTTTGTAAACAGGCTGGCTTCAGAGATTCAGCAGCGAGCCGGGCATGGTGGCACATGCCTTTAATCCCAGCACTTGGGAGGCAGAGGCAGGTGGATCTCTGAGTTCCAGGCCAGCCTGGTCTACAGAGTGAGTTCCAGGACAGCCAGGGCTACACAGGAAAACCCTGTCTCGGAAAACCAAAACAAAAAACAAAAAGAGAAAGAGATCCAGCAGCATCTGCGCCTGCGTGCTCGGGTGAGCGGTGTGCACCAGTGCTAACTGGCTCACCTTTGCTTTAAACCGTTCTAATCCTGGATATTCTGTCAGAGTGGTAAGAGTTAACTAAGGTGGGCAACACTTGGAACAGTAACATGTATATCTTAATTTTAGAAAAATCCTCCAATCAGAAACTGACAGGCTGACCTCGCACTGCCAGGAGTGGGAGGGGAAGCTGGACCTGGACATCCCTGATGAAGGTAAGGAAAGTCCTCTTAGTCCTGGCTCTCTTGTTGTTACTGTTGGGTGGGTCTCTGTTGTAGAGAGGTTATCTCAGCACTGGCTGGCCTCTGAACTTGAACCTTGAACTCTTGATCATCCTTTCTCACCTCCCAAGGGCTGGGCTTGCAGCTGTGTCCAAACACACCTGACCACAAAGTGCTTATGTGGAGTGTTACAGGTTGTTTGGTTTTTGTTTTGTGTGTGTGTGTGTGTTATTGTTTGGGGTTTTTTGTTGTTGTTGTTGTTGTTGTTGTTGTAGAGATTCAGCCCAGGATCTTGTTTGTGCTAAGCAAACACTTGACCACAGCCCTTATTTCTTTTCATTACAAAATTAAAGCTCTTAATGTTGTTCAACTTTGTAGTTTTAGTATCGTTCAAAATGCCAAGGGCTGTTTAACATATGCCCCCTAATATTTCTTTCTTTCTTTCTTTCTTTTTTTAAGATTTATTTATTTATTATATGTAAGTATACTGTAGCTGTCTTCAGACACTCCAGAAGAGGGCGCCAGATCTTGTTACAGATGGTTGTGAGCCACCATGTGGTTGCTGGGATTTGAACTCTGGACCTTTGGAAGAGCAGTCGGGTGCTCTTACCCACTGAGCCATCTCACCAGCCCCTTTGTTTTTTGTTTTTGTTTTTTTTTGAGACAGGATTTCTCTGTGTAGCCCTGAATGTCCTGGAACTCAACTCTGTAGACCAGGCTGGCCTCGAACAAAGAAATCTGCCTGCCTCTGCCTCCCAAGTGCTGGGATTAAAGGCATGTGCCACCACTGCCCGGCTCCCCTAATAGTTCTATGCTAGAGAAGTACACAACCTTTATATATTTTGTTTTCTTAATGTGACCTTACATATAGCAGTGTTATCTGGAATTCCTTTAATCTCAGTGTTCAGAAGGCAGAGGCAGGTGGATCATGAATTCAAGGCCAGCCTGCTCTACAGAGCAAGTTCCAGGACAGCTAGGGCTACACATAGGAACCCTTACTCAAAAATAGAAAAACAAAACAAGAAAAATATATATTTGTGTGTGTATGTATGTGTGTATGTGTATATGTGTGTGTGTGAGTGTGTATATTCTGAGTTATAATTATGTAAATCAGTATGAAAACAAATTTTGGCAAAGGTCCTTAGTCCCGTTTATTTGGAGAGGCTATTTATAAAAAGTTACCAGTACAAGGTCCTTGGATAACTTGACTGTGAGGTTGAAGTCTCATAAAGTACAAGGGGAGGGAATCATGCTCATTGTGGAGCCGTGGATGGCTGAGCACGGACACTGCTGACTGTTACTGCATCTTGAAGCAAGGTCCTCATGCTCAGTTGTTTGTTTTTTTTAAAAGCACAGCATTTATTTTATTTTTTTTAAGATTTATTTATTTGTTCTATGTATATAACTACGCTGTAGCTGTACTGATGGTTGTGAGCCTTCATGTGGTTGTTGGGAATTGAATTCAGGACCTCTGCTCGCTCCGGTCAATCCCGCTTGCTCTGGCCCAAAGATTTATTTATTATTATAAATAAGTACACTGTAGCTGTCTTCAGACACCCCAGAAGAGGGAGTCAGATCTCATTACAGATGGTTGTGAGTCACCATGTGGTTGCTGGGATTTGAACTCAGGACCTCCGGAAGAGCAGTCAGTGTTTTTACTTGCTGAGCCATCTTGTCACCCTCTTGTGCTCAGTATTTATGATTAAGTTTTTTTTGGGTAGTCATTTTTGTTTTGCTGTAAGAATTTGATTCTGCGAGCTCGAGGGTATTAGAGGTTAAGACTCAGTTGTCTGGCTTGCTATAAAGGCCCGTTTTCATTTCTTAACTTCTTTAGCTAAAGGTCTTATCCGTACAACGGTTGGTCAAACAAGACTCCTTATCAAGGAGAGATTCAGACAGTTTGAAGGACTGGTGGACAACTGCGAGTATAAACGGGGTGAAAAGGAGACGACCTGCACAGATCTGGATGGATTCTGGGATATGGTTAGTTTTCAGGTATGTGTCAGGTGTGCTGCCCACATCTGCTTCTGACATCGGTAAATGGGATGACAGTAGTTCAGCTACTTATGGTGTAAGGGGTGAGCTCTCAGGACACCCCATGTCAGCTTCACTGCCTTCTCCCCTATGCTGTCAGAGTCTGTGATAATGGTGTGTGTGAGGAGTGAGCCAGTGAAGTTAGGAATTCCTGTCCTATGCTGGGCATTGTAGTTAGAGATGACTGAAAGGCAGAGTCAAGCAGGGCGTGGTGGCACACATGGTGCCAAATCCCAGCTTGAGGCCAGCCTGGTCTACACTTGCAGACAGCCAGGGCCACACAGAGGAACATAGAATCTGACTCCGTCTTACAGCATCCATACTCAAGTGGGCCACGCAGTCACACACATATAACATATACACGTAAGATAAAATCAGTCTGGAAGGAAGGAAAACAGAGCAAGCAGTCAGTTGTGTGTGGCAGCATACACCTTTAGTCCCCTCACCCCGGGAAACTAAGTCTATAGAAGTTGCATTCAGAATTCAGAATTATTAACAATATTCAGGTGCTTTCTACTGTAGAGAAGGATATACATAGGTTACGTGCAAATGCCAGGGAATCTCATGCTCTCTGGTGTGTGTGTGAGTTGCTGAGGACCTGACTTGGGGCTTTCCCTGTGCCAGGCAGGCACTTGAACACACAATTTACAGTGACTTAAACAGCATCTGGGAGGTGGAGGCTGCAAGATTGGGAGTTCCAAGTATTTTCTTGGACAATATAGCAAGTTGTGGGTTTTCCTGGGTTCATGTGAGTCTCCTCTCTCTCTCCCTCTCCCTCTCCCTCCTCCAACTCCCGACACCACCACCACCACTCTACACATAAATCCCCATACACAGGCCTTTAAGTTTAATAACTAACCAGTTCTGGATCACCATTTTCTGTTTATTTGACATGGTCATTCATTTTAGAGTCCTAAAGTAGCAATTTTGACATAGCACTAATTGCACAAACTCGGGCTTTTATCACCAGGTCGATGATGTGAACCAGAAATTCAACAACCTGATCAAACTTGAGGCGTCAGGATGGAAAGACAGCAATAATCCAAGCAAAAAAGTCCTCCGGGTAGGTTTGTGCATCCCTAGCACAGATTCTGCTCTGGTTTGTTTCTAAGAATGTCGTTATTTACGTGGGTGGGTGCTTGTGCCGTGAGGGGCAGCAGGTGAGGGGCAGAGGGCAAGCTGGAGGCATTGGCTCTTCACTTCTGTTACAGAAACTCTGACGCTTCACAGACTGAATTCATATATTGCTTATTACATTCTGATTGCCGTGGGGGCAAGGGAGCAAGGATATACTCAACACAAAATGTAAGACGTGTCCTTCCAAAGAGAAGAAAGTCACAGATGAGTAGTAGACTTGGGGTACCTCGGTGACTTATGCTCCTAGACAGTGGGTGGATGTGCATGTGTTTGGTTTATTCTGAGAGTTGGACCCGTGTTGACATATGTTTGTGGCAGCCTTGTAATACCAGCTCTAGGGAGGCTGGGCAGGGTTCAAGACCAGCGTGGGCTACATAGCAAGTATCAGGACAGCAAGGACTATATAGCAAGACTCTGTTATACACAACCAGAACACACCTCCTATGTTTATGTATTTGCTTGTGATTGCAATAGCAGTAGATAATTTGTGTTTTGTTTATGCTAAACTCTAGATAGTCACATGTTAAGCTTTATAGCAGTCCAGTTGGTTGGGTGCTATAGTCACAGTTTATGATTGAAAATTCCAAAACTCCAAAGATGAAATCATTTGCCCAAGGCTTTCATTCCAGGGTTCCTCATTCCAGAGCCCATGCTCTTAGTGGGCAGATCATGCAAGCTTCTTGTGGGACAGACTGTGGAGTGAGAGACGTTATGTATTTCTTCACTGTGCTTATGAGGTTTTCTATTTTTCCTGTAAATCATGCTTTTTAATCTAATAAGAATCCACTTGGGTTCAAGAGCTGCTCTCTGTTGCACACACAGGGCGGCCTGCAGAGGCTGCGACTCCAGCTCACACAGGGCAGCCTGCAAAGGCTATGACTCCAGCTCTAGGGCCTTGATACTCTCTTCTGGACTCTGGGGACAGGACACCTGCACTCATGCACAGTCTCACACATAAACACCCATGTACACATAACTTAAAGAGCGTTCTGAAGTCCATCGTACACCTCAAATGGACGTTTATCAAACGGTCAGTCTCCTTCTGACACTTTATACTATGTTATGCAAACAAAGCTGCTCTGATTCTGTCTCAGTAAAATAAACTTTATTATTTCCTCTCAATGAGATCACAGTACAAAGATCTGAGAAGAATGGTCAGATCGTTGAACACACTTTACATCTTCTTTAATGGTAAAGGATGTTATTTATAAAAAATGGCTAGTATAATGATAATTGTTTTTTGGGATGGGTCTTACTAAATATCCCAGCCTGAATTCAAACATAGAATCTGTTGGGGTCCAGGAGTCACCCCATAAACCAGGCGAATATTGATCTCAGTTAAACAAGGATGGTTTATTGAACACATACCCTGAGACCGATCAACCAGGGCAACAGCTCAAAGCTGTGCACTGGACATTTCTCAGGGCCAGCTTATAGAGGCTGAAACCACAGTGAGTTCATGCGCAGGTGCTGAAGGGCTGCCCGGTGGTCAGCCCTGACTCAAGCCATTTTAAACATAACAGTTGATATTGATCTTTGATTTGATGGGTCCTTTGTGAAGCTTACAGCTGTGGGATCTAAGATTAGCAAGCCTTATAACATTCAGCACCATGACAGGTTCTGTGGGAAGCATGCCCCCCAGTCTGGGTCTGGTATTTTCTGTGTCAATGACTGGCAGGCAACAATATGAAATAGCTGGTGGGCATGGAACAAAATGGCTACAGCTATGCTGGGGGCGCAGGGACAGGCTTAGCAGAATCCTCCTGCCTCAGCTTCCAGGATGCTGGGATTACAGACTTGCTCCTGACATACTGTGGGTATTTCTTAATTGTGTGTTTAGCTCTCAAAGTAATTTATCAGTGTCTCTATCATATAAGAATTGTAATTCTGCCTGTGACCACCAGATGTCTCTCCTTCTACATTGTTTGGTTGTTTGGAGAGAACTTTATGAAACCTCATCCACCAGCCCCCATCCCCACCTCCTCCAACAAGGGCATACCTACTTCAGCAGGGCCACCTCTAATTCTGCCTTAACAGTTCTGACTGGGGACCAGCCATTCCCACGCATGAGCCTATGGGGGTCGTTTTCATCCACACCATCAGACGCCACAAGGTGGTGCTCAGTCGGTGGGATGATGTCCCCTTAATATCAGCTGGTCCTGAGCTGAAACAGGTGTGCATTCAAGCCATGGGGGACAACATAGTGAGACCCTGTCTCAGAATAAAAGTTAAAAGGGCTACGGACTTAACTTCAGTGGAAGAACGATTTCCTGGTATGCACAGGGAGGGCTCTGGGGTCAGTCCTCAGTACCACAGGAACAGGAGAAGGTGGTAATGAACATACCTTTAATTACTATTTCTCCTTGCAGAAAAAAATTGTGCCCGGTAGAACAAGCAAAGCAAAGCAGGATGACGACGGACGAGCGGCAGCTAGGAGTCGCCTTGCAGCCATAAAGAATGCAATGAAAGGCAGGCCACAGCAGGAAGTGCAGGCCCACGCAGCAGCTCCGGAGAACACAAAGGAAGTTGACAAAATAGTGTTTGATGCTGGGTTTTTCAGAATCGAGAGCCCAGTGAAGTCATTCTCAGGTTTGTAGCTTTGCTGAGACTGAAGAGCGGTGTTTGGGCCAACTGGGGGCTGGAGTGAATGGTGGAGAGTGACTTTCCCATGAAAGAGCCCACACGCTGATGGCTAGAAGTGGGTTCTGTGCTGGCAAGCCTGCGTGCACATCAAATATTGAGACGAGTGCGGGCTTGTGCCTGTTCTCCAAGTGATGCCATAGCTGTCTCTGCCATGCAGTGCCAGTCTGTCTGTGAGGTTCCGAGACAAGCTGGGCTAGGGGTACAATGCAGAGGAAGCAGACCTGAGCCATCACACTTCCCTCAGCCATGCCCTTCTGCACGGGGGTTGAGGGAGTCATCTGTGCTGCTGTGTTTGAGATCCTTGGGGGCAAACTCAGCTTGACATATGGTTAGCAAGCACTTGTCCCTCCAGACATAGCCTCCTTTTCTGAAATCCTCTCTTTTTAGACAAGGCTTGGCTAAGTTTCCCAGGCTGTCCTTGGACTCACACAGGCCTGTAGCTTGCTGTCTGAGCCTCTGGAGAGGATGTGGTGTCGGGCTTGTGCCACCAGCCCCCACTGCGCATCCCTGTATTCAACAGTCTCCTGTACGCTACCCACGTGAGGTCATTCTCTTACCTCCTGCTAGGACTGTGGTTCTGGCAGCAGCTGCTCAAGTGCCATGTTGGAGGAAGCCGAGTATCTCAGCAGTTTATCTGTAATGCTTTCTTGTTCCCCTGTTCCCATGACTAGCCTATGTTTCAGCGGTGTTTGGTAACCATCTACAGCAGGATACAGCTGATGTCTCAACTTACCAGGAAAGACTCTCTTTTGACTCGGGGTTTCTCTGTGTGGCCCTTGCTGGTCACTATATAGACCAGGCTGGCGTCAAACTCACAGAGATCTCTTACCTCTTCCTAAGTGCTGAGATAAAGGTGTGCGCCGCCACTCCTCTGAGTCAACGCTCTTGACCCAAGCACTTGTTGCCTGCGTTAGCTAGGGATAGCCCACTTGCTAATTTACATTATACCTTCTAAAACATTCTTCCTGTAGAGGTGCACCTCTTCGTCTTTCTTTCTAAGTTTTAGTTTGATTTTATGTACCTTTACCTACACTTTGTCCACACCACGTGTGTGCCTGATGCCTGTGGAAGTCAGAGGAGAATATCAGATCCCCGGGACCTGGAGTTAGAGCTGTCGTGAAATATCACTAGGTGCTGGGAACCAAACCTGGCTCCTCCGGGAGAACAGCCAGTGTCCTTAACAACTGAGCCTCTCGGCAGCCTTTTGCATCATAGGCATGGCATATGAAAGCTAAGCACGGGCTAACGTGACGATCCTCTTGTCCCACAAAGCCCCTGGTACTGGACAGTAACAGATGTTGACAAGAGCAGGCTCTGTGCCTCCTCTCTGAACAGAGACTGGCCGGAAAGACTTGCTATGGGGCTTGTTCTTCTTATTTCCAGTCCTGTCTTCTGAACGTCGTTCTCAAAGATTTGGAACACCTCTGTCTGCCAGCAAAGTTGTGCCTGAGGGCAGGGCTGCAGGGGACCTTCTGAGACAGAAGATGCCACTGAAGAAGCCGGACCCTCAGAGCAGCAAGAGCGAGCATGTTGATCGGACGTTTTCAGATGGTCTTGAAAGCAGGTATCTCTTTCATGTGTACTGTGAGTTTAGTGGTATTGACGTGAGCTATCGTTCCATATGGTTAAGCTGGTAAAGTATATATATCAGCCGTATGTTTCTAATTAAACTTCACATGTAACCCTGTAACATGTGGGCAAGGCTTCCTCTTTTCTAAGGAAACAGACTTCAGATTTCAGGTTGGAACCAACTCTAGTGTTGGTAATCATAGCCACTCAGGGGCTGAGGTGGAAGGATTATTTCGCCAGCAGTTTGGAGCCAGCTTTAGCAACACTGCCTGTCTTAAAGCACCAGGACTGAAGTTGGTAAGTGGTCCTGATGCAATTGGCAGAAGTGTACCGTGCAGTACAAGGGAGAGAAGCAGTGTGGTATCCTCTGGTGAGAGAAAGTGCCCAGTGTGTGCAGACAACCTAGACATCGCTTTAGGTCATTAGCTAGCCAACCCTTAGAGTAGCCCTGCCAGGGACGGGGAGAGAAACTTAAGTGGTATCTTAATGAAGTTTAGCTTGTAGTTGCTCAAACTGATCCATTCTCTACACAATTGCATCAGCATAACCTAAGCTGTCCTTCCGGTGGCTCATAGATAAGTGTGCAGCTCATCTGAGGGGGAAGAGGAACCTTAAACAAGTAGGAAATTGTAATCTGATGTCTGGAGAAGATGTTGGACTTGTTATTAACCTGAAGTTTGAAAAATGTTAGCCGGGCAATGGTGGCGCACGCCTTTAATCCCAGCACTATAATGTCTTTTTAAACTTTTGATATATGCCAAAAGCATTTTCATCCTTTAGGGCCTCAAAAATGCTTTTGGTATTATAAAAATCTGTTTTGTAAGATATCAATTTATTATCATACTTTGTATAATTTATTATTAGACTTTATATAATTTATAGTTTATTATCTATATTAAGAAGACCTGTAATAGCAGTTGAGTCATATTGTTACTGGGGCCAGCAAGATAGCTCAGTGGGTCACTTGTTTTGCAAGCCTGTGGCCTTCACACACACACACACACACACACAGCTTTTTTAATGTTCATTTGCAAACGTTTACCAGAAGGCATCTTAAAACAACTTTGAACCAGGCAGTGGTGGTGCATAACTTTAATCCCAGTACCTGGAAGACAAAAGCAGGTGAATCTCTGAGTTCGAGGCCAGCCTGGTCTACAAAGTGAGTTCCAGGACAGCCTGGGCTACACAGAGAGACCCTGACTGGGAAAAGAAAAAAAAAAAACAAAACCAACTTTACAATAAGTTGATGTTTAAGATTCACTTTTATTTATGTGTGTGCGCTACACGTGTGTGGGTCCATGCAGGGGCAGAGGAGGACTTCAGATTTCCTGGAGCCTGACTTACAAGCAATTGTAAGTTGACCAATATGGGAACCAAACTCTCGTCCTCTGTAAAAGCAAAAACTCATCTCTCTGGAAGAGAATATTTTTAAAACAAACGTGAAGAAGTAAAATTTCATTCTGTTTAGTTACTTTGAATGTGTAGATTCACGCATGGGTGCTGTGGCGTGTGTGGAAGCCAGAGGGCGGCTTTCAGCAATCAGTTCTCTCCTCCTAACATTCGAGTGAGTTCCAGGGCTGAGCTCAGATCAGGCTTGGTGGCAGCTCCTTTACCTAGGAGAGATTATGACAGATGCATTGTCTCAATTTGTTTTTTATTAACATACAAATTAAGTGGGTTTGTTTGTGTCATCTTCATGGTTTTGGTTTTTGGTGGTCCTGGGATTGAACACAGAGCCTTCACATTCTGGGCAAGCACTCTGCCAGCCCTGTACTGTGTTCTTCTTTTCAATCACATCTTCATTTATATTTGTTCTGCCTCTGTGTTTGTGGGCACACACATACTCAGATCTAGTGTCTACTTACATTTATGATTAGAATATATTTAATGATGCTATCAAGTAAACGTAGCCAACTTGCTGGCATGGTAGCTCATTTGTAGTTCCAGCACTTAGGAAGCTGAGGCAGGAACATTGAGAAGCCAACCTGTCACACAGAGCACAGCAAAGCTGCCTACACAATTACTGAGCCGCTTTGCTTCAGGACTTGGCCTCACCCTGGCCTGTTCTGGTTATGTGGCTCTGGATCTAGCTGAGATTCAACATTGCAGGTGGAACGGTATTAGACTGAGTGATTGGCAAAGGAAGGGGCCTGTGAGCTTCCAGGACAAAAGGACATCATCTGTGTGGCCATCATACAATAGCTGTCTAGTCTGTATGGATCAACGGCTCCTGGGTCAGGCTCTGTGTTCAGCCCCGTTATGCAAACTAGTGGTCTCCATGCAGGATGGACAGCACAGGTCGGATGATTGTGATGTTTCATGATTGCTGTATAATACCACTGCTTGTTTCAGGTGCCACGTAGAAGACACCCCCTGTCCTGGAGAGCAAGATTCAAGTGACATAGAGCATGTAAGTCCTATTGCAAGGTAGTGGTAGGTAGCCAAGGGTGTCATCTGTTTATGTCAGGCGCTTACTGGAGACACTACAGGCAGAGTCGTCCTCGTTTGCATGTCCCTCAGGTTGTTTGCAGCCATGTTCTCTTTGTATTCTTCAGGCCACATCAAAATGTCTGCAGAACCAGAGAATTAGAGAATCCACGATCTTTGGCCTCTTTAAAGTTCTTTAAGAGTTATTTTATTTATGTGTGTTTTGCCTGCATGTATATCTATGCACTATGTGCATAGTCTCCTGGAATTACAGAAGGTTGTGAACTGCTGTGTGGGTGCTGGGAAGAGCAGCCAGTGCTCTTAACCACTGAACCATCTCTTGCCCTGGCCTTTATTTTTTATAACCAAACGTAATGATAACAATAGCTATACTCATCTGTGTACTGGAACCTTTTTACCCCAGAGTCCTGGGTAACACCAGGTCCAGTTTGCTCTTGTAATTGACCTTCTCTTTCTGAAACTGTGTGCCAGTCTCTGAGCTGAGTGTGGCGCTTGCAGAAAAGGTTGTCTTCATTACTGTGTTGTTTATGATGTACAGGTGGCCTGAAGCCAGACAGTGAAGCTCGGGCTGTTCCTTAGACTCTCTGTTTTGTTTTTTTCCAGATAGGGTTTTCCTGAGTAGCTCTGGCTGTCCTGGAACTTGCTCTGTAGACCAAGCTGACCTCAAGCTCAGAGAGCTCTGCCTGCCTCTGCCCCCTGAGTGCTGTCTTGCATGCTTTATATATTTCTTACTATGTCAGCCTTCTGCTTTTCATATATTTAATAGCAGTAAAACTTTTTTCATTTGTTCCAATTACGAGTGATTGGAATCTATAATGCCCACTTTTTTTTTTTAACTTTTTTACTAGGTATTTTCTTCATTTACATTTCAAATGCTATCCCAAAAGTCCCCCATACCCTCCCCCCCAACACACTCCCCTTCTCACCTACTCCCACTTCTTGGCCTTGTAATGCCCACTTTATGGGTGATTGGAATCTATAATGAGCACATTATATAATGAGCACTACTTTTTGCCTCTAGGATGTAAATAAAATAAATGTCAAGATGGATTGTTTCTCTGTTGAAACGAATTTGCCTCTTCCTGCTGGTGATGCTAATACCAATCAAAAAGAAGCAATCTCAGCTGTGGAAGGAGCGAGCTCTGCAGTCACCTCCCAGGATTTGCTGATGAGCAACCCTGAGACAAATACCTCCTCACAGAGCAACACCTCACAAGAAGAAGCTGAGGCGTCGCAGTCAGGTTAGGTCTTCTCAGATACAATGAAGCCTGGAAAACAGTACAGATGTAGATGGTTGTTGTAGAATTCTGAGAACCAGGTTCTCATGATGAGGGTTAAGCTATTAGAAGCTCACTATAACTATCTCCTACAAACTAGTTTCAGAATACTTTGTTCTTCAACCAGCTGTGAAGGGCCATGCTTATAATCCTAGCAAAAGAGAAGCCAAGACAGGAGGGTTACTCCTAGTTCAGGGCCAGCCTGTACTGCACGCAGTGTCCCAGGCCAGCAAGAGCAATGCAGCGAGACCTTGTTTCAAAATGGGAAGAAAAAGAAATGAAGTGATGCTTCAGAGAGCAATGCTGACCCACACTGGAGACGGGAGCCCTTGACAGTAGACCTGATCTGTTAGACTCAGAACTTCCCTCGGCTCTCTTCAGCCTCCATCCAGACGCTACCTTCAGAGTAGCCTGCTTTTCCCTTCTAATGCCTGTTGCTATGTACTATGTTGTGATTGTTCTATAAGGAAACGGGCCTCATATTTGTGTTACAATGCAATGGTGGTCTGTTTTCCTCACTATTCTGTAGGTCTGTCAGAGACCTGAGGTAAAATGAAATGTTAACAGCTGCACAGTCATTTAATGTCTTTTGTCTGCGTGATCCATGATCTCACTGTGTAGCCCTGGCTGGCCTGCAACTTGCTGTGTAGACCAGGCTGTCCAGGACCTCATGGAGAGCCACCTGCCCTGCCTCCTGGGTGCTGGCGTTACAGGTGTGTGCACCACCCTGGCCTCTGTCTGCTCCTCTTCAGTAACATGGGTACCTTTAAAATGACGAGGATGGTGCTTTCTTATAGAAGATGCTCATACTTAAAGAGCATTTAAACAAGGTGACACAGCCAGGTGTAGTAGGTCTGTTTCTTCATTTGATTGATTAAAGCTTTGCCCACTTGTAACAACCCTTGATCAAAACAATGTTCTTTTAAAATCATTTCTTTTATTTTTCAGTACTGTTACATAAAAGTCTCACTTCTGAATGCCACCTTCTTGAACCAGTAAGTTTTAGACTATAATCTTATAATCTAGATTTGTGCAGTTGTAAAACTGTTTTGAGTGTGTCTTATTTATGATTATTCTGAGGGTGTGTGCATGCCACAGCATTTGTGGTGACCAGAGGACAGCTTTGGGGAGCCAATCCTCTTCTGTTGGGGTTTCAGCCCTTTAACCTGCTGAGACCTCTCAAGCACCCTGTTTGGTTTCAAAATAGGGTCCAGAATAGGGACCAAGCTGGCCTCGAACTCTCCTCTCTGTTTCTGATATTACAGGTGTCCCAGTGCTAGATTTGTTTTATAAATGAACATTAATCACTTTCCAACTTGAGTGCAAGGTTTAGAATGTATGTCTTCCCATTATCTGTACATGGATTCAATTGTATACAGGATCTGTTCTAAAAATGGAAGAGGGCTGGAGGGATGCCTCGGAGCCCCTGGGTTTAATTCCCAGCACCCACTCGGCCCATAGTGCTCAACACTCTCTGGGCCTCCGTGGGTAAAAAAAATACATAAAAATTTTTTTTTAAAGTTTTTAATTGAAAAAGGCTCAACAATCATACAATCTAATTAGTCTTAAACCCTGACCATGTATCTTCTATTCAAACTTGATTGGACATATTAGATGAAAACTTAAATATCAAATGCATGGCTTGGATTATGGTAGATGTGACACAAGTTTTTATAATAAAGTATATCTAAAAAGAAAATACAAGCCGGGCGTGGTGGTGCACGCCTTTGATCCCAGTACTCGGGAGGCAGAGGCAGGCAGATTTCTGAGTTCGAGGCCAGCCTGGTCTACAGAGTGAGTTCCAGGACAGCCAGAGCTATACAGAGAAACCCTGTCTCGAAAAACCAAAAAGAAAGAGAGAGAGAGAGAGAGAGAAAGAACAACATAAAGCTGTTGCTTCTGCTGCAGCCAGGACGTGGTGGGCGGGGTCTGTCCCCATCGCCATCCTCCTTGGTGGTCTTCACCCTGAAATTCTTTACTCCAGCTGTGCTCTGCTGCGGGTCTTCACTGGGGGCTCAGGAGGTGAGACAGGATTTGTGTGTGTAGCTTTGGGTGTCCTATAACTCACTCTGTAGACCAGGCTGGCAGCTTGAGATCCGCCTGCTATGGTGGTGCACATAAAAAACAAAAATCCTTTACATTAGGTCTTACGCTGTTAATAATTTCATTGTTACATAGGGAAAGTTACTTACTCCTTGGCACTCAGTTAACTAAGGGTGTAAAAAGCTTATTTGGGGCCACACTCGATGGTGGATTCCTTGACTGCTCTGCTGTGTTCTTTAGCCAGGCCTCAGCTGCACCAGCCCCTGCACTCGGGAGGAGACCAGACAGCCAGATCGCAGCAGACAGTTCTCCTTTGGAGGTGACCTCATTCTCTTCTCACCACTATGACCCTGAAGGGAACACCAGGAGGGCTTTAAATTTAACATGACTTTTAATATTAATTTAAATAAACATTCAGTGCTCGCCTTTAATCCCAGCACTCCGGGAGGTAGAGGCAGGCGGATTTCTGAGTTCGAGGCCAGCCTGGTCTACAGAGTGAGTTCCAGGACAGCCAGGACTATACAGAGAAACCCTGTCTCGAAAAACCAAAATAAATAAATAAATAAATAAACAAACAAACAAACATTCTTTTCTTCGCATTGTTAATTCTCTGATAAAGTGAGATAGTTTTGCATCTGCCGGCTCATTTTATAGATTTTCATTTGAGCACCTGTATCTGTTGACATCAGGATAGTTTGGTTTTCCTGTATTCCTTTAGATAAGGTTTCCTGAATCATGAAGTGCACTGATTATAGTTACACTGTTCAATCCTTGCTGCCTCTGGTAATTTCCCCTTTAACAGAGCTAGCTGCCATGGACAAGGATGAAAGAGAGAAGAATCTTTACAAAAAAATCTGGAATTTCAGGATGCTGTGAGCTATTTCACATGGGCGCTGGAAAGCCAGTCCTCTGGAAGAGCAGTGTGTGCACTTGGCTGAGTCGCTACTCCAGCTCTGATTTTATAATCCCTTAGCGTCATGACCGTAAAACACTGCTGATACGGGAAGGAGATGGCTCAGAGAAAGGCACTGTCCTCTGACACCACCTTCATGTTGTGGCATATTTCAGCCCTTCCCCTCCCCCCACGCACATACATACATACATACATACATCATACATTCATACATACAGTAGAACATAAGTGACAACTCAGTGCTACCAACAGCAAACAGTAGCAAAAGCTAACAGCCCTACCCTGTGTTCCCCGTGTTTCCTGTGTTATAATTTGGCCTGAGTGCTTTGGAAGGAGACATTCCACACAGAATAGGAACCTTACAGGTTTAGGGTTAGACATTTTCAAGAGAAAGTTTAGTCTACTTTTGACGTCAGAAGTAGGTGTGTTTGGCTTTGGGGAAAGATGGTGCTTATCATGACACCCAAACAACTTACTGGAAGGTTACTTGAGGAGTTTGCATAGAGGAATGTTCATAAAATGCCCCCCCTTACCAAAACCTGAGGCGGCATGGAACAGCTTGCTAATGGATGACGGAAAGTTATGGGTGGAGAAATTGCCTGGTGGGTAAGGACACCAAACCTGAGAGCAATGCCCGGAACCTACATTCTGGAAGGAGAGACCCAGCTCTCTGTACATTCTTGTCCCATCAGTTGCAATTGCAAGTGCTTGTTCTTACAGACCTCTTGATTTCTGTTTTCCTGGGACGCCAGCTTGTGACATTCACCAGTTTAAACTAATCGAGAAGATAACGTTGTAGAACAAGACTTTTGACCTTTTCCTACTTTGAGCTTACTGATAATAGGAAAGATAGAAAGTGTTAGGTATGAGAATGGACATGAAAACCAAGACACAGTCTTAATGGTGTTGAGTACTCATTTGAAGGCAATAACCTGGGGCTTTACAGGAAAAATGGGTTTAAGACCAGCCTCCACAACAGATAGTTCAGGACTATATACCTGATTGTCCCATAATTGCAGTGATGCTGGTGTGAGCGACCTGCTCCCAGTCGTATAGAGCAGAGTCTGCATGGTACAGAATAATGCTGGAAGACAGTGTGCAGGGTCAGCACTGGCAGCAGCCTCACGTCGTTCTTTCCTGTTCCTGATTGGCCCTTATCTAGGGTTGTGTAAGTGCACCCTTTGATCTTTCCTTGGAATCGCCGAGCAGCGCTAAGCAACACAACTCTCCCCAGATGCCGACGGTAACTGTCTGCTGTTGAGCTGGCGCCATTCAGCGTATTTCCTTTGTAAAAATCAGGATGGTTTATTGATAATTACATAGTTCCCTTTATATAAAACTGCACCAAATCAAAGGGCATATAAAGACAGGCAGCTGGAGGCATCAGTGGACCTGACCTGTCTCAGGAGGATCTGAGACTGGTTCCCAGCAACCTGGTCACACAGCTTACTTACAACCACCTGTAACTCCAGCTCCAGGAGGCCTGGTGCCTCTCAAGTGAGCAGGCACCTGTACCCATGTGCACAGACACACAACACACAAAGTTTAAAAGGCTAGGGATGTGTAGCTCAGTGAGAGAACACTTGCCTAGCAGTCACGAGCAGTCCTAAGATTTGACATCCAGTATCATAAAAACCCCCAAAGCGATGGGTATCTCTCAGCATGAGACTTTATTAAATGGATGTCTTACAAGAAGGATAAGGAGAGAGAAATGCAAAGTTTCCCACTCCTAAGGCACACAGGGCCGGTTTCGGTGCCGCCCCTTCTGGCTTAGATCATGGCGTGGTTAGCGCTGGTGAGGGTTATGTCACCACTGATCCCCAGTTGGCTGATTTCCCGGAGGTTCTTCATCCGATGGTTGTACTGCAGTAGGTGAGCATCGTTGACCGCAACCTTGAAGTGGTCAGCTTCAACCAGGACTTGTATCTAGGAACCAAACATGGGAAACCGTCAAAAGCATATAATAACCAGTACAATTTAGGCATTCCACCATGTGTGTTTCCCAGGACATACTGTCTGCCGTGTTTTGTTTTCATCTGCCATTTTTATGTAAAGGAAATATATATTGATTCCTAAACCAGTGTATCCTTAGTTCAGGAAGTTTCATTTTTACTTTTACTTCTGGAATGAAAATGACCCAGAGCAGTAGCTGGATAGCAAAAATGAATCTACATTGTCCGATCTAAAACACAATAAAAAGATATCAAAGTTATCAGAAGCACTCAGGAGGCAGATCTCTGAGTACCTGGACAACCAGGGCTACAGAAAGAAACCCTATTTTCTCAACAAAAACCAACCCAAAAGCTTAATGGGTCCATAATACCAAAAGTTAAAAACAGCAACATAGGAAGGAATCCCTTAATGACAAATTTATAGCCAGTTTTGGGAAGGCTGGGAAATACTTTTTCCCGTAGTTAATGAACATTCATCCTTAAATCCTGTAAGTGGACTTTTGTGATAGAGACCAGCGATGCGCTATTGGAAGATTGTTTGGAGAGGTGCCCGTGGCAATGGGGAGGCTCCTGAAGGAGCTGAAGGACACGCTGCTCCTGCCTCAGCCCTAGCCTGTTGAGGCTGGTTGCTGGGGTGGGGAGGAAGATTGGCCAGGTGCCTAGGACAGGTTTTTCCGTGATTCCCCTTGGTAAGAGAACGCTGTGCGCATACAGCCAAAGCCCCAACTTACTTTGAATGGTTTGCCACTCTCAAAGGGGAAGGCTGACTGTCTTTCTTCCTTTCCCCAGTTATTGTCCTGCTTCGTGTTACACACAATGACTCTCCTGTTGTTCTCATTGAAGCGGGGGTTAAAGTGGAAGGCAACATCATTCCCTCTCCTGAAATCTAGAACAATCCTGTTTTAAACCAGAAATAGAAGATAATTAAAGTGTGTATCAAGTCAAGAACATTTAACTTTCTAAAATGCAAACCCTTTCATAACATGTTGGAACTGTTTTTTTTTTTTTTTTTTCGGTTCTGGAGGCAAATAAGCCACAGTATCAGATCCAACTCAAAAGAACGGGCACATCCTCTCATTTGTTAGTGTGATCACCTCGAAAGTCAAGTCCAGCGGGACGAATCTGCCTTGTCTGGTCATTGAGACAGGATCTCACTATGGAGCCCAGGCTGGCCTCCAGCTTGTGACTCTCACCTACCTTGGCCTCCCCAGGGCTGTGATTTTAAGTGTGTGTCACTAATATCCATCAAAAGCAAGCCAGCTACCTAAGAACTATCGAGTACCTGACTTTGCCATGGTTAACCGGAAATCTCAGAACAGCAGGGTACACGGATGTAGCTAATGTTTCCTTCCTGGTTGCTACGTGGTAAAGTCAGGACACGAGGTGCGACTGGCTAAAGTGCCCCGTGAACTTTCTGACCCTTTTTGTTCTTGTGTGTTAATGCAAACTCAAGTCTGTTGTTAAGGGACTGGCCCTACTGGGTGTCTTAAGGTGAGCTCCCTACAGTAACACTAGAAGCTGATGTCTGTGATCTAGACCCAACAGTGATTCTTTGGGTATTCTGAATAACTCAGGAGCAGTTGGGGAATGTGACCGTAGTGATTGGGTCCACTGGTTCTAGTTCTCCCGTGGACAGAGATTGTCATCTCTGTCACACAAGCACTTTTTCCCCATGAATTTGTTAGGGTGTTTGTGGGTTCACACAGTTCTTTTTCTGTTTACTATTTGACCCAGAATCAGTTTTGAGTTGTCAGTACATGTAGTCTACATGTCAGTATTGTAGGCTACATTACTAGTGTTACTGGAACTAAATTATCTAGTGCAATAACCCTCAATTGTTAATGTTAACTCTATAGTCTGCGCTATGTTGGAACAGGTTATATAAATATATATTTTGAGAAGAACATACACATATAACCCTCATACATATGAGAGTATTTACTGTGAGACAAGTTATACCATGTGATGGGACACCAAACTTAGAGCATCTCTCTAAGCCATGTGGAAAGAAGAGTGGCTTGGGACAGTGCTTCCCACGCAGAACCAGAGGAGGGAGGTTGGCTGGAGGAATGAATGTAAACCTATATGTAAACCTATCAAAGCTGTGTCCATCTGGTGACAGAATGTGACTCCCATTCCTTTACCAAGTACAAACTGATACAGAGGAATTCATAGCTTCCTTCTGTTTGTTTTTGTTTTTGAGATAAACTCATGCTATATATAGCTCAGGCTGTCTTTGAACTTAGAATCTTCCTGTTTCCATCTCCTATAAGCTAGGATGTTGGGTATCCACCTCCATAGCCAATCCTGTACTTAAAAATTCTTGAATAAACCTGTATGTCTGGCTGGAATGTCTACCTTTGGTCCATAAGACTTAGAGACAGACTCACTAGTGGTTACAGGAGTGTTTGTAGCACTACTAAGCTCAGGGACAGGGGAAATGGATTGCTGGGGACATTCAGCTTCTTCATATTATATGTAAGTATGACTGGAAGCAATCATTCCATCCAGACATCCCAAGGTGACTATATATTGGCATGGATATCCCACATTACCTCACTGTAACCTGGTCTACCTCAGCTAAACCTGTTCCAGGGCAGAGGTTGATTGGATGAAATCTTTACAGCTATGTGGTGGTTTGAATAGGTTTGGCCTCCATAGAGTCATGTGTTTGAATGGGCCCATAGAAAGTGAGTGACACTATTGGGAGGTGTGGCCTTGTTGCAGGAAGTATGTCAATGTGGGGACAGGCTTTGAAATTTCCTATGCTCAAGCTACATCCAGTAACATAGCATACAGATCCAGAAGTAGAACTCTTGGCTCCTCCAACACTATGTCTGCTGGCCCTCTGCCATATTTCCCACCATGATGATAATGGACTAAACCTCTGAAACTATAAGGAAGCCACAATTAAATGTTTTCCTTAATAAGAGTTGCCATCTTCTCAAGCCGGGTGTGGTGGTGCATGCCTTTAATCCCAGCACTTAGGAGGCAGAGGCAGGTGGATTTCTGAGTTCGAGGCCAGCCTGGTCTACAGAGTGAGTTCCAGGACAGCCAGGGCTACACAGAGAAACCTTGTCTCGAAAAACCCACAAAAAATTTTAAAAAAAGGTTTGCCATCTTCTCAAACCCTTTAAGTAAATAACAACTACCCAGAAGGCTGGGCTTCCTAGCTTGCCATTCTGTAAATATAAGACCTGAGCCTCAGTTTTATTTGTCTAAAGAGGAAGTAATGGTGTGATCTTAGTTAGGGTCTCCATTGCTGTGAAGAGACACCATAACTGAGGCAACTCATATAAAGGACAACATTTGGTTGGGGCTGGGTTACAGGTTCAGCGGATCAGCCCATTATCATCCAGGTGAGAACATGGCAGCATCCAGACAGGCATGGTGCAGGAGGAGCTGAGAGTTTTACATCTTCATCTGAAGGCTGCTATCAGAATACTGACATCCAGGCAGCTAGGACTAGGGTATCAACGCCTATGCCCACAGTGACACACTATTCCAACAAGGCTATACCTCCTAATAGTGCTACTCCCTGGGCCAAGTGTATTCAAACCACCACAAACAGCCCTCACCCTGCACTCATGACAATGAAAGCATATGACATACACCAAAACACAGAGTAGAGGATGTTACCATTCACTCTGTAACATCCCAACAAAAAATGACATACGATCAAGTACTGATTATGAGATAGTCCATGTGATAGCCCAGCTTGGATTCAACTGTGTAACTTATAAAATTTTCTTAATTAAGATAGTCTTTATTTCAAAACCATTCAACAGATGGGTTGTTGGGGTCACCCTTGTACCTGTTTGCGTTGGGTTTCACTGTGCCCATGATTGTGATCAGCATGCGGGGCATGACTCCTCCAGGCAAGGGCAGGTCATAGGGCACCGTCTGGGACACACAAGCATTCCAGGGTCAGTAAGGCACTATGCTCTCTTGGGGAATGTAAAGTACATTGCAAACATTGGTACAATGCAGTGACCAACACAGAACCCTGTGTAGATTCTGAGACCACCTTGTCCAGGGCCTAAAGAAGTGGAAGGTAGAGAGTGCTCCCTATGTACACAAAAGTTAATTGAGAAATTAACAAATTAACAACCAAATGTTCTTGGACCATCAGTTGGGCCCATTTCAACCCATAATTCATTCATACGGACTCATTTTTTTTAACATTTTAAGCTAGATGGTTGACCAACAATCTTTTTATGCACGGGGTCCCTGGGTCCTTTGACACATGACATACAGCACTGTAATTCAGCTATCTAAGGAAAGGTTTGTGTCACCTGGGGCTTCTGTGCTTGCAGGTCACCAACAAAATGCTTAGCACACAAGTCTGTGTTGAATGAGCACTTCTACAGTTCATTCCACAAGTGTTGAGCAAAGTGCTTAAGGTGTGGTAGACATCCCCAGAGCGCTGTCCCTGCCTCTGGTCTCTCCTTTATGAAGTTTCCTCCTAGGTTCTGCTGTCTCCCAAACTCCCATCTCTTGCTCTGATCTGCATTTGACCTTATATATACTTCCTGGAGTTGCTCCCAGTGGGTGGGTAAACTGGAAGGCTCCTTGCATGGGTATGAGATGGAGGAGTCTCCCCTACCCCATCATTTTCCTTTTCTGCATCCCTGGTTTGAGCTAAAGCTTTGCAGCTTTGAAAGCTCTCAGTATTTACTGGGGTTATAAGAATAAGCCACCGAACTCAGTTAGTGTTTATTAATAATACAGCTTTGCCTCATAGTGTAATTGTTTTTTTAAATAGGATCTCTATGTAGACCAGATTGGCCTCATATTTATAAAGACACTTCTGCCTCTGTTTCCTAAAGGTGTGCACCACTCATTATTACTACAATCTTAACTTGATTTATATTAAAGCACCTTTATCAATGTCTTATCATAACAAGTCACAGAGTAAACTCAATATGAACACATTCCTTTTCCCACTTGACTAATTACACCCCTGTGGTTGGCCCTTAAGACATGGCTCTAAGCAGCAGGCTTAAATCCCTCCCCCCCACCCCCCACCAATGTCCCCTCCACTTGTACAGCAAGCCCATTGAAACAACTTCCTTCTTACCAGTGGTCCAGCGGGGACACCATAAGGGCCAGCAGCAGGATAGCCTCCAGGAGCACTGGGGTAGGCCCCAGGTGCCCCAGGTTGCCCTGGGAAGGCTCCAGGGGCAGTTGAGCCAGGATAAGCTCCAGGGGCAGTTGGGCCAGGATAAGCTCCAGGGGCAGTTGGGCCGGGGTAGGCACTAGGAGGAGCCTGTCCTGGGTAGGCCCCTGGAGGAGCCTGTCCTGGGTAGGCCCCTGGAGGAGCTTGTCCTGGGTAGGCCCCAGGATAAGCAGCCCCTGGGTAGCCCCCTGCCCCAGGCTGGTTCCCCCATGCACCCGGATATCCTTGAGGGTTTGGGTTTCCAGAGCCAGCTAAGGCATCGTTAAGCTATAAAGAAAGACAAACAATTAGAGGATGGGACTCCTTCACTACACAGAACTTAGGGGACTACAGGCATTTGTGATCTAAGAAGCTGGGACATGGGAGAAGATTCACACTCTTCCCTCGCCTATTGTGCTGTTTTGAGTTTGATCCTCTGCTGTCTTGTATCATGTCTTGTTCTGGCCTCTCATCATGGCATATCAGGGTGGGTTAAGCTCTTCTAGCTTACACCAGGAACTGGCTGGTTATAAACACATGCTTTCTAACCGACATGAGAAATAGCTGCAGGTGTTGGCATGAGCAGACCATGCCATTGGTCCTGCTGCTTCCAGGAGGGACATCCCTGTTACAGAGGCCATACCTCTCCCTGGAATCTGCTGCTAGAAAAGCAAAGCTACCACTAACAGGCCAAGGGTCAGGAGGAGGGTCAAAGGGAAAGTTCGGTGGTAGAAATGAAACCTTCTAACTCATGCGAGTATGTATGGGGCTAAGGAAACAGACATGAAATACTTACCGAAAAGCTGTCTGCCATTTTCCTAAGAGAGAAAAGCCAAAGGGGGTTGGTTATTGGTATTCGAGCCTAAAACAATTTACAAGCTTCATGAGATGAAACATCCCAAATAGTTCATGGGCAATTCCAGTCAGTGTACAATCATTTTGCCTAAGTCAATGATGCTGGACTGTAAAAACATCTTGTGGACAGGCGCAGATACATTATAGCTAAATTCCAAACCCACTTAGGTTGTGAAGTCAGACCTTGATGTCAGGAGCTTGTGTTCTGAAGCCAGAGAGCAAAAGACCTAGAGGGCCAAGGAGTAGGTTGAGAATGTCCTGTCTCTTCTCTCGGTGAAAGATGGTACAAGGTACAGCTTCTCTTGGCTACCTGCTTCCCTGAGTTTCTCTACCCTTGCAAGGATTCATGGGAAGTATAGCCCTCTTCCCAGCCACAGCGCTTCTGGGACATGAGAGGAAAGCTATCTGTTGGTTCCTACTGAGATCTCAAAGACAGCTGACATGGCTGCTGCCTGGTTATTTAGCCTCCACTGGCACACCTGTTGCCTGCTCTGAGCTATCACTTTCCACACAATCACAGGGCCCACAGACCAGCAAGGGACATGAGATGTATGAGCACAAAGAGTATGGTCAGTGCTGCCTGACTCTACTGGGACGTTCAAATCTGAGAGCTTGCTGGTGAGCTGGGAAGCGCATCCTGACCTTGAACTTATGATCCTCCTGCCTCAGCATCTCAAGTGTTGGCTGTGGTGCCTGCGTTTTTTTTTTGTTTTTTGGGTTTTTTTTTTTTGTTTGTTTGTTTTTTGAGATACTCGATGTTCCAAATACAACAGCAGTAAATCAGCCAAACAAAGGTGAGTTGGGCGGCAATGTGAACAGAAGCAACTGCATTCAGGATACTGCCAAACAGGTTTGCCTTACACAAAGCTGTCTCAGGACTGGTTTGCAGACATACCCTGTTTCCCTCCGGCGTTTGCTCCTGTGCCACACCTACAAAACCACAAGATGCTTGGAACTGCCCCACTTTTCAACAGATCCCTCAGAGTGCAGCAGAGAGCAGCTTTGGTTTGGAAACTTTTCTTTCTTAGGTTTCTGGGGATTAAATTAACAGCATCGGCATATTTGGCAAACGGTCTAGCACTAGGTAATTCAAGCAGCCATGGGAGGGTAGCTTTGGACGGGGGGGGGGGGGGGGGAGTGGGGGATGGCCGGTCGAGGTGGGGGTTGGATCAGAGCTCAGAATGACTACATCATTTTGCTACTGTGAGAATTACCTGGATCTGGAAGTAATCAGACTCTTCTGACTTCGTCTGCCCACCGGTGATGTTTTACTCAATTTCCCCAAGAACTAACATGATTAGGTGAGCGTAGTGTGGCGTGCCTGTGAGCTCAGCATGCTGTAGCGTGAGAACTCCCATGAGGTTGAGGTCAGCCTGAACCACACCAAAGCTCCGGGGTCTCAATCTAGCCTTGAGCACTTACAGCAGCCCCCCTTCCTCAGCCTCCCAGTGGCCGGGATCAAAGGCAAGAGCCACAGTTCCTGGCTTCAGAATTTCCTTAAGAAGATCAAACCTAGGCTGGGCAAAATGGCACCCAGCACTCAGAAGGCAGAGGCAGGCAGATCTCTGTTAGTTTGAGGCCAGCTCTGATCTATAGAGCAGGTTCCAGACCAGCCAGCGATATGTAGTGAGATCCTGTTAAGAAATAGGTTTGAGGTTCAGAGTGGGCAGAGAACTTAGCACTTCTGAGAAACCTTTTCGCACCCCTTCAGCAATATCTCTGGCTTCAAGCCATTAGATGCCAGTGGCACACTACCCTATAACTTACGACAACCCCAAATGTTTTCAAACATGGGCAAATTGCTAAGGCCAAAACCACATATAGTTGAAAACTACCAATCCAGGCTGTTAATATCTATCCCTAGATAAATGCACATACAAGGGGCCACAAAACCAACAAAGAGTTTCAGTCCTTCAAAGTAGCAAAGTTTACAAGGAAGGATGCTCACCGCCTGCCACCTCAGGTCTAGGGAGACTGAGGCAAGAGGAGCAGAAATGTGGAGCCTGTCTGAGCTGCACGGGCAGACTCTTTCAAAAACAAGAGCAATCTGTTGCTGGGAGTGGTGCTGCACACCTCTAATCCTAGCACTCAAAAGGCTGAGGCAGGAGGATTGAGTTTACCATTAACCTATGCTACATAGCAAGACTGTCTCCAAAAACTAACCAACGAACGCTGCTCCCTAAAGACATCCCTTTCCCTCCTAAGTATGCTACAGTTTTAAAAGACTGGCCCATTTTCCAATGTGACCCAATGAAACCCTAGAGGCAGCAGACTTCACTGTGACGCACGTGGGCCTTGGATGACACTTTGGACAGCTATGTGACACATTCCACAGGATGTCGCGATAGTGACACCCTCCTAGCACTTGTAGAGTGATTTCCAGTTCCCAAAGAACTTCCACGGAGCTGTTTTTGATTTTGTTAGCAATCTGGTGACACTGGCTGGAGAAAACATCCCACTGTGAAGTGAGGGATCTGAGAGCTGATTCGGTGGCCAGAAGCCATCTCACTGGCATCTTGGGGACAAGGTTCCAAAGTTTCCTGACTCCTAATTCAGGTTTGTCCTATACTAGTTTAAAAGTGTACGTTTTTGATGTTTTAAAATAGACTCCTTTGAAATTTTTAGTTACTTCCCTGAAAAATTCTCTGGCTTGTTCATCCAGAACTACATAGCATGCTGAAATAGTAAACAGATTTAAAAATAAAATAGAGCTTTGGCCAGAACACTAACTCGGTGAATCATTCAACACACAGGCTGCTGAGTACAGAATGCTTTTGTGCACAGTCACATTGTTAAGAAAAACCACATTTTAACCAATAAATTGTGGTTTTCCAAAAAAAAGTATTCATTGTTTTTAGCTGTTGTTTTTTTATTGTATTTACTTATTAAACATAGATTTTTTTTTAATTGAGGTGTGTGTACTGTGAATGTTTATGTGTCTATTGCAGTGAAGATTTAGTCTTTGGCTATTGAGAGAGCTAGGCAAATAGGCATCTGAATCATAAATAAGACTCACCTAGGACACTTGAGCTCACTGGCAGGAAGTAAGAAGTTCGCTTATATATTTTAAGACAGGTCTTATTCTTTGGCCCAGTTTGGCTTAGAATTCTAAATGTAGCCTATGCTGGCCTTGTACCTGAGGTACTCTGGGTTCTGCCTCCTGAATGTTGGAATGACAGGCACTTACGCCCACACCCACCTAAGGAACAGTTCTTTGGAAAGCATCTGAGCATATTCAGGATGCAGAGGCAGGAGGGTGTCATAGACCCAGGCCTGCCTGATGTATGGAGTTCCAGCCAGGGCTGCCTGTGAGACCCCATCTCGAAAAATGATGAACAAATGCTTTTGATCCAGTGAACTATCTCATTGATTGAGAACCCTTGAATAGACTCATTCTACGGAAAAATGATCAATTTTTCCAGTCAACCCTCAAGCAATTCTCTACCTCTTCTGCTTTGTGTACAATTTAGTGAGCCATCCATTAAATACTTCTTAGCTTAAGCCTGAAAGACCTCATCCATGTCCTCCCCAGAAGATGGAGTAAGTGCAGATTTTAAACCAAACTCCTAAACATTCTGAATTTAGGAGGCTAGTCTCCATCACAGATAACTATGACTATCTCAGGGGAAAAGGCTAGGGTAAAGATGGCTGGTCCACATCTGTAATCCCAGTCCTCGGGAAACCATGGGAGAAAGAGTAGCATAGGTTCAAGGCCAGCCTGAACTCTGTACTGAGTATGAGGCCAACCAAGGTTATATTGTAAGACCCTATCTCAAGAAACAAGCAAAACAAAGCAAAAATGATCAGTGACCAAGAAGGAGACAATTACTAGGTGTGGTTGTACTGGCCTGGAAAATCACAAGTTCTAAACCAGCCCTGTCTGAACAAAAAAACTAGCATTCTTTCAGATGGGCACTGCCTCCCCCCCCCACCACCACCAAAGACTGTTGTTGCAGACAAGCAAGGCTTTTGTTATTAAACTTCAAGTTTTATGGAAACAGTTGGGGGTGGTAGTTTACACTGTTAGCCCCTGCACTTGGGAGACTGAGACAGGATTGAATATTGAAAGCCAGCCTGGGCTACATAGTAAGTTCCAGTCCTGCCTAGGCTGCAGTGGCAGCCTGTCTCCCTGGGATGGTTTGTATATGCTCGGCCAGGGAGTGGCACTAACTGAAGGTGTGGCCCTGTTGGAGTAGGTGTGTCACTGTGGGTGTGGGCTTTAAGACCCTCATCCTAGCTGCCTGGAAGCCAGTCTTCCACTAGCAGCCTTCAGATGAAGATGTAGAACTCTCAGCTCCTCCTGCACCATGCCTGCCTGGACGCTGCTATGCTCTTGCCTTGAGGATTATTGACTGAAGCTCTGAACCTGTGAGCCACCCCCACCACAATTAAATGTTGACCTTTATAAGAGCTGCCTTGGTCATGGTGTCTGTTCACAGCAATAAAACCCTAACTAAGATACTTCCCCTGCCCCCAAAGGTAAATAAATAAAAATACGGAACTATAAACTTGAAGCAAACATCTTGGAATTTCAGAAAGTGATAGTTTTTACACACTGGTTTCTGTTCTTTTCCTCAGAATTAGCCGGGTCACTAAGTCCAAATGTTCTCATTATCCAGAAACCCTACTCCCCGGGGGTCGCTTTATAAATATTCCAATTTCTTCAAATAGGAATCACTTGCTTCCCTGCTAGGGTTAGCCGGAATCCTAAGCCTCAGTCTCAACTCCCCCTCCCCACCCATTCCCGTCCCATCCTCGATTCCCTGCAATAGTGCTTGAGTAACATAATTCAGCATAAATGCAACCTTTGAAAGCCTCTCGCTAAGGGTCTGCACTCTGAGACCAACACGGCCACACCCAAGACTTCCTCCACCCAGATCTAGAGGTTATTGCACAAATAACCACACTGGTCACGAATGAGTCACTTGGCTTACAAAAAAATGTTAGAGGTTACAGTAGTTCTTCATCCCGACACATGCGCACTAGGGCTTGGGCAGCACTGTCCTGTGCGGTCAAGCACGCAGCGGGTGGCTATAGCCCCTACCTCCGCTGAACCTGGTGGAACTCACTGGCACCACACAGCAAGATCTCTAGTGGAAGGCTTCCACGTGCACCAAAGGAGCCTGCTGGAATTCCTCCAGGAGTCAGGAATCCTGGGCGATGTCTTTTGAGTCTCCAAACTCCCACCCCCACCCCCAACGTGCCAGAAGAGGCACCTGATCCCTATGGCCAAGCTAGGGGCCAGCTACAAGGTGGATCTCCGTAGGTTGTGGCTCACTCTAACGCAGGGCTTCGAAGGAGTGCCCAGGGCCCGCTGGCATCCCGCCATCCCAAAGAGACTTAGTATGTAGGTCGTGAATAACTTTCTCCGAGAGTTACCCGCAGGAGAGCCAAGGCGGTAGACCAGCGCCTGGGACCCTGAAGGTCACCTCCGTCCATCTCCCGGGAGCCCAGCCCTTTCTTGGTGCACTGAGCAGCACCGGTCCCCGCGCCCCGCGCCGCTCACCTGGGTAGTGCTCTCTGTGCCGCTCACCTGATTAGTGCTCCACCCGCCGCTCCGCTAGCTGTCAGAGCTGGGCGGTGGCTCGGCCGCTTCTAGTACTCTTTTCCCCGGGCCCGCCCTCCCAGGGCGGGGCAGCATCCCTCGCCCTGCAGGCGCCTGGCTGGACCGCGCCCCACGGACCACGGAGCTTCCCCACAGTGGACTGGGACACGCCCGCCAGCCTGTGCCCCTCACCTGTGCCCCGCAGTGGGCCCTAGCCGACCGCACCCAGACTCTCAGACTCACCCAATTCCCTTGTCTGAAGCTGCCTGTCAGGGTCTCATCCTGCCCCTAATTCCTTCACCTGAAGCCTTCCGCAGAAATGGCAGTGACTTTGAGTGTGAGGGAAGGGAGGAGCAGGTGTCCCTGACAAATCTGAGATGTAAGAGGTGCCCCTGTTTGCATTCACTCCTGCTCTGGATTTTGCTGGGCTGGGTAAACCCAATGTGGTACATAGTAGGTTCTCGGTAGGTATTTGTTGGTTGATTGATTGATGAGTGAATGAATGAATGTGGACGAATGAATTAATGAATGAAGTAGTATGAATGTGTGAATTGATTCCTAGGAAGATGTTTTCTCAAAGATTGGAGGAGAGTTACAGCACGGGCAAGGGGCAGTTAAATCAAGAGGACAGGGTGTAGCTCTGTCTATATGAAAATAGTTACAAGGAACAGCCGCTTTTGCAAGAGGCTGATAACCAGTTTGGAACCATTTATATAGATTAAAAACTTGAGTGATGTGGTTAAGGATATTCAAGATAATTTTTCCCCAGCTTCAGATACATCAGCTAATATCTACCAAACACTTATGCACCCCACTCTATGCCTAGGGCTTTACATACATTTATGGAGTTGGCATTATTTTAATCCTATTAGGTCCAAAGCAGCCCCCCAGAATGCCAGTGCTGGTCCTAAACAGAGGGACTCTGGCTGCACAAACAGAAGCTTATAGGTGGTTTCTGTTGACCAGGGATCTCCCTTAGTCTGCCCCCAATGTCAACTACCTCAGGCAAGGGCACCTGCTTCCCGGTCAATCCCAACAGCCTGTAACAGCTCAAAGCCCCCCATTCTGCTGACTTCTCCCCACACCCGGGGCAGGGGAATGTTTATTGCCTTGGTGGTTTGAGCCCCAATAAACTTATCTTTCTACTCATTCAGTGATGTCGCTGTGCCCTTGCTTACAAATCCCATTTTAGACATGAGAAAATATGGGTATAGAGAGTCAAGCATAATCCCGTAAGGGTGCTTGCTACAAAGCCCGACGCCTAACTTTGATCCCTGTAACTCAAGAGGAAAGAAGAGAACCAACTCTTGAATGTTGTCATTTAAGCCACATACACATGCTCACATGCATATGTGCAAATATAAATGCATTTTAAAATATTAAAACATCGCTTCTCGGCCTTTTGGCTAAGATCAAGTGTAAAATATTAAAACATGTAAATAAAATTTTAGAAATAAATATATGTATTTTTTTAAAAAATCACTGTAGGTAGTAGGTGTGGTGGCTCATGTCTTTAATCTCTTGGGATCTGCATGCTCTTGGGATGCAAAAACAGGCAGATCCCTTCAAGTTTAAGGCCAGCCTGGTCTGTATGGCGATTTGAGGCCACCAGGGATGTACAGTCAGGCCTTGTTTCAAAAACAAAAATGAAAAACCCCAAACAATCACTGTGACCATTGGCTTATGTAAGCCACGGAGCACTCCAGCTGTCACTTGTCACCTGGCTCTCCAGATTTCCTGTAGTCTCTAAAGTAATCAATTATTAGTGTGTTAATAAAGAGTCCCGGCCAGTTTTGCACAACCAGAGGGAAATGTGCACGCAAACTCTCATTCCAGGGGCACTCAGGAGGCCTGCTCTAGTCTCTAGGATAGACTTACAAGCTCGGCAGAGCCTGTGGCTGGTGATGCACTCATTGCTGCCCCTCCAAGCTTACACACACGGAAGTCACTGTGTGGCTGGAGAAGAATTCGCAGGCCATGAACTCTCCTCTACACAGGTAGCCTGGCAACAAGCTTGTTTGAATGAGTCATCTGTAGATGATTAGCATGTGGGCATGAAATAGGATGGGCAGAGAGGAATGCCTTTAGTCTCTTAGGAAAACACTTAAAGTCTTAAGACCGTGAGTCATGAGGACGCTCTTTTACAGTTACCTAGAAGTGGACAGCTGAAATGGTTGCCATGGAGATATGGGATGAGTCACATTCTTGCCCTGTGCATAATCTTTGGTCATTTTTAGGGATCGATAATGGTTGTGTCTTTGTTACATAGAAGACTTACTTATGCTGAACTGAATCATGAGGTCGAACTTAGGTCTTCACTGCCCATCGGAGAGAACACTTCTATGCCAATTTCCTGCCAAGTAAAGCTAGTGAAAGGGTATTGGTATATCAAGGAGTGTCTGGAGTTTACAACCTGTATAGGAGCAGTAAATGACTCTTTAGAACCCAGCCCAAAGCCTCTATAAACTCTTTCAAAATAAGTGTACAAGACAGTCTCATAGAATGTCTATATACCAATGACTGTGCTGTTTGAAATAAGGGGCAAGCCTGACCTTGACGGTCAGCAACTGGCCACCTGGTTTCTTCTGATACAGAGATGTTAGGACTCTGACTTAATAAACAACTGAGCAGACAGTCAGGCAAAGGCCCCCCCAGAGCAGCCTCACACTTGACAGAAGCTGGTGGAAGGTATCTGAAGGAAGGAACTTCAGGTAGAGAAAGCCAGGAGAGAGGGAAAAAAATACTAAAGCAGAGAAAGGAAACCTGAGGGGGGAGGGGGCAAATTAATTAGTCACCTTTTAAGTAGGAAAATTAAAATTGGAGCAGAAGGCTAGAAGTGGAATAGGGAGATAATGAACATAGAGCATCCTGTTGAGGGACAGCTTAAAGATGGCTTAGCAGGAAGGTGTCTCCCACCAAGCTTGATGGCCTGAGTTCAAGCCCTGGGGCCACGCAGCAGGAAGAGAAAACCAGCTCCTGCAAGCTGTCCCCTAACCTCCATTCATGCGCCAAGGCAGGCACATGGCTTCCCACGCACCAATAACTGAATGTAATAAAAATTAAAGCATGAAGAAATATGAGGTACAGCCAGAAGGAGAAATTTCCCAGAAACTAGCTAAGCTGTGCCAAATAAGGAGAGATGCCCCACAAAACTTGAAGCCCTAGGGAAATATAAACAGAACCACATTGACAGGGACTCTCATAGAGAGCAGATAGAATGACCTGGAAAGAGGAAAGGAAGAGATCTTCCTGCTTGTCACATTTGATCTACAGAGAGTTTCCCTGTTCTGCCTGTGTCCACATCCTGTCAACACATCCAGGTGACAACTGAGAATCAGAGCTGACCTGGGGACATTCGGTGCACGTAATGCACATAGCGGGCTTCTGAGTTGGGAGCCTGGAACCTTTGGGACAGAAGGCGAGCCTTCGTGTCATGGGGACACAATTTGTGCCTTGAAGACAGAACATTTTCCAATGTTCTGGAGCCAAGGTACTGCGTTCATCTGCTGCTAACATCTCAGCTATCTGAAGCTGGTCCTACATTTCCGGTGTGCTTAGTAGGTACCCAACGTATGCCTCGGCCATTTTACCAGCCCATTCTTTGTAACTCAGTCAGTAGACAAGCTTGTCAAAACCTGGCTGACACATAAAATGGGGTCAGTGGTAACATACCAATTGCTGGGTAACACAGTCTCCCTGCCCAGGCTGCAGCCCAAGCCCCATCAAGAATGAATGCACTGCTAGCTCCAACCAGCTAGTGTAGAGAGAAGCCAACAGAATGAGGGAATCCCAGGTGCCCCTCTCCCTGCCTGCCTGCCTTGGCTCTAGTCACCTCTGTCCTTTTTCTGCCACAAGCCTAACCCAAGCTGACCTTTAGTACCAGCTACCACAAAACCCACACACCTACAACAGCGCCTCCTGAGAGCTCGGGGCCTTGGCACGCACATCAGCTCAACACACCTGCCCCTATGGCTGCCCTGACAGAGCCCATTCCAGGGCTGAGCATCTGACACGTCAGCTGCACCTGTGAGTAGACAGAGAGTAAGGCAAAGGAAGGGAATGAAAGGGTTTGCTGTGGCTGCTGTGGTAGAGCACTGTAGCCTGGGTGCTTCAATGACAGACACTCACTCGATTGCAAATGTGTAGGCCATAAGTTCAAAAACAGAGTTATTTTCTTCTTCTTCTCTTCCTCCTCCTATTATTATTATTAATTATTATTATTCCCCCTCTTTTTTGAGCAGGGTCTCTCTATGTATCCCTGGCTGGCTTAGAACTTCCTATGTAGACCAGACTGGCCAAAACCTCATGTTCCTCCTCCTCCCTCTCCTTCTTCCTCCCCCTCCCCCTCCTCCCCCTCCCCCTCCCCCTCCTCCCCCTCCCTCTCCTCCTCCTCTCCCCCCTCCTCCCCCCCTTCTCCTTCTCTACCTCCTCCTCTTATTCTTCCTTCTCCTTTTAGAGACAGGGTCTCTGTATGTATCCCTGGCTGGCCTAGAACTTCTTATGTAGACCAGACCGGCCATAAATTCATAGAGACCCATCTGCCTCTGCCTCTGCCTCTCAAGTGCTGGGACCAAAGGTGTACACCACCATGACTGCCTCCTCCTCCTCCTCCTCTTCTTTCTCTCCTCGTCCCTCTCTCTCTCTCTCTCTCTCTCTCTCTCTCTCTCTCTCTCTCTCTCTCTCTCTCTCTTCCTTTCTTGCCTTTTTATGGGATATCCTTTCTTATTCTTTGACAGTCTCAGATATGTGAGAGTTAGTTTCTTCTTTGGTCTCTCTCCTTGGCTTGGAAATGACCGAGTTCTGTCCATATTCCGCATATGGTTTTTCCTCTATAGATCTCCATGTCCCAGTCCTCTCTTCATGGAAGACCAACAGTCACAATACCGGATCAGGGCTCACCCCAGTGATCCCATGTGTACTTCTCAGTTCCTTAAAGGCCCCCACTTCCAAATACAGTCACATCGAAAGGTACCGAGAATTAGGTCTTCAACATGAATGAAGGAGGGCACAGCTCAGCCTATCAAATAGGACTGAGGAGTCAATTGTCCTGTTAGCTAAAGTGGTTGCTGGCACTTTAGTGGATGATAGCTGGGCGAGACCTATGTACTGAGAAGGGCACCTGGGAAGACTGGAGGAAGCAGGCAGCAAGGACACTTAGTTGAACAGAGAGACAGGACAGACAGCACACATTGGGTGGCTTCTCATCTCACTCTGAATGACCTTCCTGCCACATTTGAAGGGGTGGCCCCGGCCCTGTTGGAGCTTCTTGACCTACTATAGTTGGTAGCATCAGAGACAAACTTACTTCACAGGCACCAGTTTGGGTTTTCCCACTGGAGTGTGAGTCTGGGCCCTGAGAAACACCAGGCAGGTGTTATGGAGGCCATCCCTGTGCAGTGTTAGCTTCTAGATGTGAAGGGTGGAGAGACATGGTCTGAGGTAAAGAGGTTTGGAGCATAGGGGGTGGCAGGAAGAAGCGGTGACTAGATGGAAGTACAATGACTCAAACATATGACCAAAAAAAAAAAAAAAAAACTCATGAAACGCAGACCTTGGGGGCCAAGAGCCTCACCTGTGGGAAGAGAGAACCGGCTCCCACAGCTTGTCCTCTGACCTCCACTTCCAGGCAGTGACGCGTGTGCACAGGCTCATGCGTCGACCAGATGCTCAGTCACACACACAATAATAAATACATCTAGAAATAAGTAAGTAAATAAATGGTTTAAAAATTCCTTTGTACTGTAACTTAAGTTTTTGATTTAAAAAATAAAACAAAGACAAGGAAGCTTGATGAAACTTGGGAGGCTGAGGCAGGAGCATTGTGAGTTTGATCTAAGCCTGGGCTACCTAGCAAGAGCCTCTTGAAGAAAAATAAGAAGAAAGGAAAAGAAGAGGAGAGAAGGGAAAGGGGAGAGGGAGGAGGCTTTGACGGAGAAAGGAATGATACTTGGGTGGGTTCTAAATATTTAAATACCCAATCTCATGTCTGCATTTAGACTGTGCACCCCACTCTTGGCCACCCTGCCCGGGACCCTTTTTAAGCCTCTTTTTTCTAAAGCTTAGACTGGCTAAAGCTGGTTTCTCTCACCTGCTACAAAGGCATTCTAACTAGGGCAGCGCGCAGGCTCCCCTAACCCTGCTGGCTGTGCAGAGCTGAGTGTGTTGGATCAGGCATGAGCCAGAAAGCACTGGTTTCCATGCGCGTTACCATGGCTACGTAACTCCAGGATTTTCCGCATGAAGCCCAAACCAGCCACCCAACTTCTCTGAGGAATGTCTTTCTGGGAACTTGCCGTTAGGGTGGCCCTTCAAGGTAGCCCCAGAGCTAGGGCCTAAGCTTGCACAGACCCTCCACTACCTTCCCTGACCGGTTCTTATCAGTTCTCCCTGTCACACTGTTACAGACTTCAGGACTCTTGTCACTTCCTGTCAGCACACTCAGTCCTTTTCTCTACTCCCGAGTCAGGCTCTTCTCCCCCAGGAAGGCATAGGCTTGCTTAATAAGTTGTTCCTCCAAAGCTAAGAAAAGAAAAAAGAAAATAAATAAATAAATAAATAAATAAATAAATAAATAAATAAATAAATAAGAGTCAAAACGAGAGCTGGGAATAGTGTCTGGTGCCTGTAATCCCACCATATGGGAGCCTGTAGCAGGAGGATTGGTGTGAGTTTGAGGCTGATGAGTTTGCAGAGTGAACTCCAGGCCAGACTGTCTCAAATAAACGAAACAGTAACAACAGCCCTCTCTGGGAGAGAGCATTGTATAGAGCCAACGGAGAAGGGCAGCTGGTGGGACATGTGGGGCAGCTGGTGGGACGTGCCAGGCAACTGGTGGGTGGGTACATGGAACGCTACTGATAAGAATCACTCCCCTGACATAAAAGTGCTCACACTGCAAACAGAACTATGGGGCTTGCCAGGGCTGCGGCAGGGTGTGGGAAACAGGGCAGACAGGCTTTGAATCTTGTTGGCTGGCAACCCACTGGGCATATTTTCAACACGTTTCCTGGCTGGCAATCATCGAAATCTTTTCAGAGAGATGGGGAGAACTGATTTGGGCAGAAAAGCAGAAAACCATGGGGGATTTTGCTCTCTGTGTTTTATTTATTTATTTGTGTGAGACAGGGTCTCAGGTAGCTGGGGCTGGCTGTGAACTGCATACATACGCAAGAATGACTTGGTTCCTCTAACTCTACCTCCTGGGACTTGGGACTCCAGGCACGTACCACCGTGCTGGCTTTCCGGTCTTTGGTCTTATTTCCCGTTGTCAGTTGTCGGTTGTTTTGTTGTACAGGTAGGGCGGTGCACCTGTGTGTACACTAAAGGAGGAAGATGCCCCAAGTCCTGATCTATTGTTCTCCACCTTATGCCTTTGAGACAGGGTCTCTCACTGAACTTGGAGCTAGGCTGGTGACCAGCAAGCCTGGGAGAGTCTCTCACACTTGCTCCTCAAACACACTGGAGTTATAGGTGCGCGTGACCACTGCTGGCTTTTTATGTGGGCACTAATATCCAAACTCAAGTCTCAGGCTTGCTCAGCAAGTGTTCCTGCCCACTAAGCCAATGCCCTAGCCCTCTCTATATTTACAAAAAATTGTTTTTCTCTTATACATATATGTGAATGCCTACATGCATATCTCTGCACTACATGAGTGTCTGGAGGGCCCATAGAGGCCAGAAGAGGGTTTGGGTCCCCTGGAACTGGAGTTAACTGTGAGCAGCCATGTTGGTGTCAGGAACTGAACTTGGCTTCTCTGAAGGAGCAGCCAGTGCCTCTCCAGCCCCTCTCTGAACTTTTGAAGGGACTATCATGGGTTGTGAAACCACAAGGATAGCAATCAAGCTTGCAAATTTCTCAGGGAATCCAACGAAGCATAGCGTAGCCTGGCTGTTTCCTATGAATGATGCAGTCTAGTAACAGGAGTACACTGGAGTGCTAGACTGTCACACCTTTGGTTCGGGCAACAAACTCTGGTAGGTGGATTTCAGAAGGGGCTAATTCCTTTAACTAATTGTAACTCAAAGCTCTCCAAAAACCCTACCACCACTTGCAGCAACGATATTATTCACAATCACGAAGACCTCAAAGTCCATGGTCTCAGCAAGAATGAACGAACGTCAAACTGGGCACGGCAGCAAATGCTTTTAATCCTAGCCTTTAATGCTTTTAATTCTTGAGAGGCTGAGAGAGGTGGATCTCTGTAAGTTCTAGGCTAGCCAGAACTACATAGTGAGATCTTGTCTCAAAAAGAGAGAGGGAGCCTCGAGAGTCTTGGAGTAGAGAGAGGAACTCCTGTTTGTTCTTTACCTAGAGTGGAACCCAAATGTTGGAGGAAACTAGATTATGAAAAATGCAATCTTCGATGACGAGAATGGGCAGTATAGCACTGAAAGTCACAAACCCCCTCCCAGGCTCAAACAAGCCTGAGCTAGCCAAGTGATTCCCAGCGATGCGGAGCAGACGGTGCTTCAGGAAGCAAGGAGGAACCTGCAAGGGTGATAAATAGCAACTTCAACTCTGACCCGTTTTACTACTCAACAGTCAGTCTGCCTCTGCGGACAGTTCATTCATTCCTTATCACCGACAGGGCTACTCTCCTCCGACACAAAAGCCTGCCTTTAAGGAGCACCCAAACCCTGAGTCTCATGCGCACGAGCGCACATAGATAGTAATTACTGCCTGTCCCCTACCCCACCCCCGCCCCCTACGGCGGAGTGGAGGAAGCATGTGACACACGCCGTTGTCCTGCAGAGAGAGGAACAATTTACTCCTACTGGGAGTGGAGGAAGGCCGGGCAGGGCCAGTGGAACACCCTGAGCAAAGCCAAGGGGAAGAAGGGTTCCAGGTGTGGTAGCAACATGAATGAACATTGCCCTTGGGTTTATTACACGGCAGGAGCTAAGCTAGGCATTTTCTGTCCTTTAACTCGTGTAATTCTCACAGCAGCTTATCAGTGAGTAATAACTATTTCCACTTGTATGATGAGGAAACAGAGGCATAGGGAGTTACATAAATCGATCGGGGTTGCACAGGTAGTAAGTAGCTGACGTAGGGGTTGAGACGGGGCAGGGAGACATTGGGTCTGTTCTGTGAGCCGCAGGACTATGGTGCGGGTAGATCAGAGAGTGCAGGTCTTTTTGCAGTGGTTTTCAACCTTCCCAATCCTGCAACCCCCTTTAATACAGTTGCTCATGCTGAGGTGACACCATAACCATAAAATTATTTTCATTGCTACTTCATAACTGTAATTTTGCTACTGCTACAAATCAGAATGTAATATCTGATATGCAGATGGTCTGAGGTGACCCCTTATAAGAAGGGCGTTCAACCCCCCCCCCCAGGTGTTGAAAACCACTGTTTTGGAGGGACAATGCAAGGTCTTAATGGTGGGGGTGAGAGAGTCAGAAGGTAGAGGATACGTGGAAGTTTTGGCATATTTCTGGTATTCCAAGACTCAGCGTTTTGGACTGTGGGTCACTAAATGTGGAGCGTATTCAGAGGGTGATGACACTGAAGGCTTTCCAGACAGATTAATTCCAAATCAAGCAGATGACAAATCTGAGGGGTTTCTGGCAGTCTTCACCCATGCAGGATCTCATTGCAGCCTTAGTTCAGGACACACAGCGTACACTTTGCCCTGTGCGTGCTGTCTGGCTGGTACACCGTGGCTCAGATTCCGGATGCTTCTGCATCGTGAGAAGCAGTGTTTCTGCTGTTCGAGACTTTTTGCTCTTAGAAAAACATAGTGGCTTACTTTTAGGAAGCAAAGACTTTTAATATTTGTGTCATTATTTAGCATGTAAGCATCAGATTAGTGCATTGTGTCAGAGCGTTTGATTTTAGAAATTGTGGGCTGGAGAGATGGCTCAGTGGTTAAGAGCCCTGACTGCTCTTCCAGAGGTCCTGAGTTCATTTTCCAGCAACCACATGGTGGCTAGCAACCATCTGTAATGGAATCCAATGCCCTCTTCTGGTGTGTCTGAAGACAGCTACAGTGTACTCAACATATATATATAAGATAAATAAGATATATTTTTTAAAAATCATAAAAATTGCTATTTGAATTGTTTTCTCTTTTGAAGCACTGTGAGGGCTGGAGGGTGGGTCAGCACTGAAGAACACTGACTGCTCTTCCAGAAGACTTGGATTGGATTCTCAGCATCGCATCCCATGGTGGTTCACAACTGTCTGTCACTTCAGGTCCTCTTCTGGTCTCCCCAGGCACCGAGCACACACAAGGCATACAGGTATGCATGCATGCAAAACACCCATACAACATAAAATAATAATAATATTTTGATTGTTAGATGATTTGGGTTTGTGATTAGAATAGAGTTTCTAACAATCTCTGAAGTCACTGTGAGCACATTTCTGCCATTTTATAGTTCTACAAGGCAATATTCTCAGCTCTGACTATTTATATATTAAGATTTATTTATTTTATGCATGTGAGTACACTGTCCTATCTCTGTCTTCAGACACATCAGAAGAGGGCATCAGATCCCATTACAGATAGTTGTGAGCCACCATGTGGTTGCTGGGATTTGAACTCAAGACCTTTGGAAGAGCAGTCAGTGCTCTTAACCACTAAGCCATCTCTCCAGCCCAGCACTGACTATTTAGAAAACAAAATATTGGTCAACTTTGAAGAATACTGAAACGTTTCTACACCTTGCAGGATCAAATATTCAGCCAAGATTTAATCTTATGTAAAAACAAGTAAGCACATATCCATCTCCTGCATATTGTGACAATTACTTTCTGCTCTAATACATGATAAATTGCAACACACCAAAGGATTGTTTAAAATGTTTCTTCATGATTTACTATCAATACATGTTTGATTTCTAGTCCTCACTGATATATGTGTAGGGTGATGGCAACGTTTCTGTGGTGATGAGGAATCACAAGTGGGAAATGTTTATTAAGGGGCCTAGTCCTAAGAGAGAGAGTGCCCAGGGCAGTGGCAACCTGCAACAGGAAGGGCTGAGCTCTGTTTGTTCACCAGAGAAGGTGCAGAGCTAATGAAGGAACGAAGTGTGAATCCTGCTGTGGGAGCACAACCAGGCACCGCAGTGTTTTCTTGTGAGGCCAAGTGCTGTCTCCAAATCCTTAGCACATGGAAGTGACACATTAGATGAAGCCAATTCACCATTCCTCGTTGGGACTGATGGCTTGGAGTCAGCTCTAATGGATCTCAGTGGCAGGAAGATTCCCTGAAAGAGAGGGGACAGTGACAGAGGTCACAGAGGCTTCTGATTCGGCCCCCGATTCAGTTGATGGCAGAGAGAGGAGTCAGTTCTAAAATCACAGTTCTCGTTCTTCCTTCCCACAGATCTGAAACCCAACAGCATGCCCAGGAAGAGAAAGTAAGGGTCTGAGGTCAGGGGAGACTCCAGATGGAGCAAAGTGGGAATGTCTCTGGAGTCTTTGAGGTGACTGTCATCTCCTAGAATGGGTAGCAGGCAGAAAAAGATGGAGGCTGGACCCCTATGCCACATAAGGAGAAAGTGATGACAGACACAGAGAGATGCAGATAGAGGTATTCACGCATGCCCTCTTGGGTCGAAGGCAAGAACAGTGATAACTCTGCCATAAGGGTCCAGCAAGCATCCTGACCACTGATAGAGTGAGCATTTTCAGGACTACCTGCACAGCTTGGTGGCCGGAAAGATAAGGAATGCAAACCGTTCTTTGTAGAACAAACAATAACAACCACAACCACAAACTGAGGAGAAGAGAGCATGTGATGCTGACGCAGAAAGACAAGGCTGAAGTGAGAGAGGGAACCGGAAACCGGGGTGAGGAGTCAGGAGGAACAAGGGTTTCTTTTCAGAATGAGCAGGCCCTACTTCACGCAGAATTTCACGTCCACCCGTGAGCTTCTTGGTGCCAGCTCATGCTGCAATCCCTTGGTCACTTTATCCCCAGTTTCTGGCAGAAATGCCAGGCACGGAATGATAAATCAAGTGGTTGAAGAGGCTGTGTGACTATTTTGTTTTGTTGGGGCAGGGACTTTCTGTGGAGCCTGGACTGCTCTCAAATTTGGTCTCATGATTATGCCTCAACCACCCAAGTGCTGGGTTGCAGATGTGGGCTGTCATGCCCAGCTTAGCTCATTCTTCCTCAGACATGACAGAGCTACTGAGGTGGGTGTTCTTGAAAGTAGGGGGTTGGAGAAAGTCAGTTTTTAACTGGTGACATACAGGCTTGTGGTAAGTTTGGGCACTGTGGTGGTCTGAATAGATATGGCCCTCATAGTCTCATGTGTTTGAGTGTTTGGCCAAGGGAAGTGGCACTATTAGGAGGTGTGCCCTTGTGGAGTAGGTGTGATCTTGTGGAGGAAGTATGTTTGCAGGCTTTGAGGAATATACGTGCTTAAGCTCTGCCCAGTCTCCTCCTGACTGCCTTCAGATCAAGATGTAGAACTCTGGTCTGCCTGCATGCTGCCATACTTCCCACCATTGATGATAATGGACCGAACCTGTAAGCCAGCCCTAATTAAATGTTGCATTTTATGAGTTGCTGTTGCTGTGGTGTTCCTTCACAGCAATGGAAATCCTAAGACAGGCACCAAAATGACTAGGCCAGATTACCCAGGGCTAGACCACAGTCAACAGTCATTTCTTTAGGAAATACACATGAGAAACCATGATGGACAATTTCCAAGGTAAGTAATGACAGCCATTGCCCGCCTCTTATAATTTCCTCTACTTTTGTGAGCAAACACAAGACAAATGGAAATAATTATAAGCCGCCCTGTTCTGAGCACCTGCCATGGGCAGAACCAGTCTCCGTAACTCTGCCGACACGTGTGCTTTCTCAAAGTAAACGTGAGCAGATCTGAGGAGAAAAAGAGTTGCTTCCACTTGGTTTGTTGTTTTTTTTTTTTTTTTCTCCCCGTGACTTAAAATTTTTTAAATGTATTTTCCTTTGCTACCAGCCTGTGGGAAAGCAAAATTATACAGCTGTTTGCCAAGCAAGCAAGAACTACATCTACCACCAACCTGCAATGGTAGCCGCTCTATCCTTGTTAGGAATCTTTGTAATTAATATGCCCATGGGGTCAGCAAGATGGCTCAGCAGCTACCAAGCCTGCCAACCTGAGCTTGGTCCCCAGGACCCACATGATGGGAGCAGAGACCTCTGAAAGTCATCCTCTGACGCTGACACCTTTTCTGTATTACACACGCAACCCTGTCCCCCCCCCCACACACACACATGATAAATAAAGTAATGTAATCTAAAGTGAGGTCACAGAAAAATATCCTCTTTTTCTTGGGGTAGTCATGCGAATCTGTTGTTTCTTCTGTCAAGACTCTCTTGCATGTCTCTACACAGCAACAGCAACAATTCCTAGGTCACAGCAACTCTGTGGCACTCCAGGTTCCTTACTATCCCTCCGTGGTTTGGCTGCTGGTGGCCTCCTGGGCAGGGAAGAGGCCAGAGCTCAGCTTGCACGGCTGAGCCAGGCGCCTGTGTAGTTCTCTCTCAGTCTGGCCCATAGACTCCATGCTGCATTCTTCCTTCGTATCTGCCCTCCAGGATGCCTCTGTAGCCACACGTGAGCCACCAACAACAATGCTTTCACCCTTCTGTCTAGGATCTGTCCCTGGTCCACCCTGTGCTAGTTCCAATAAGATGTCAGATTTTCTTTTCTTTTTTTTTTTTCTGTTTTTCTTTCTTTCTTTCTTTCTTTTCTTTTTTTTTTTTTTTTTTTTTTTTGGTTTTTCAAGACAGGGTTTCTCTGTGTAGCCTTGAACTCACTTTGTAGACCAGGCTGGCCTCAAATTTAGAAATCCGCCTGCCTCTGCTTCCCAAGTGCTGGGATTAAAGGTGTGTGCCACCATGCCCGGCCAGGTTTTGAAAACAAAACAAAACAAAAACCCTGCTGTTTTCTTCTCTGGGCTAATCAGTTCTCTTAGTCTCACTTTCAATGATCAGAACTGTCCAGAAACATCTATCCCCCGCAGCCTCCAAGTGGATGTAAGACCCCAGCCTGAGGAGGCTGGCTTGGTTATGGTCTGTTGTTTTTTAAACAAAATCTCAGTTGTTCAACTTTACCAATGGGGAGACTCAGGAGCCAGATGCTGTGGTGAAAACCAGCTAGCTCAGAGAGGAAGAGAAAGCACCCAGCTGAACTTCCTCCTCAGCTGACATCCTAGAAACAATGTCCCTCTCTCACGCCATCTCTAAGAAACCTCCTTCCAACTCAATGTCCTCCCTTCTACTTCCTGTGCCTCTCTATCCATCCTTCTGACTTCCTCTTACTCTCTCTGATTTCTTTTTTAAATAATCCTACGTTCACTTTTTGTCAACTGATTGCTTGCTCTGCCCCCTGACCTGTGGTTCACTTTATTTAATCCTGTTTACAAAAGCCAAGCAGAACATTCTTGAATTAAAGGTGTAGGCTAAGGCTGAGCCACACCCAACCAAAACCAGGGTTTTCCAGTAAACAATAAACACACTCTTGGGACTCACGGTCTGATCGACTATCCTGCAACCGTGCTTTAGCTCAGCTCACCTTTAGCTCCTGTCTTTCAACTGTGTGAAATGCAGCAGCCTTGGCACTCCAAGCTATTCCTGACTCCATCCTTATCTCCCTGTGTCCTTTCTCCTTCCTGGACCGTGGTATGGTTTTCACATAGCTAAAGGAGACAAGGGACGATGGGAAAAGATGCAGGCATGAAGGTACAGAGAGGAGAGAGATGTTTGATTATTGGACATTGCAATCCCAGACTTCCTTTACCTTATAGGTAAAAGAAAATAAATGGACCATTTTGTCTATCCTTAGCTTTCAGGGAATAATTTTCTTTCTATCTTTTTAAAGATTTATTTATTTTCATTTATATGAATACACTGTAGCTCTCTTCAGACGCACCAGAAGAGGACATCGGATCTCATTACAGATGGTTGTGAGCCACCATGTGGTTGCTGGGAATTGAACTCAGGTCCTCTGGAAGAGCAACCAGTGCTCTTAACTACTAAGCCATCTCTCCAGCTCTTTCTTTCTCAAAATAAATTTTTTTTTATTATCATAGCGTGCATATGATATGTTGGAGTGTGGGAACATGTGTGCCACAATGAGGATGTCATTATCATAGCGTGTATATGATATGTGCGAGTGTGAGCGTGTGTGTGTCCTCACAAGAATATGGAGGTCAGAGACTTGCTGAAGTTGGTTTTCTCCCTATATCATGGCGTCTGGGTATCAGACTCAGGATTGTGTAGCAAACTCTCTTTCCCACAGAGCACCTCACTGATCTCTTAGGGAAAAAGTTTCATTCATAGTCTCTACTGTCTACGAGGCCACCAGAGCCCAGAGAGTCTAGAAGGCGTAGCTGGTGACAGGGAGGAGAAACGGGGTTATCCTATGATGCTGGGTGAAAAGACTGGACCTAAAGTCTCCGGAGACAGGGATGGCCACAAACCTTCACTGGAGACACTCAGGACTGTTTGGGGTGGTGTCTGCAGGTTGTGGCCTCTGTCCCACTTAGCTTGCAAAGCTAACTGAGTAGTGGGTCGTTGTCTAGTTACTCCTCTGTTGCTATGATAAAGATCATGACCAAAAGCAACTTGAGGAGGAAGGAGTTTATTTGGCTTACAGGTTACAGTGCACTGAAGGAAGTCACTGCAGGAATTCAGGGTAGGAACCTGGAGGCCAGAGCTAATGTAGGCAGACATGGATGGAGAGGTACTGCTTGTTGGCCTGCTCTCCATGGCGTGCTCAGCCTGTGCTCACATATGCCCAGGGCTTCCAGCCCAGAGGCGACACCACCGTTAGTGGGCTGGCTCCTTCCACATCAATCACTAACCCAGAAATGATTTGTCTACAGATTTGTCTACAGGTGACTGAGACAGAGGCGTTTTCTCAGTTGAGGTTCCTCTTCCCAGATAACTCTAAATGTGTTAAGTTCACAAAAGCTCAACCAGGCAAACCACAAATTTCTAAGAATCGGAGTGCAGTATTTTTGTGCATAGTTTTTTGGTGTGTGTGTGTGTGTGTAGGTGGGTGCTGGGTTGTAAAATAAAATATATTTTCAGTTTGTGCAAAACAGTGTTTCTCTGTGTAGCACTGGCTATTCCAGAACTTTCTCTATAGACCAGGCTGGCCTCAAACTCTGCCTGCCTCTGTCTCCTCGACGCTGGGATTAAAAGCGTGCACCATCGCCACCCGACTTTATAGTTTATTTCTTATTGTGGATCGCAGTCAAGAAAATGTGAGAACTTTTGCTTTAGGGAGGTTTAATTGGAAAAAGGATGGATGAGGGTTCAGAGGAGGCTGAGGACTCAAAGGAGAAGCTGTAAGCAGGGAAGGACAGGTGGACGTGAGAGATTTCATTGGTGGAGGAAACTCAGCTTGGGGCCCTTGTAGGATGTGAGATTCAGGGAGAAGGGAGAGTTAGTCAATGTGATGAAGTCGTGTGGGTTCTTGGGAAAATGCTGTTGCCTCCACCATGGGAAGGGTTGAGAGAAGCTAAAGTGAGAGACAGTACAGAAGGCTGACAGAGAGAGGCCCAGAACTGTCGTCACCCAGACCAGTCAGGGCCCAGCCTAAGATGACATCCACAGAGATGGCTGAGAGAGAAACCACTGGTTTTAACACTATTTCTATAGGCTGGGATGTGGCTTGCTGATCTTCCAGAAGACCCCAGTTTGGTTTCCAGGACGGACATTGGGAGATCCCAAACCCTTTGACCTCTGAGGCCATCTGCACACCCACAGTGCACCTAAATGCACCGGTATACAAGCATATGAAGTAAATAAATAAATAAATAAATAGTCACTTCTAGCCAAGTGTGGTGGTCCATACCTATAATCACAGACCTTGGGAATAGAAGACAAGATTGCCATAGATTTAAGACCAGCCGGGGATACAGATAGTAAGACACTGTCTCAAAAACAAAGCCCCCTTCGTGTGTGTGTGTGTGTGTGTGTGTGTGTGTGTGTGTGTGTGTGTGTGTGTCTGCTGCATTTTTTTTTCATTCTCTTAAACCACACCAAGATTATTAGACTATGCTCAGACACCATTTCCTGAAATCAAGCTGAAGAAGGCCTGCACTTGAGGGAATGAGTCAGGAAGCTACCTGATGAGAGACAAGAGCAGCTGGAGCAGCTGGAGCAGCTGGAGCAGCTGGGCAGCTGGTGAGCCTCAGGCCAATCAACTGAGGCAGCTGCAGGGCCCTCTGAGAGACACAAGGACCGATGAGATGAGCATGCTGGTGATTAGTCTGGGAGATGAGTGTGTCCTGGGATACTGGTTGGCTCTGCGAGAGTGTCTACCATGTCTGAAGTTGGACGGAGGAGCTACCCAGTCTTCAGAAGTGGGTGGGTGACATTCTGGAGGCACACTGCACAGGATGTGGAGTGACCTGTGGACAGAGGGGAAACTTTAGAAGTGACAAGTAGGAGGGGACAGGGAGAAGAAGCAAGAGTAGCTCTGTGGAGGACGGGGGGCGGGGGGCAAGGAGGAGAAGGGAGAAGGGTCTGAGAGATCCTAACCACAGTACAGACTGGAAAATGGTTTCCAGTGTGTCTAAAGAGAGTGACAGTGTATTCACATATGTAAAAGAAAGAAAGAAAGAAAGAAAGAAAGAAAGAGAGAGAGAGAGAGAGAGAGAGAGAGAGAGAGAGAGAAAGAAAGAAAGAAAGAAAGAAAGAAAGAAAGAAAGAAAGAAAGAAAGAAAGAAAGAGAGGAAGATAAAGAAAGAGAAAGAGTAGGATGATTGACCAGCAACTATGGGGTCTTAGATCCAATCACAGCCTTGGCAAAAGAAAAATACCAATTTTAGTTGCAAAAAGTGAATATTTTATTTATTTATTGTTTGTCTTTTCTTTCTTTCTCCTTGTTTTGTTACTGTTGTTTTATTTTATTTTGAAGCAGGGTTTTTCTATGGAACTCTGGATTTCCTGGAACTCTCTATGGACCTAACTGGGCTTGAATTCAGAGACCTGCTTGCCTCTGCCTCCCAAATGCTGGGATCAAAGGCGTACACCAGCTTGGTAAATATATTTTAGGCAGCTTACCTTGTTATCTGTTTATTCCTTAAATTGATTCAGGTTTGTAAAAGGAAAATTTAGGGCATACATATTAGGGGGCAAAAATTGACTTTTGAAAGTTGTCCTGTGACGATCTTTATATACATACATACATACATACATACATACACCCTGTAGTGGGTATGTATCTAACACACACACCAGCAGCAGCAGCAGCAGCAGCACACATATACATACACACAATAAATATAATTTTTTAAATTTAAAAGACTTTTTAAAAATAATATTTTTTGCAATGTATTATCTGTCAATTGGCCTTCTATACCCACTTATATATAGTTATGTGCCCTGCGTTGTATAAAATTTTCTTAGGCAAGAAGGCTCTAGTGTAATTCACATGCCAGTACACACCCTGAGACACAGACATTCAGGTCCTAGACATCCACGTGTGGTAGTGTGGCCCACCAGCCATGCCACCTCTGGCTCCACACGCCAGGGTCAGGACACTAACTTGTTGCCTGGAAAGAATGGTTTCTGTCGCCACAACCCCAGGCTCTTTACCCACTTCCTTCCAAAGGACCTCTCTCTGCCCAGCTCAGGAGGCAGAAGGAAAACCAGGAAGGGAAAAAGCAGCAGATGCCTGCTTCCCAAGCCTTCCCTCTCACCAGGGAAAGCAAATGTCTTGTGATTAAATGCCAAGTTGTGAACCCCATGTGAGAGGTGAGGTAGACTCTGGGATTGGATGTGGCCGCAGCACCGCGGTGGGTGTTAGACTCTGGACTCTCCCAGCTGATCTTCCAGAGCATTTCCTCAGAATCAGCAGGACTGTGGCTGCAGAGCCAGGTACCATCCCTGCCTCGAGTCTCTGCCTGAAGGCAATGCTTTGGAGCTATGAGGAAAATAAATGAGGCCACGAGGCTTGTCTGTGGTGGTCAAGTGCTAGCCCACCTGCCTTCCAGATTATCTCCTGTAAACTGTAGTTCTAAAGTCAGACATCTGAAGCGACGTTGCCCTGGACTACACAGATCTCTCTTCTAAACAAAGACTTCCGGTCTGGGGAAGGAAGATGGAGGGGACTTTTAGTCTATAAAATTCTGTCCAGGGAGAAGCCCAAGATCAACAGTGGTTAAAGCCAAAGAGATCAGAGGTTTGGAGACTCACTGAGAGCGGCAAATCCCAGCTATTTCTTGATCACCTTTCAGAGATCAAACATCACACTGCCTTTGCCGGAGCACTCAGATCCCTCAAAGGTGAGCTGGCGGCTAAGCTGCTTCTGTGTACTGCTGTCTCTCCCAGCCTCTAGAGCAGCCTATTTAGTTCATGAAGTGAATGTGCTCTGAACTTGTCTTTAAAAAGTGTTACAGGGCTGCTGAGAAGGCTCAGTGGGTAATAGCATGGGCTGCTCTCCCGCAGGACCTGGGCTTGATTGGCAGCACATGCTCCATCTGTAACTCCAGTCCCAGGCAATCTGACGCCCTCTTCTGGCCCCTGTGGGCACTGCATGCACATGGTGTGCAGATACATGCAGGCAAAACCCCAAACGCATAAAATAAAAATATTAAAAGGTTAAAAAAAAAAAAAAGGCGTTACAAAACCCAGGCTAGATTCTGTCTGGACTCTGTTAGCTCTTTATGTTGCAAGAATGAAACCCAGCAGTGCCTACGCCCAGATGACTCAGCATGGCTCAGAGGCACGGGTGTTTTTCCATGCCCCCCCCTGTGGCTGTACTGGCAGTAACCTGGCCAGGTGTTTTAAGGACAGGCACCTTGTCCCGTGTCCTGAGGTCCTCACAGGCCAGGTGGGCAGCAGAAAAGGGAAAGCAAGCCGCTGTCCCCTCCCCAGCAGTTCATTCATTCCAGGCCCCTCCCAGGCACAGTTTGGAGTCAAACTATGGAGTGTTGGCAGCACTTACAAGATCTCTCACACGTCCGATGGTCCCCAAATTGGCCTCCCCTTGTTTTAAGAAGTTTGTCCTACTTGTCCTTTAAAATGTGGGACTGCCAAGCGTTGGTGGTTCACGTCTTTAATCCCAGCACTTGGGAGGCAGAGACAGGCGGGTTTCTGAGTTCGAGGCCTGGTCTATTGAGTTACAGAACAGCCAGGGCTATAAAGAGAAACCCTGTCTCGAAAAACCTAAATAAATAAATAAATAAATAAATAAATAAATAAATAAATAAACAAATAAATAAAAATTTAAAATGTATAAGGACGTTCAGGCTAAAACAAAAAGCTAAGACCCCATGTGTTTTTGTAATTGAGTTATCGGTTGTGGTACTCATGTTCCCGTGTGAGTTCATGCACCGTATGATATGTGGCTGCACAAACTTGTGCACACTTGTAGAGGTCAGAAGAGGGGATCCGGTGGTGTCTTCCTCTGTAGCTTGCTTAATGCTTCCATGCAGAATTTTCCCCTGAACCTGGGGCAATATTTTTTTTCAACTAAATTGGAAGCCAGCAAGCCTCAGAGAACTTTGCACCTCTGCCTCTCTTGGACTTGGCATGTCTGACTTGTTATGTGGGTGCTGAGATGCAGGCTAACCAGGATGACTGTGTAACGAGTGCTTTTGATAGCTAGTCAAGTTTGGTTTCTGTCACTGTGACAGACCACTGGCCAAATGCACTTTAGAGAGGAAAGGGTTTATTTGGCTTACAGCTCACAGTCGTGGAGGGAAGTCAGGACAGGTCAGGTCAGGAACTCAAGGAAGAACTGAGAGGTAGAAATTCACAGAGGTCATGAAGAAACAGTGCATGCTGACATGCTCCCTAAGTGTCGTGCTCCCTAAGGGTCCCTCAGCCTGTTTTCTTACACCTCCCAGGACTACCTGCCTCCCAAACCAACCATTATCAAGAAAAAATGCCCCCACAGACTTGCTTACAGGCTGTTGGAGGTCACCCTTTGGCTGAAGTTCCTTCTTGCAAAATGACTATAGTTTGTGTCAGGTTGATAAACGCAACCAACACAGCCATTGGCCAATCTCTACAGCCCACCTCAGCTCCCAAAAGCAACGACATAGTGGGAATTGTATCACTAGCAATGCAGAGACTAAAGCAAGACAGAGATGTAGGAAAGGGGACAACTGGCATCAGGTAAAGGTCCTTTACTGAGGTCCTTTACTTCTCAGAGAGGAACAGCCGCTTAGAGAAAGCTTGTGTCTCTACCACTAGATAGAGAAACATTCCCAGGCCATGCTCTTAGGTAAAGATGACCACATTTTTTAAAAATTCAGGTTTCATCACACACACACACACACACACACACACACACACACACACACACACACACACACACACACGCGCGCGCGCGCATTCTATTTATTAATGGGCTGTAACAAAAGCAAGCTTGGACAGTAGTTACTTTTATGGACGACAAGAAACCCTAATACAGTCCCCATATTTACCTAGGACACATTTGTTTGCTGTTTGCTACGTGGAGCCTATGACTCATCTGACACAAAACAGCTGCAAGACCTCTGTTCTCGGGCTTGATGACTCTGCCCAGAATTGAGTCCTAGCCTCAGGTCCTGGGCTGACATAGCAAATGCTCCAGCCACTAAGCCTGCTTTGGAGAGTGTCAACCTGTCCCTTCCCACAGGTATCAAAGTGCCTTACTGCCCCTTTCTCTGGCCCCAGCAAGAAGCATACACCTTCAAATGGACAGATTCCGAGTACTTGTCCTCTGACCACATCCATGGGCTGCTTCGCTTCTAATTTATATAATTTCTGTCATTCAGAAAAATGGCAAGAAAGACTCATACAAAGGATTCCCACATAAATATCTCATTGTGTAGTCTTGGCTGTCTCCAAACTCACACAGAGATCTGCCTGCCTCTGCCTAAATTAAAGGCATGCACTGTACCCTCTACCCAGTCCGATGTTTATTTATTATTTTCATTTATGGTTATGTGTGAGGGTTTTTTTTGTTTGTTTGGTTGGTTGTTGGTTGGTTTTTCAAGACAGGTTTTCTCTGTATAGCCCTGACTTTCCTGGAACTCACTCTGTAGACCAGGCTGGCCTCGAACTCAGAAATCCGCTTGCCTCTGAAAGAACCTAGTGGGGAAACCCCCACTCAATTCCCGTTCAGTGCGCACCCAAGAATCAGGAACAGACGACCATCTTGATGTAAAAGCATGAGGTAGTTTAATGATGGAGCTCCGGGCCGACACATATCTCCCGCAGGAGACAGAGGTGTTTACCACATGGTGGAGCCATAATGGTGGAGCTCCGGTTCTAAAAGTATCTCACGCAGGAGACAGTGGTTTTGACCAGGAGGCTTGGAAGCTAGGGGTTTTTATAGAAAAGGGGTGGGGCTGGGATAGGAATTGGCATGGTTTCACATGATTGGTCCATTTAAACATAGGTCAGAAGGGCAGGAGATAGGGAGGCGCCGGTCCAGTCCTGACATGTCCTGGCCTGTTCTGCTATGTTCTCAGCCCCAGGTTTCAAAGCTCACAAACAACTCTTTGGGCTATTTGACATAAATTACATGAATAACAGGTCTCAAGTTTTATTTCCTTTCACCTCAGCCTCCCAAGTGCTGGGATTATAAGTGTGTGCCACCACTGCCTGGCTATGTGTGAGTCTTATGTGCACAATGTTTGTGCAAATGTCCACAGAAGACAGAGGGCTTTGGAACTAGAGCTACAGTTGTGAGCAGCCTGATACTGGAAACCAAATTCAGCTCCTTTTTGCAAGAGCTATCAGCATTCCTAGCTGCTGAGCCATCTGTTCAGCCCCTCACATAGTTTCCCAGTTACTGAGTTCATTTTCCATTGTGACAACAGAGCACCTGACAGTGATTCATTTAGAAAGAAAAAAGGTTTCTTTTAGTTCATAGTCTTAGGAAGTTCAAGAGAGAGTTGGGCTCTGTGCTGGTTTAATTCACAAAGAAAAGCAGAAATGCAAACAGATTCTTTGTAACAAGAAACGGAACAAAGCTGGGACAGGGTACGTTATAGCTGTCCCCTCTTGTGATAGCTAACCCATAATCACGGGAACTCTGTAGCAGGAAGTGTCCGTGGCCCAAATACTTTCTACAGACCCCACAACTTCTCAAGTCACTCAAGCATTAGGAGAGACAGGGTGGCATTTACCCATAAACACTTCAGTGTTGCATTTTCCAACACAAGAAAAGACAGATTCTGTTTTGTTTTGTTTTCTGTGATATGGGATATGGTCTCCTATAGCTCAGGCTGGACTTGAACTTGTAGCCAAGGCTGACCTTGAACTTTCATCTTTCAGCCTCTAGCTCCTAAATGCTAGGGTTACAGATAGTTGTGTACCGTGACATCTAGCTTTTAGGAGCTGTGTCCTTTGCACAGCCACAGTTCAGTTAATGAAATCCGAATTAACCATTGTCCTTATTTCTTTCTTTGATGGCTCCAGCGATCTGCTTGGTTTTTGTTTTTGCTTTTCCTCCTGAGTCTAGGATTTCCAAGACCACATAACATTTTGTTGTCAAGTCTATTTATGCTCTTTTATCCTGGAACAGTTTTATCCTGGAGACTCTCTTTTTGCTTCCTTACTCTGACATTTTTCAGATGATAGGTCAGTCGTTTGTAGACTGTCTTTGAATTTGGGCTTGCCTTGTGTTTCCTCATGAGTAGACTCAGGACATGCCTTTTGGGCAGGGCTATCGTGTCCCCCTCTGAGCATATATTAGATGCTGGTCTATACTAAAACACAGCTCTTAGGTGACTTCATTAAGTATCGTTGGCACTACCTGTGAGAGAGCTCATTAGCCTGAGGCTTGCTGCAAGCAGCAAATTAGGTGAAGACTGGAGTTCCTGGTAATGACATGGTATCTATACAGAGTCTACACACAGCCTTCCCGATGGCCGGGAGCTTGACGCACTGCCAAGGATGGATGTGAGTTTCCAGTTCCTCCGCTTCCACTTCTCACGTGCTGAGATTACAGGTGTGTGTCACCACTCATGTCTTATAAGATGGCTGGCATCTGGCCCAGGGCTTTGTACACGACAGACATCTTCTCTTCCAGCTGAGCTCTGTCCCTGGGTCTACTTTCTTCTTTACCTTTCATTCTTCATTCCTTCATTTGTTCATTCCTTCCTTCCTATCTTTTTTTTTGGGGGGGTGGTGGTGGAAGGAGGGAACAAGATCTTGCTATATAGCCTAAGCTACCCTCAGAGGTGTGATTCTCCTTCCCGTGTGGCCTAGGCTGGGCTTGGACTTATTCTTTTTTTTTTTTTTTATCTTTTTTTTTTTTTTTTTTTTTTTGGCTTTTTCGAGACAGGGTTTCTCTATAGCCCTGGCTGTCCTGGAACTCACTTTGTAGACCAGGCTGGCCTCGAACTCAGAAATCCACCTGCCTCTGCCTCCCGAGTGCTGGGATTAAAGGCGTGCGCCACCACGCCTGGCTGGACTTATTCTTCTTCATCCGTTTCTGGAGTACTGGGATCACATGTCCACCATCACTTTTACCTCTGGCTAGAAATTTCATTGATTTTTTTTTTTAATTTAATAGTTTGGGCTGAGAGATCAGTCAGTGGTTAGGAGCACTGCTCTTCCAGAGGACCCAGGTTCGATCGCAATACCCACATGGTAGCTCACAATCATTCCAGGGGACCTGACACACTCTCCTGACCTCTTTTGGCACCAGCTACATGTGTGGCATATAGACATACATGCAATCAAAACACCTATACACATAAAATAAATAAACTTAAAAAAATAAAAAAGAAGCTCTCTTTGTCTTAGCACCAACTTCCTTGAAACTTCCTTGAGAAGCAACTGTGCAGGCTGAAGCTCAAGAGAAGGATGAGGCAGAGGCCCAAGTAAAACAGCCTGTACATCCACAAAGGAAGGGGACTCAGAGGTAACGGGTGCTGAAGGCCGGGATGCTGGCTCAAGTTGTTGGGCTGTATGCTGCTGTCTGTAATAAGTCTCATCTGGGACATCACTGTCAGGTCACCAAGACCACCTTCCTTACATGAAAACAGTGCCCCTGGCTCTCTGCCCCAGATGAACCTGTGCCACTTTGGACTAAATAAAGAAAAAGAAAAGGAAGTAGTTTCCAAATTTTGATAACAAAGTTATGAGAATACACACAGGAAATGAACAATATTAAAAAATGAGCATTTCCTGGGACTGGAAAAATAGCTCAACTGTTAACAACACTTCCTGCTTTTTCTTGTGGCCTCTACAGGGGCATGTACACACATACACAGGCACACACTTGTTTGTTTTGTTTGTTTGTTTGTTTTGTTTGTTTGTTTTTGTTTTTTTGAGACAGGGTTTCTCTGTATAGCCCTGGCTGTCCTGGAACTCACTTTGTAGACCAGGCTGGCCTCGAACTCAGAAATCCACCTGCCTCTGCCTCCCGAGTGCTGGGATTAAAGGCGTGCGCCACCACACCCAGCACACACTTGTATACACACAGACACACATGCACATATAGACACACATGTATACACAAGCACACACATGCATGCACCCACACAGGCATACTGATACATATACATACACATGCACCCATGAACACAGAGACATACACCACATAAACACACAGATGCATACACACACAGACACACCCACAGAGACACATACATTCATACACACACACACACACACACACACACACACACACACACACACAACCAAATGAGTACTTCCCTGTAGGCCAATTCTGCATCCAAAAAACATAGCAAACAAATGGACTCTACTTTCTTATAAAATGCTACCAAAGCCAATTGGTTGCTCTCAATACAAAATTTTACTTATACTGAGAAGTCCAAATACTATATGAAAGGACTCTGGCCAGATCTCTCATTCCCTCTGCCTTACTAAAACCCTTAGATTACATTCCTAACCTTAGCCACCCTTATTTGGCCACTTCCTCCTCTTGAGGCTACAACCAAAGTTGGACTATCAAAGTACTGGAGTCCAGCAATCAAAGCCCTCTTTAGCTCACCTAATTAACATGTCCAATTAAAATTAAACACCTCATCCTCCCATTCCTTTTACCTTTATAAAGCATCATTTTCCTATGTGCCACATCTGTCTCCTCTCTATCCAGAAGCAGTCCTTTGTCGCACTCTGGAACAAATGTCCCTTTTCCCTCTCCTCTCTCTCCTTTGTTCCCTTTCTCTTTCCCTCATCCTCTGTCTCCTGTCTTTGCCTCTTATTTCCTGTCCTTTGTCTGTCTGGGGTAAATAAACCTCTTTTATGCTGAGAACTTGGTCTTGGGGGTCCGGATCCGATATTTTTTGTTTGTTTGTTTGTTTGTTTGTTTGTTTGTTTTTTCGAGACAGGGTTTCTCTGTATAGCCCTGGCTGTCCTGGAACTCACTCTGTAGACCAGGCTGGCCTCGAACTCAGAAATCCACCTGCCTCTGCTTCCTGAGTGCTGGGATTAAAGGGGTGCGCCACCACGCCCGGCTGGATCCGATATTTTATCTTTCACTGTGTACCGCACTGTTTGCTGGGTGGGTGAGGGCATGAACTGCTTCTGCAGAGGACCCAGCATCAGTCCTCAGCAGTGATGTCAGGTGGCTGCCACCCACCTGCAGTTCTCTGTGTTCACACGCATGAACTCATACACACAACTAAAAAATGAAATTGTTCGCATAAACATTCAAATCCTGGCACTGTTTGGGAAATTTAGTAGCTTTATTTTCTAATTGTCATAAAGCTGAACCGAGTTCCGGGAAGCATGTGACTTGCACTAATGCTTTTAGTTTCCATACTGCAATGCACAAACCACTGAAACCAGGTAAATGGCCAACACTCCATCCTGCTCACAGGGATATACGGAGGTATCTTTGACCCCAGGCAGATAATCTAACTGTTCAGAACTGTGGATAACAGGAAAAAAAAGACAGAAAAAGATGTGGAGCCCTCTTCCCCCTCTTCTTCTTCTGTGTTGAGGCTAAACCCAGGGCTTCACGCAAGTGCCAGTACAGACAGTGGCTCAGAGCACACACTGTACTTTCAGAAGACCAGAGTTCAGCTGAGAACTACCATGGACCACACCCTCAGCCCCACAGCAAAGTCTACATGATCCTTGTCATCATTGTAACTGTTAGCACAGGACCAATGAGGTAGGCCTAAGTGTCTCCCTGCACAGGGCTGATAGCTGGGCTCTCCAAGGCACAGCTCTCTTGAATTCCCATGTAAGACCTCACCAGAGATTATGTGAATGCAAACATGAATCTGGAGCCTCTAAATACTAGGCAAGCACCCAACCACTGAGCTACACTTCTGGCCCTTATATTTACTTATTTACTTACTTTTTGTTGTTGTTTTTTTTTTTTGAGACAGCCTTGAACTTTGGACTCTGCTGCCTCTGCCTCCCTTAAGAGCCGGTGGTTACAGGTGTAGTGGTTACAGGTGTAGTGGTTACAGGTGTAGTGGTTACAGGTGTAGTGGTTACAGGTGTAGTGGTTACAGGTGTAGCTGTTGTACCTCAGCCCTGGGTTGCTTTTTTGTGTTTTTCAAGTTCAGAGCATCAGACTCAGGGTCTCATACACAGGAGGCAAGCTCGCTGTTTTCCATACCCCAGGCCTCTAACAGTGAAGTTTCTTCACCCCTCCTGCAGAGGGAATATTCTCCTAGCAGCTTCTGTTGCCCAGAGTTTCCTGGGTGCTTTATGAAGGAGAAACTCTCTTCTGTAAGTGGAAGTGGGCACAGTCACATTGGTATTTGAGAGCAGTGGCCCTATGGCAGCTGCTTCATGTACCTCCAGTATTCCTCTGATTTGTTGGCTACTCTAAATAACTATTACAGTGTGTCGTGTGTCATTTAGAACGATGTTTTGACACAAGTAAGAAAAAGAGTTTTGATCTGCAGTTGGTTCAGTCCAAAGACATAGACTCTGAGGGTGGGAGGGCAATTATAGTTGCCTCTTTCTTACCAAGCTTTCACCAGGTTAAGTTTCTGCTCTCGACCCTCTACCTCCGCCATCCTGTGTTTAGTGACATTTTCTTGTAATGAAGGTTTCCCTCACCCTTGTTTATCATTTATGTATTGCATTATTTTGCATTATTTGTTCGCTGACCATTACTGAATCAGTAAAGGTCCTTACTCAGCGAGGTACAGGCAACATTACTTATCGTGATGTTTGCCCCACATTTGACCAGTGGCGATCAGTTGATACCGCTTTCCAGGGTCTTCTAGATCAGCCTCAGGGAATGACAATTCTTGGAGCACTACTTACTTTCTGGTTCAGCCTTCAATTTGGCCCAACCCAAACCAACAGCAAGCCATGCTCGAAGACCTTCTGTTTGCTGTTTAGAAATGGATACATGGGACCACACCAGATCAGTCTTGCTCAGCAGTCATCAGAGATGCTTTCTCCTATGGCAAAAAGGAACTGATGCAGAGAACCACCCCTGACCAATATCCAGAGACACGGAGATCTTGAAAAACTCAGTTGAGAGGGTATGGCTTTATTAAATTCCTCCCCTCAGGACTCAGGGAAATATGCAGACTAGGAGATAAGAGCCAGGTGGGATGGGAGACGCCAAGGAAACAGTGTCCTCCAGACACGACAGGACTGACGTGCGTATGACCACATGGAGACTGTGGCAGCACACACATCTGCACAGGTCCAAGCCAGATGTGGCCCCAGTGCTGGGACATGGAGGTGGGCATTAGGTCTCATTCCTAACTAAGAAGCTATCTCTAACTGACAGCTACTTGAGAAAAATAAGCTTTGAATGGAGTCTCTCATTGTGTATACACTTCATGGCAGGCCCAATGCCCAGCAGCAGATGGCCAACACAAAAAGAATTCAATGGCATTTTGGGAGGTATTTTGCTTTATACTGCCTTTGGGGGGCGTTTTTTAACCTTACCGGTCCTTTACATGTATATACAGTTTCCAAGTCTATGTTTTTACGTTTGCTTTTTCTTTTTAATGATCATGTGTGTGTTTGTGTCTGTATCTGTTTCTAATGCTTTTATAAAAAGAGAGAGAGGAGGTGTGGAGTTGGATGGGGGTGGGGGATAGGAGGAGGATCCAGGAGGCAATGAGGGAGGGGAAGGAAGCCATGGTCAGAATATATTGCTAGAAAGAAATATTTTCAATTAAAAGAAAATGAAGAAAAAAATGGTGCCTGGTTGCTAACTGCACTCACTTCTACTGGTGTCTCTGCTTGAAGGCTCGGACTTTGAGTTGTGAGCTTCAGGCACATGTGTCCACATCAGCACATGCACAGACACACAGAAACAAAGGCTGGCAGAATGGTGTGGATCTTTAATCCCAGCACTCAGCAGACAGAGGCAGGTAGATCTCTGTAAGTTTGAATACATAGCAAGTTCTAGGACAGCCAGAGCTATGTACTAGAGAGAACTTAAGTCAGGAAACAAAGATCAAAACAACAACAACAAAAAGACACTGTGGCATGGGTATATATTAGGAAACAGGAATTCATATTGCTAATTCTAGCTCCAGTACAGCAAAGACTCTCCATATCGCTGTGCCATCTTTCCTTAACACCATGAGAACCTAGCTCCATTAAGCCAGGAATACACAGGAATTGCTAATCTATTAGTTCTGCTGAAAGGAAAACTAACTAGGACTCAGTCTGACGGCAGTTCGTTTCATAAGTTTTGTAAGTTTTATTTTGTTGGAGAGATGGCTCAGTGGTTAAGAGCATTGACTGCTCTTCCAGAGGTCCTGAGTTCAAATCCCAGCAACCACATGGTGGCTCACAACTATCTGTAATGGGATCTGACTGTGACAGTGTACTCATTTAAAAAAAAAAGAAAAAAGAAAAACAAAAGAAAAACAAGATTTATTTTGTTTTGTAAGCTATTTTTTTTTATGTGTATGAGTGTGTTGGCCTTCACAAACATATGTTCACCATGTATATACCTGGTGCCCTCAAAGATCAGGAGAGGGCTTTGGGTCTTTTGGGACTGGAGTTACAGACAGTAATGAGCTGCTGTGTGAGTGGCAGGAATGGAACCCAGGTCCTCTGGAAGGGCAATAAGAGCTCTTTTTTTTGTTTTGTTTTGTTTTGTTTTTTTGTTTTTTTGTTTTTTGAGACAGGGTTTCTCTGTATAGCCCTGGCTGTCCTGGAACTCACTTTGTAGACCAGCTGCAATAAGAGCTCTTAACCAATGAGCCAACTCTTTAGGTCTTGACTAGACTTCTTTTCTTTTTAAAAAAGGTTTATTTATTAAGGGCTGGTGAGATGGCTCAGTGGGTAAGAGCACTGACTCCTCTTCCAAAGGTCCTGAGTTCAAATCCCAGCAACCACATGGTGGCTCACAACCACCCGTAATGAGATCTGACGCCCTCTTCTGGTGTGTCAGAAGACAGCTACAGTGTACTTATTTATTCATATGAGCGCTATATTTGCATGTATTCCTGCATGATAGAACAGAACATCAGATCTCATTATAGAAGGTCTCCAGCTCAGTGCTTAGAATTCTTGTAGGCAAAAAGTATGTGCAGTGAAAGACAATTGCAAGAACGCAGTCCCACAGACTTATTGCTGTAGCACACGCACTTTCTAAGGGCCTGGCTTGTCTCGTTCTTTCTTTTTTTCCAGCCACCCCAAGTTAGAGACAGCCAGTGCTCCAGTATCTGTGACAGATCTGTACTAGGAAGCAGCCGTCCATCCAGCGGGCCTAACTCCAGTCCCGCCCCCTACCATGGGTTCTCCCATTCCCTTCTGTGGCTTCTCCACATTTGTGTGCAGCTCAGCTCTGAATGCTTTTCCCAACCAGGTGTCATCGTGAAGCCTGGTGCAGAATTGACACCCACAAGTCTGATGCTGATTTGATTCCTACACATCTGCATGGTGCAGATTTTGAATCCAGACTTGGATCTCAGTGCTCAGGAGGCAGAAGCAAGTTCTTCAAGGCCAGCCTGGTCTACAGAGCGAGTTCCAGGATAGCCAGGGTTACACAGAGAAACTCAGTCTGGAAAAAAAAAACACTAACTAACTAACTAACTAACTAACTAACTAACTAACTAACTAACTGGATGTTAGTGTGCTGGAGAGACTGACTGTTCTTCAGAGGACTCAAACTCATTTCCCAGCACTCACATGGCAGCTCGCAACTGTCTGTAACTCTAGTCCCAATCTCTTTCTTGCTCTCTTGGACACAAACATCCATTCAGACAAACACGCATACAAATGAAATAGAAGTAAATAAGTCTCGAAAGCATTCAACTCTTTAAAATGTAAAATTACCGTACAAGGTATTAGAGCTCAGTATAGCATTTTACAATCTGAGTGTCTTAGTGCTCCTTCCCCTCGCCTCCCTCTCTTTGCTGCTCTTATCCCCTGTGGCCCTTTCCTGAGAGCCTTGTGCATCTTTCCTGTCCCATGCACCCTCTCCCCCACTCCCACCCATCCTCGTGCCCTATTTTCACCCTTCTTGGTCTCCTCTCTAATTCCCGAAGCCTAACTCTTTTAACTTTTTTTTCTGTCTTTCTTGTTTTGAACCATTGCCTCATGTAGCCCACAGTGGCCTCGAACTTGAACTCGCTAATCTGGTTTTGATCCGATCCTCCTGGCTCCTTCCCCCGAGAGCTGGGAACACGGAGGAGCACCACCTCGACCACCTCAACTGGCTCCGTTTGATTGATGGTCACAGTCCTCCCTTCCCACTGACAGTCTGGCTGGTGACATTCTCACAAGGGTGCCTCGTGAGCTTTACTGTGACAGACAGTCTAGCAACTGTGAAACCACTCAGCCCACCACCAGGACTTGGCAAGTGGACAGAGTGGAGAAAATAAGCAAAAAAGGTGGGTGGGGCCCTCAAGCACCCTGCAAACACCTATGAATGACTCCATTTAATACATCCTAGGGAGGACTCTGGAGGGTCAGAACCAAGGCAGGCCTCAGAACCAGGAAGTTACACCCATGTTCGTATTTAGAAAACCACGGGGTTGTAATAGCCAACTTTCTGGGCCTCTGAATGAAAGAGTCAGTGTGGTTCAGCTGTGAGAGTGTGTGAAAGGGCTCTTTGACACAGCCGCACTCAGCTCTGGCCTTCACTGGGGCCCTTCGTAACACTTCCTAGCTCTGCCATGGAGGCTACACAGCACACACCCAGACAACAAATTCTCAGCACAAAGGACAGTACCCCAGAGGGACAAGTGGGAGGGGAAGGGGGCCTGCCTCTGGATCAGACAAAGACAGACAGCAGGTGTTTCTTCGGGAGTGGGTTTTAAGGGGGAATGGGGGAAGGTCTGTGCTGGATTGAATTGACAAGTCCTGATTAAACAGGTTAACCAGAGTATCGAAATAATGAATTCTGATTGCTGGACCTTGGAGTTTTAGTCAGGCACAAGAAAGTGGACAGATAGGGGAATAGACCTTGGTCGGGGGGCGGGGGGGGAGGCTGGCTTTAGAATCTAAAGGTTGAGCAAAGGAGAAGGAAGGGGGTGGGCACGACCTGCCAGCACCACATTGCCAGTGCTTGGGCCTGTTCATTGTGTATTTCCCTGTAACAAGGCTAAAAGCTCCTCAAGGGTGCTGGAAGTGTTGGAGATCTTTCTGCTATCCTCCTGCCTCAGCTCCAGCTCCCTTTCTGGTGACCAGAGGTGTCGAGTCCAAAGTTGGAGTTTTAAGGGAATCTTCTTTTTTTGTTTTTGTTTTTGTTTTTTTTTTTTTTTGAGACAAGGTTTCTCTGTGTAGCCCTGGCTGTCCTGGAACTCACTTTGTAGACCAGGCTGGCCTCAAACTCAGAAATCTGCCTGCCTCTGCCTCCTGAGTGCTGGGATTAAAGGCGTGTGCCACCACTGCCCGCCGGCTCTAATGGCATCTTCTTAAGTCACCCTGAATGAATCTCATTTCCCAATGCATCCGACTCAAATCGGTTGAACAATTGATGAACTAACTCCACAGACCTGTTGAACTGGAGTGCCTTTCCTTTCAGGATTCTGCACTTTAGTAGAGGGTAACCAAGATGGCATTGCTTACAAGTGGGATTCAGTTAGCAGGGAAGCAGTGGGCAGGCACAGAGCCTGGCGGGAGGGAGACAGTTCCAAGGGAGGCCTGGTTGGTACCCGGCCACTCCTGCTCCTCTCCTGTGCTCTGGGAATACTGCTCATGGAGGGATCATCTGTTCCTCTGGCAGGCCTCTTTTACTCTCCACCTTTCCTCCACGTGAGCAGGCTTGTTTCCATTGGTCCAGTAGCAGATCCGCCCGTGTGCCTTCTAAACAGACTTACAGATGACATGGGCTTTTTGGTGGACTCTTCAGTGCCAGCCCCACCCTGAGCTTGCTGCTTTCGCCCAGTAGCAAGACCAGCCAACAAGTAATAGGTGTATGCCTTCATGCCAGGCTAGACACATTCCAGGAATTTGTTCCAACTCCTCAAATCTGTCTTTGGCTCAGGAACCCAGCAATGTAGGCTCTATTGGTCAGGGACCCAGCTACGCCAGCCCTATTGTGCTGCCTCTCAATACCATCCTGGCCCAGTCCAGCCCCAGCAACTCCTACCTCGATTGTTTCAACCCCTACTGCCTAATGAGTGTACCGGCCGCTGGCTATGGGAAGGTTATGAGCAGTTATGTCAGCTCATGATTGACCTCCCACCCAGGCCATGACCTGATCCAATAGCCTTCGAGAGACAAAGATAAGAAGGCAGCCAGGGACACTGACCTTGTTCAACTCCAGTAGAACATCTTCAAAACGAGCTGGGTGATTGCTGCTGAATTTGGGGGTGTCCCATTTAGATCTAGAAGAAATGGTTCTTAACCTTGATTTTAGTTACATTCACATGTTCACACACACACACACACACACACGTAAGTTTCATTCATTCATTCATTCATTCATTCATTCATTCATTCATTCATTCATTTGTTATGGTGGCGCAGGAGATCAGGGCTTCTGAGCCTCGCCCAGCCCAGTTGTTTCCTATGCCTCTCTTCTGCTTCCCCAGAAATGCTGTCTGAGCCAGCCAGTTGGGATTCTCAGAAGCTGTCTGGCCTGGGAGATGTCTCATTTCTTGAATCCGTTTGTTTGCCTTGTTCAGTTAACTCTACTGGATTAGATACCGGACTGAGCGAATTTCCTTTTAAGGATTGTATGAACAGATCCGAGGCAAAGCTGCAGCCCAGGACTACAAGGCACGAGGGTGCAAGTAGGTGCACTCACCTGTGTGTGCGCACCACTGTAGGGCTCCCACTAGCAATGTGAGGCTCTGCGGATTTGCGTGTGTGGTGGCGGTGGTGGTGGGAGTGTTTTCTTTCTTTAAAAAACCGTTATGATTATTTGAGTGTGTATATGTGAGTGTATGTGTGTGCACCCATGAGCACGCCCATGCCTGTACCTGCATGTGAAGACTAGCTTTTACTCCAGCTATATATTCCTTTATTGCTCCTCCCCTTATTACAAATTACATTTATATGTATGTGTGTATATGGGTGCCTGAGGGTAATTATGTGTGCATGTGGGTGCACCTTAGAAACCAGAAAAGGGCATCATATCCCCTGGGACTGGAGTTACAGGCAGCTGTAAACTGCTTTGTGGGTGCTAGGAACCACACCTGGGTCCTCAGCACGAGCAGCCAAGGTTCCTAACCACTGAGCCATCCCTCCAGCATCCTCCACCTTATGTTTTGATGGTGTCTCTCTGAACCTGGGGCTCTGCACTGGCTACACTGGGCTACACTGGCTACACTGGCTGACTCATGGGTCGCAGGTTCTGTCTCTCTCTGTCTTTGAAGTGCTGGGATTACAGACATATGCTGCCAGACCCGGCTTTTTTCTTTTTTCTTTCTCTCTTCCTTTCTCTCTTCCTTTCTCTCTTCCTTCCTTCCTTCCTTCCTTCCTTCCTTCCTTCCTTCCTTCCTTCCTTCCTTCCTTCCTTTCTCTTTCTTTCTTTCTTTCTTTCTTTCTTTCTTTCTTCCTTCCTTCCTTCCTTCCTTCCTTCCTTCCTTCCTTCCTTCCTTGCTCTCTCTCTCTCTCTCTCCCTCTCTCTCTCTCTCTTCCTTTTTGAGACAGGGTTTCTCTGTGTAGCCCTGGCTGTCCTGGAACTCACTTTGTAGACCAGGCTGTCCTCAAACTCAGAAATCTGCCTGCCTCTGCCTCCCAAGTGCTGGGATTAAAGGTGTGTGCCGCCACACCCAGCTCAGACCCGGCTTTTAAGTGAGCCCCAGGAACCCAAACCCAGTTCCTCATCCTTGCATGGCAAGTACTTTGCCCATCTCCCTGCCCAGTGTTTCCTTTTTTGATATGAGATCTTGCTAGGCTGGTCTCTAATCAGGCTCAGTGAGAGATGCTGTCTCTGAAAAGATCAGTTTGTGTCACTGAGACAGGCAAGCACAGGGGATAATTAACTGACCTGGTACTCCACTTGTTTGGGTTATTCACCCACCTGCAACCTACTTCCTTTACCTGCATGTATTAGCGAGTGTGTGTGTGTACGTGCACACACACACACCTCTGCAAACAACACACCTAGTAACCCCAAAATTCCCTTGGGTTCCCACTCGTGTCAGGCTACAAGTATACCCCTCTCTGAACAACAGCATATGTCTCTCTGCCCCAGTGAGAATCAAATTCAGGCAGTTTATATGCAAGCATATTTCCAATGGTAGGAAGATAGAAGGGCTGATCGGGTGCATGTGAAGTAAGCCAAACTGTGTCTTTCAAGTGAGACTTTACCTCTGTTTATGCTGACGCCCAACCAGGTGTGGGTATGATTGAAACCTGATGCATCATGGGAATTGATAGGTACAATAGAACATATGGGGGCTGGAGAGATGGCTCAGCAGTTAAGAGCACTTACAAGTTAAGGACCTTGCTCTTCTGAAGGCCCTGAGTTCAAATTCCAGCAACCACATGGTGGCTTACAACCATCTGTAATGAAATCTGATGCTCTCTTCTGGGGTGTCTGAGGACAACTACAGTGTACTTACATATACATTTTTTAATAAATAAATTTTTTAAAAAATTATCTAAAATGGAACTATTAAAAATTGTATAAGGCTGGAGCGATGGCTCAGTGGTTAAGAACACTTACTGCTCTTCCAGGGGACTTGAGTTAGGTTCCCAGCACCTAATAGCACCCAGCTCCAGACACACACACACACACACACACACATACACGATTTAAATAATAAAGGTAAGTCCTTTCTTAATTGTATAGGGTTGGAGATGTAGCTCGGTTGGTAAAGTTTTGTTTCTCTACCTTGAATGAAACAAGGAGCGCTGGGCTCGCCCTCCAGCGCTGCGTAACAGCTTGAGTTATGGAGCAGCAAGGGAGCTCCAAGCAGGAGGACCAGGAAGGAGTCCAAGGTCATCCATCCTCAGATACCGGGGAAAGCCAGTCTGGACAACGTGAGACTCTGCTTCCAAAACAGAAAAAAAAAAAAAAAAGATGTCTGTTGGTTTCCCAGACGGGTTTTTCTCTGTGTTGCCTTAGCTGTATTGGAGCTCACTCCGTGGACCAGGCTGGCCTCAGACTCACAGAGATCCACCTGACACTGTCTGATCTGCTGTTGGTCGGATTCCTCAAGCTTGTTCTGCTTGTGGGGCCTGTCTGATTCCCAAGCTCGTCTCTGCTCAGGGAAGCTCCACCAAAGTGCACTGGATGAGGAAATGGGCCTTTCAGCTCTAGGTGTGGAAGCTTTTTAGCCTCTGGTTAGAGAGGCCAGCCCTTAATCCAACCTAACATGCTTTTGTCCTGGAATCCTTTTCCAGCCGCAAGGAGCCCCAGTTGCTAAAGCCTGGCAGGACCTGGGAAAAGGAAGTCAGTCTGCTAAGGACTCCCAGGAACCCCTGCTTCCCCTGTTGGAAATTTCCCTGTGGGAATTGAACCCAGAGCCGTACAAGTAGTACATACGGGCCCTAAGACTCAGCTGTATCTCTGCATTTGTTTGTATTTTGTTGCACTGTGTTTTGTTTTAAGGCAAGGTCTTACTATGTTACCCAGGCAGGCCTTGATGTTGAAATCCTTCCGCCTTAATCTCTGGAGTAGCTGAGATTAGATGTTTGCACCAGGCCTGGTGAGGCATAAACTTTTAAAGTAATAATAATTACTATTACAAATGTGTGTGTCAGTGGTTGTGCATGTGGAGGTCAGAAGTCAACTTTGTGAGTTGGTTCTCCCCTCCCCCCTCTTCGTGAGTTCTGGGAATGAACCCGGTCACCAGGTAAAAGCACTTTTACCTGCTGAGCCATCTCACTTGCCCAGGTCGCCTGCCCGCGCCCCCCCACCCCCGTCCCTCCTGACAGGAGGCCCCATGGCACCTTTTCAAGAAGAGTTAGATCTTTTATTATGAGCACTCACATAACGAGCTGGCTGTCATAGCCTGTGCCTACAATTCAAGAGTGGGCAGGAGAGGCAGGTGGATCTCTGATGTTCTCTGGTTAGCCTGCCTGTCAGGTGATGAGCTCCAATCTCAGTGAGAGACTCCATCTTTAAACAGAAAGTGGAAACCAAAAATTAAAGAGAAAAAGGAAGATGAGGAGCCGGAGGGATGGCTCAGTGCTTAAGAGCACTGGCTGCTCTGCCAGAGGACCTGGGTTCTATTCCCAGCACCCACATGGCAGCTCACAACTGTCTGCAACTCCAGTCCTGGGAATCCAATGCCTTCTTCTGGCCTCCTGGGGCACCAGACAAACAAATGGTACACATAACGTATACACTGGCGAAACACTCAAACACATTAAAAAATAGCATGGAACTAAGTCTGTAAAAGATGCAAACAAAACCAGGGGAGAAAGGAAGTAAGCAAAAATAGCTGGGTGTGGTGGTACAAGCTTTTAACCCCAGCACTCGGGAGGCAGAAGCAGGTGGATCTCTTGAGGTTGAGGCCAGACTCATCTACAGAGTAAGGACAGCCAGGGCTACATGGAGAAACTGTCTCAAAAACTGAACCAACCAACAAAACAAACAAAACAGTAAACCAAAAACCAACCAAACAATAACGACAACAAGACGAATCCGTTGTTGTGAATATGCTTGTGTGCTTGTCTTTGGCTGTTACACGCATGCTGGCCACAATCCAAAAGGACAAGTTTTCTCCACACGTGCCACATGCAGACATTCATCATTAATGGACACCGGAGGGAATGAGAGTGTATTTTTTTTTTTCTCCCAAGACAGGGTTTCTCTGTGTAGCACAGGCTGTCCTGGAACTCACTCTGTAGACCAGGCTGGCCTCGAACTCAGAAATCCGCCTGCCTCTGCCTCCCCAGTGCTGGGATTAAAGGCGTGCGCCACCACGCCTGGTTTGAGGGTGTGTTCTTGATAAGGGAAGGAACACAGAGTTAGCATCAGGCCCCAGATTTCTGGTCACCTCCCAGGCTTTGCTAACAGGAAGCCAAAGCAAAGCATTTACCTTCTGTGTTTCCTCAGCTGTAAACTGAAAATAATTAGTGCCTTCACTCCTTGATGTGTGGCGGAAAAGCCCTCTGCATACACGCCCAGAGCAGAAATGTGAGCTGTCATTAAAGTGGAAGCTTTTAATTATCAATGAAAGCTAAGGGGTTATTAGACTTATGTGGGCTTCCATTTCTAATTAAGAAACCAGATTAGATGTGGCTGTTCTGCTAACCAGGGCTGTACTGCCAGGCATCACGAGGGAATTCCCTTAGTCTTGGCTGGAAGATTCCTCTCAGGTTTGCTTGCTTGTTTGTTTGTTTTTGTTTTTTGTTTTTTGTTTTTTTGTTTTTGCCTTCAGTTGGCAAATATGGCAAGCTTCTTCTTCCCTCCAGCACCAGCCTGAGTTTGCCTAGTGTGGAAAAACCACCAGGCTGGGGTCTGTCTGGATGGACCAACTGCATCTCTCTGGAAAGTCCCATGGCAAAGTCGGTCCGTGTCTTCGTGCACATGTTAAGTCAGTGGTTCAGTATGGCCAATGAGAAGCTTTGGTGCCGTAATGAAAGAGCAAAGGTTATATGATATACTAAATCAAGAGCTTTAAAAAATAATTATTTGAAAGTATCATCAACATTTCCTGTATGTTGGTTCCCAAGAGAATTGTTACACAAGCAGGAGACAGCACCCTCTTCTGGCCAGTGTCACACTTGCATGGCTGTGACAAGGATTTCCAGCCCACTGGACTGGCTTTTCACTTTGGGAGGCCCATGCTTGGGGTTATAATCAATCTTGAATAAATCACTTTTTGTTTCCTTCTGCCCTTTCCACTTTAAATAAAAAAAAGTCAAACCTGTGGTGGATAATCTAACGAGTCAACTTGGATAAGCAACGGTCTCCAGTTTTTGATCAAACACATCTATCCATTGCTGTGAAGATATTTTAATTAATTAGTTAATTAATTGACTTCCGTTCACTTTCATACACTATTAGACTATTATAAAATAAAATGATCTATTTTCTTATTTTTAAAGAAGAATTTCAACTGTAACTACACACTTTAAGTTGAATTGAAACAGAAAAGCATTTATTAAGATGTTTTTATTGATGCTTATTGCTGTTTGACACAGGGTCCCAAGTAGGCGACGATGATGGTGAACTCCTGATTCTCAAACCTCCTTCTCCCCAGTGGGGAAATGCAAGCATGCCCCACCATGCTCAACCACGGGGCTTTATGTTAGTTTGTTTTGTGTGTGTTAATGTCCATTGTGTGTGTGTGTAGGGGGGGTCGGGGGCAGCAAGAAACATCACTGAGGGACCAATGCCTCTGACACTGCACAATCTGCCCAGTGCCTACCTCCTTACACTGTGGCTGTTGTGCACAAAAGAAAAGCTAGAGAGGGAGGATGCTAAAGGCTGTGAAGACCAGGAAACATGGGCCACAGCTATGGTCTTCAAGGTTGTCTGCTAAAGCCGTCCTCCAAAGCCCCAGGCCAAGCCCCCAAAGGTCCCTTCGAAGAAAGGAAGGAAGCTGTCCCCAGAGGGCAAAGCTGATGCTGACAAGGGAGGGAGAGACCCTGCCCAGCACACAGATGCCAACAGAGCAGGCACAGAGGACTGAAGGTGCTGCAGACGACAAGTGAAATGTGTGCCTTTTGAATAAGTACATAATTCTGGTACCTATACAGTTTGATTTTTTTCTTCAAATTCAAGTGTTATATAAATGTTGGGTTTCATGGAAGGAGTTACACAGACAAAGTTCAGAGCTGAGACGGAGGAAAGGACCATCCAGAGTCTGCCCTACCCAGGGATCCATCCCATAAACAACCACCAAACCCAGACACTATTGCAAATGCCAGCAAGATTTCGCTGACAGGACCCTGACATAGCTCTCTCTTGTGAGGCTATGCCAGTGCCTGGCAAATACAGAAGTGGATGCTCACAGTCATCTATTGGATGGAACACAGAGCCCCCAATGAGGGAGCTAGAGAAAGTACCCAAAGATCCAAAGGGGTCTGCAACCCTATAGGAGGAACAACAATATGAACTAGCCAGTACCCCCGCCCCCAGAGCTGTGTCTCTAGTTGCATATGTAGCGGAGGATGGCCTAGTTGGCCATCAATGCGAGGAGAGGTCCTTGGTCTTGTGAAGATTATATGCCCCAGTACACAGGAATGCCAGGGCCAGGAAGCAGGAATGGGTGGGTAGAGGAGCAGGGCAGGGGGATGGTATAGGGGACTTTCAGAGAAGAAACTAGGAAAGGGGATAGCATTTGAAATGTAAATGAAGAAAATATCTAATAAAAAATAAATGTTGGGTCTCATTCTATTTTTTCCATAAGCTATGCTATGTTGTCAGCATGCAGGGCACTTTCTTTTTCAAACCTATCTGTCTGTCTGTCTATCTATCTATCTATCTATCTATCTATCTATCTATAGTAGCTTTAGCTCTGGTTGTCCTGGAATTTTCTATGGAGACCAGGCTGTCCTCAAACTCACAGGAATCCACCTGCCTCTGCCTCCAGAGTTCTGAGATTAAAGGCTTGCACCACCAAGCCAGCCAACTTTCTCTGTTCTTTAGTGGAGGGGGAGCAGGTGCCACTCACACAGTGTTTCCCAAGCTGGGCTGGGCGGTTGTGGGGGAGATGTCTTCCCTTGCTAGTTTTGAGATCTTCTTGGCTCCCAGGAAGAATTCCCCCATGACACACAGAGCCACTGCTGCCCAAACATTTTGTGGTGTGGGAACACTCAGATTAATTTGTGTCTTGTCCTCAACTCCCCTAAAGCCTGTTGGACTTGTGGTACTTTGAATAAGAATGGCCTCCATAGGTTCATATATTTAAATGCCTAGTCATTAAAAAGTGGCACAATTGAAGAAGGATTAGGAGTGTGGCTTGTTACAGGAAGTGTGGTGGGCTTTGAGGTTTTGAAAGCCTGCGGCAGGCCCAGTCTCTCTCTCTCTCTCTCTCTCTCTCTCTCTCTCTCTCTTCTGATTAAGATTAGATTAAGATTAGTTTTCAACTACTTCTCCACCACTACACTTGCCTGCCACCATGCTCCCCGCCATGATGATAACAGACTAACCTCTGAAACTGTAAGCCAGCCCCCAATTAAATGCCGTCTGTTATAAGGGTTGCCTTGGCCATAGTGTCTCTTCACAACAACAGAATAGTAACTGAGACGAACCTGACTTTCTAAATTTGGTTTTGCCAAGGTGCTGGGGGTGGGTGGGAAGGGGACCTGATCTTCAAAATGACATCACTGAGATGGCATCAGAAGAGCAGTGGTTCCCTTTCTAAATGACAATGGACCTTCAGAAGGATAAGCTCTGCTATTTGCATTTCATTTCCTGAAAGTCAGGGTAGGCTTGTAAAACATTGCTAAACAGCATGCTTAAAGTGACTCGTCAACCCTCACTCTAAGCCTGCCTTGTTCAGATCACCAAATAAGGACCTCAGGCTTCTGTAGTGGTCTCCTCATCTTGGTGGTCTACTGTTAGGAACTGGTTCTAGTGCTTTCTCTTAATTCGGCTCCCAAAAGCTTCCAGATGCTGAGGGACCCTGCCCCCAGCTGGCTTTGATTAGTAATAAAGAATTGCAATCCAGCCATTGTCCAATGGCTGGACAGGGAGATGGAGGCAGGACTTCTGGATTGCATGGGCAAGGGAACGAGGGGAAGAGAGAGAGGAGAATCGCCATGAGGCAGAGAGATCAGGTTTAAGAGCTGCAGGAGAGAAATTGTACGCCAATATAGGTGGAAAGGGAAAGTGGCCCTATGGGGGCTGCCCAGAAGGTAACAGAGCAGCAACAATAAAATATAGGTTTAGAAGGTGTTAAGCCAGGAATACGGGGTTTGGGGGGCAGGGGGCAGGGAGGATGGGGTGGTGTGTGTGCTAGCCACAGGGAGGTTTGTAGTACCCAGCCATTGAGCTAAGAAGGGATATCAAAATTAAGTTGGTGTGTGTGTGTGTGTCTTTCATTCAAAAATCCAGAGCTCCTGAGTGGGTGCAGAGGAGATTTGTGGGTGCCGAAGCAGATTAACTCTTCATAGCAACAGTTACACAAGAAGGCCAGTTGAAGCTCTATGTTGTTGATGACCACTGCCTAAGTCTTAGTTGAAATGCCAACCAAGCATGATTATTCTTTAGTAAAGTTGAGTAGAATTTGAAACTTTTAAATCAGTAAACCCTGAGTCCAGCAGATTGCCTTCCATAACGAAGGTGGGCCTCATTCAATCAGTCGAAGACCTTAGGTCCCAAGACTGAGGCTTCCTGAAGCAGGATTCTTAAAGTTACTATTGCTGTGGTGAGACACTGTGACCAAAGCAAGCTGTGCAGGGAAGGGTTTATTCAGCTCATGCGTCCACATCAAAGAAAGTCAGGACAGGAGCTCAAGCCCAGAGCAGGATTACAGGTGGCTGTGAGCCATGGGACATGTGGGCTGGCCCTCTGTAAGAAGAGATAGTACTCTTATTCACGAGCTAACTCTCCAACACCCCCGCGCCGTGTGTGTGTGTGTGTGTGTGTGTGTGTGTGTGTGTGTGTGTGTGTGCGCACATGTCACTGCATTTAATTAGGGTTGCCTGCATAAACATGGGTTAGGGTTATATGCTTGAGCAGATCAATGTGCCTATGGTAACACAACTGAGGAATATGACTTCCATTCCAAGTTGAATAAATCCTTGCTAAAATTTACTATAGCATTGCTTATTGTCTTAGTTAGGGCTTTCATTGCTGTGAAGACACACCATGACCAAAGCAAGTCTTATAAAGGACAATATTTGAAGGTCTGGCTTACAGTTTTAGAGGTTCAGTCCATTACCATCATGGTAGAAAGCATGGCAGCATCCAGGCTCATATGGGGCTGGAGGAACCTAAAGTTCTATATCTTGATCCAAAGGCAGCCAGGAGAAGACTCTCTTCCAGGCAGCTAGGAGGAGGGTTTCAAAGCTCACCCCCAAAATGACACACTTCCTTCAACAAGGCCACACCTCCTAACATTGCCATTCCCTGGGCCAAGCATCTTCAAACCATCACAGTTTTTGAGCTTGTGGCAAGTCACCCAGAAATACTTCTTTCAGTGTTCTACAGAAACAGGTGTGGAACGTCTTTGCCCAAGGAAATCTATCACTGTCTAAGGCTGTTCTGCAGATTGCTCGCATAGGCGTACTCTGCGGTACGCCCAGCATGCTATCTGAAAGCTGGACCTCTCACTATAAGGCCAGGTGTACATCATGAGCTCCTGATGTTTTCTGAAACAAACCTGACAAAATACTTTAACCATCATCAGTCACTAACAAAAGCCACCCAATGGCTGCACTGTCAGCGCTTGGCCAAGGCCTTACTGATGGATCCCTAAGCTTCGTGCAAGGTCTAAGCAGGCAAACCTGCTCTTAACTCTTTTCTCACAGTCTGTGTTTTCTAAGATGCCTGTAATTAACTTTATGGTCATAACTGAGGCTACTGATATAAAAACATCCAGAGTTAGTGATTTTCTTCTTTTTAAAATGAAATGTGTGTGTGTATTTTTCCCCCACTTTCTTCGAAATAGAGTTTCTCTGTGTAGCCCTGGGTGTCCTAGAACTCACTCTGTAGACCAGGCTGGCCTCGAACTCAGGGATCTGTGTGCTTCTGCCTCCTAAGTGCTGGGATTACAAGTGTGCACCACCACTGACAGATGGATTGTGTTTTTATTGTAGTTTTAATATTATAATTTATGGTCAAAAAGATTTTTTTCTGTTTTCTCCTTGAGATCTTATTTTTAGGTATATAATCCATTTTTAGTCTTTTAATATGGTATTAGGTATGGATCAAAATTATCTTGCTCATAGATTAGGCTTCTAACACTGTTAAAGCTCACCCTTCTGGGTGTGCTGGGGCATGCCTGTAATTCTGGTGCTTGAGCCAGGATGATCTCAGGTTCCAGTTTAAGGTCAGTTTAGCTGCATAATTGTGTATGTACATGAATTTGTGCATCCAAGTGCATCATGGAGGCTAAAAGGGTGCCAGACCTCTTGGAGGTGGAGTTACAGTGGTTGTGTGTGGGCCGGTGTTGGAACCAAATTTAGGTGCTATTCAGGAGCAGTCCTGGTTCTTAACTGCTGAGCTATTTATCCCTCCAGCCTTTGTCTTTCTTGAGTCTTATACATATCCCCAGCTTGCTGAACAGTCTGGCCTCTAACTGAGGTGATCGCCTGCGGGGCTGTGGGTGTAGGGGAAGAGGCGGGGAGGGAGAGAGCCCGCATTGGGCCAGAGTTCCTGTGCTCTGGGTAGGTGGACGTGGGAGGACTGCTGCACACTTTCCACGTGGCCCGGAGTGGGCATCTGGCTGTGTGAAGCCACTGGTCCCACAGGGCAGGGGGTGGACAAGGGGCAGTCCCCAGTACCAGATTCTCAGACCCTAGCATCCCATGCTGGATACGGCGACAGAGGAGCTGAAAACAGAATAGGGGTTCCGGGGCGACACTCTTGGCCCCGGAGATACAGGAAGAGAGCAGAGGAAGAGAGGTTCCCATGCAGGTGAGAGTCTTTAGTCCAGACCTTGACGGACAGAGACAGTCTATGGTTTTAGAGCTTTATTGTAGAAAGGAAGGGGGAAAAAGAAAAGGTAGAAAGAGAGAGAGACCAGCCATGGCCAAGAGGGGAGAAGGGGGAAAAGGAGAGAGAGAAGAAAGGCTAGAGAGTAAGAAAGCTTAAAGAGAGAGAGGTAAAGGCTTAGAGAGTGAGAGAGAGAGAGAGAGAGAAAGAGGGAGAGTAAGGAAAGTAAAAGCTTAAGAGAGTGAGGAGTGGGCTTGTATTATCTTGCTGTTGCTAGGTAACTGGGAGGAGTCTAGCCTGAAGGTCAGAAGTTTGGGACATAGTCTACGTGACTGTTAGCCACATGCTTCTCCTGTGGGGGCTGTGAGGGTGGTAACTTCGACAGGAGCCAGGGGTCCAGGAGCCATGAGGGAACGCCTTCCATCCAATGTAGGTGAAAATGATCACCACTGGGTCCACCGGGGTTCTACACCTCAACTGGACTGGAGACCAAGCGGTCTGTGCATAGCCCATTGCCCTACAGTCGCCCATGCCCCCACTCTGGCTCCTGCGTGCCACCACACTGCCCTCTTCCCTTAGTCTCTTTTCTGTTGCCTTTCCCTCTTCATTCATCTTGTTGGATTATCACACTGGGGCGTGGCCTGGAACTCACAGCCCTGCTTCAGCCTTTGGAGAGCTTCCCTAGGGGTAAGAACTTGACCACTGCTCACATCCTGACTTGTGGTGTTTAGAACTCCTAACCGGCCTGAGACTTTGGGAGGAATAGATTCTCTATTTCCAGACACAGCAGGAAGGGATGGTGCGGCTGCATGCAGCCAAGAAACAAGCTGTGTTTGTGGGGATGACGACGCATGGAGCTAATGAACCAGTGTCTGGTCTGTGGAGAATGCCCCCACTCAAGGCCGAATGGCTCCTATAGACTTGGTTCTTCCCGGGACACAGCATCTGTTTGCCCTTCTAATCATCAGGGCATAGATTTAATTCAGAAAATATGGCTGAGGACTAAGTAGCTTAAAGTGCCCCCGTCCTGAGACAGTTTTTTTTTCTGAAGGGTCTACCCTGAATGTCACCCTTCTGTGTACACTGTGAGGGCTTGATGAGGGGATTTTGAGAGGCTGTTTGACTCAGTGCTACAAGCAGTAGCCGAGCAGCGGTGAGGCTCACTGTTTCCCACACCAGTGACATCGCACTGGGCTCTGCTCTCACGTTTCCTTGGCTGGATTCTTCAGTTTTACAAGCCTGAGTCAGAAAATCCCCGCTCAGCCCCCAGATAAGCTTGTATGTGACACCTGACATTCAGTGGCTATGAGGCTTAACTCACATAACTCCATGCAGTCAGGTGGTTACTGCAACCTTGGTCTGAGAGCTGAACAAATGATGGTGGAAGTACTGAGCAAAGTGACTTGCTCAATGTGATGTATCTAGTGAGCAGTGGGACCAGGACACAATCAGGATGAAGATATGGGCCCTTATTATTTTCTTCCACGTACCCTTAGTACCGCAATGAGAAGCACCACACCTCTGTCTCCTGTGTTTGCAGGGCTACATCCAGTCTCTTATTCTCTCCAACACCAGGCCTAACAGGCTAGAGTGTTTCACAATGGTTTCTTCATGTGGCTAGGGCTGGGCGTGGCACACTGGGCCATGAATCACCGATGTTCTTTCTCAAGAACATGTCTTGGTGTCAGACAAACATCAGGCTGAGCCCATCGCTGGGGAGAAGACCCTGTATGCTCATATTCTTTTTTTTTTTTTTAGATTTATTTATTGATTATATGTAAGTACACTGTAGCTGTCTTCAGACACTCCAGAAGAGGGAGTCAGATCTTGTTATGGATGGTTGTGAGCCACCATGTGGTTGCTGGGATTTGAACTCCTGACCTTCGGAAGAGCAGTCGGGTGCTCTTACCCACTGAGCCATCTCACCAGCCCGCTCATATTCTTTAAAATTGTGTTAAGGCAATTAACTAAAAGAAAGAAAAAAAATGCTAGGTATGGCCTCGTGCTACTGCTTCCTGCTCAAGAATCATTTACCACTGATGTCATGTTTGTCTTTTTTTTTTTTTTTTGGTGCGGGGAGTGTCGAGACAGGGTTTCTCTGTGTAGCCCTGGCTGTCCTGGAACTCACTCTGTAGACCAGGCTGGCCTCGAACTCAGAAATCTGCCGCCTTTGCCTCCCAAGTGCTGGGATTAAAGGCGTGTGCCGCCGCCACCACCACCCAGCTATTTGTCTTTCTTTATGCAAGAGAAACTAGGGCTTTATGGTATGATTTATTGGAGACAGGCTCGTGCTGTGTAAAAAAGGCTGGCCTTGAGCTTAGACTCTTCCAAAGTGTTAGAATTAGAGATGCGCTATTGCAGATTCTCTTCAGCAATTAAATGTTAAGGTTCCATATACCTTTTCGATTTATTATGTGTATGTGTTCCTGTGTGAACGTATCCCCTCTGACCCCAGTGCCCACAAACACCAGAAGACATCAGATCCCCTAAGCTGGTTGCAAGTGGTTGTGAGTTGCCTGACTTGTGCTGAGAACCCAATTTGGATCCCTCTGGAAGAGCATCCAAGTGCTCTTAACTGCTGAGTCATCTCTATCCCCTCCATGTGCTTTTAAAAACTGTGCCAGTGTGCACACAAACGAGCATCATATTGAATGTCTGCTTTTGTACTGCACTGATCCACTCAATGGTGTATCACACCGAAGCCTTTCAATTCTCCATGTACTTCTCCCAGCTGCAAACCCCTCCTCCCTCCCTGGTGATGCTAAGCCTTTCTTTATACAAGTCTTGTAAGAGTGAGACTTTTCCTGATTAATAAAGTGTAATTTCTGAGTTCTATCCATGAAAGGCACTGGCAGCTAACAGACAGCCAAGCTTGGAGAATTTTGAGGTGCCATTTGCATGCAACCTGACACGGAGCTGCTTATATCAGTCACATGCAGTCCGCATGGTGAGGCAGATGTCATTTGCAACACGGAGGTCTATGTGAAAAATTACCCATTCTGGGATGTTCAATGAGTAGATGCTACAGATGGCAAGGGCAGAGTGTGAACGGTAGGTGTGAGGGACAGCTGTGACAGTAAGCCCCATCCTACAAAGCCAATTTTCTAGTGTACAAGAGCACTGCCACCTGACTGTGAGATTGTTACGGGAGTGATGGGACTGGAGTTCAACAGCCTGAGGACTACACCAGCGTGACAATTCAGAGGCACCTGATTCTTCCTGAGGACCCAGCAGCCAAGAGATGCCATCCTCTGTTAACAGGTGTTGGAATGACCAGAGCCACCAAAGGCTCACAGGACATGCAGCACAATAAGTTGGGTGATACAAGGCCTCTCCAACAAGTCTTTTCATTGAAAAGCATCCCCAGAGCTCTGACACCTATTCAGGGTACACTACGAGGACAAAACCAAGACAGAATGGCTCTTGTCAAAGGTCTAGCCAGACTGGCCATGAAGGAAGCACATGAAAGTGTAGTAGGTATGTGGCACAGCCCAGTGGACAGGCAGTCTCACTAACAGGAGAGATAGCCTTGGGGTTTTAGATCACTTTTTGTTTTTTGTTTTTTTTTCGAGACAGGGTTTCTCGACTGTCCTGGAACTCACTTTGTAGACCAGGCTGGCCACAAACTCAGAAACCCGCCTGTCTCTGCCTCCCAAGTGCTGGGATCAAAGGCGTGCGCCACCATGTCCGGCTTCACTTTCGCTTTTTAAGACATTCTCTGCATAGACCTGAAACTCGAGGCTGGCCTCGAACTCAAGAGATCTGCCTGCCTCTGCCTCCCAAGTGCTGGGGCTGAGGTGTGGGTAACCACCATCTGGCTTATAACTTCTTTTAAACTTGGCTTGTTAGCTCTAAAGAGCCACTAACCCTTCTAGTGAGGTACAGATGTCTTTATCTGTATGTTTGTGTTTGGTGCCCAGATGTCAGAAGACCAGGGTCAGACCCCCTAGATGGTGATCTGCTACATAGGTGCTGGAAAACAAACCAGGGCCGCTAGATGGGAAGCCAGGACTCATGACTGCTTAGTCCCCCCCACCCCAAAGCTACCTTTTTAAAACTACCTTAAACCATCTTTAAGGAAGATTAGCTGTTCCTTATTATTCCTAACCACGTAACAAGTAACTGTTACATAAAAGGTGGCTTAGTAGGCAATACACAGTAGAGTTTCAATGCCCTATTTTTGTGCACACGCATTCATGTGTGTCATGATGTACAAATAGATGCTCGAGGAAACCTCAGGTGTCCATATCTTTCCACCCTGAAGTAGTCTCTCGTGCTCCCTTGCTGCTGTGCACACCTTTCCAGGAATCCTCCTGCATCCCAGAAGGTTTGATGACATTACAGGCCAGGCATTACCACACTGGCCTTTACTGAGGTCCTGGGGATTGAAATTCAGATCCGCATGCTTGTCTGGTAAGTACTTTACCCACCGAACCATCTTCCCAACCCTTTAGCTTCCTCTTGGCTTATGAAAAGCCAAGACGGCCAGCAGTCTAAATGGACATTCTAAGACTCGCTCACACTATTCCTAGAACCTGCAATTAGGATTCAGGCAAAATTCAACCAGGAGTCGGTGCAGTAATGCACAATACCAGTTCCCATAACAAATGAGAAATCTTTGCCTCACTCTAAACGACTTATGGGTAAGTACTTGAAGTAGGTGAAGCGGGTCTGTCCTCATGGCAGTGCCAAGAAACCACCCTTTCCACCACATCTCTTAACTCCAGAGCACTGCAATGGAATCAGAAGGAACTGTTTAACTTGTTCAATTAAGAAAAGATAGATAAGGGCGGGAGAGATGCTTCATGGCTGAGAGCACTTGCTGCTCTTCCAGAGAACCTAAGTTTGGTCCCCAGCACCCACATCAGGAAGCTCAACATCTGTAACTTCAGGTCTAGGGCCCTGATGTTCTCTTCTAGCTTCCAGAGGCATCTATTCAGACACATGCAAAATTACACACAAAAATAAATCTAGAAAGAAAGAAAATGGGCTGGAGAGGTGGCTCAGTGGTTAAGATAGCGCTTTCAGAGGTCCTGAGTTCAATTCTTGGCAACCACATAGTGGTTCATAACCATCTGTAATGGGATCTGGTGTGTCTGAAGACAGCTACAGTGTACTCATATACATAAATAAACCTTAAAAAAAATGAGGGGGCTGGAGAGATGGCTCAGAGGTTAAGAGCACCCGACTGCTCTTCCGAAGGTCCAGAGTTCAAATCCCAGCAACCACATGGTGGCTCACAACCATCCGTAATGAGATCTGACTCCCTCTTCTGGAGTGTCTGATGATAGCTACAGTGTACTTATACATAATAATAAATCTATTTTTTTTTAAAAAAGGAAACATGTAAATATGACAGAAATAAATGTTACTGGATGGATCATGTAGCTCTCCTGGCATTAGACTCGTGTGTGTGTGTGTGTGTGTGTATCTGAATAAATGTGGTCATGTTAGGTTTCAGTTTTATGGTGGTAAATAAGACCCATTTCACAATGAGAAAGCCAATCCAACCAATGGGGCCCAGCTCCAGGGTGGGATTTCCCTCCTTCTTGGTCTATTTTAGGTGGGCCTTTCAGGCACACAGAATATCATACACACTCCGAGTTTATTTTAAAAGGTCAAAACTTTCCCTCTTAGCCCATTTGCACACAAGTTGTGAGGCTGGCTAACTTTCAAAGAAAGGACCAAATATACCGGGCTTAATGTGACTGACCCTACTGTATGTGTGACAAAGCAAAAGGAGTCACTGTTTATAAGAGAAAGTGGGGATAATGGCCAAGGGGAGTGGGAGGGAGAGGCAGAGGCATATAGTTCTCGACTTTAGGTAGTGACTCGGGTGGCCTCGCCTTGGGGGCAGTCCTAACCATAGCGACTGGCTGGCATCCTGTGCTGAAGAGTTTTTGCCTGGTAGAGCTCCTTAGAGAATGCAGGTCACATGCAAACAGGTATTGCAACCCTTGTTTTCTTTATTACTACAAACAGGGAACTGAGAGGGCTCTGAACTTGTTTAGGGAAGCCTAGAATCGGGCCCAGGTAATAAAATACACAAAGAAACCATGAAATCACGAAAATACATTTTCTTAAAAAAGCTTTCAGGTATTACACACAAAAGCAAACAAGTTTACCTCAAAAATATCAATGATCACATCAATAGCCTACTCCTAATTATAATTACTTCTTCAGGCAACATTTGTCTTTGTTTCCAAATACAGCAGCAGGTGACAAAACCTATTATCTTCCATTGCTTACAGTATAAACATACATGTCTCAAACCACACTTCAGGCAGCTTAACTTAAAATGCATAGACTGTAAAACACATCAAATTTGACATTATTCAATAAGTGAAAAAAATCATAATCTCAAAAAAGTATTACAAAACCTCTTACAGAGAACATATAAAAAGTAGTGTCCACTTCATGAGGTCAGTGTCAACCAGTGGCAGCTGGGCCTTTACCCAGACAAACGGAAACAATCCTGCTACACTGTACACTTGAATAGTTGCACTGATAAACACTACAATCTTGGAATGATGGTTTTGTGAGACTTCATTTCCATGTATAACCCTGGTTGCCCTGTAATTCTCTGTAGACCAAGCTGTCCTTGAGCTTAAGAGATCTGACTGCCTCTGCCTCCCAAGTGCTGGGATATCAACGGCATGCAACACCACATGTGGCTCATGAAAGATATTCATTTACATATATACACACACACAACCAGTTTATTAAGCCAGCCACATGCCTTTAATCTCAGAATTTGGGAGACAGAGACAGAAACAGAAAGTTTTTTGTGAGTTCTTCAACTATATAAAGAGCTTCAGGTTAGCCAGAGTTATGTGGCGAGACCCCACCTCAAAAAAAAAAAAAAAAAAACCAAACCAAAATGCCATTTTTTAAAATGCCCAGGACAGCCTGCTCTCCTCTCTGAGAGCTATCACTAATCCCCTTCCTCTGGTGGCTGCACCTGTGGCCCCACCGGGAAGCTCCTTAAGCACAGGGACCAGAGCTCCATCCCGGATGTGCACACGGACAGCGTCAGTCCTCAGATGGGCTCTGCAGATAGAAGCAAGCAGGAAATCTCAGTCCCAATTGCCATCGTCCACTGTAGTTTCCATTGGCAGAATTCTGAAAGTTCCATCAGTTTCCCCCCAGAGCATCCACTGTTCTCCAGCAGCTGGTTCAGTTAGGCGCCCGCTTCACTAAACGCTGGAAGGATTCAAAGGCCCGTGAAACTTGCAGTTTATAATCTTGGCATTTTGAGGAATACGTGGCACCAGTTGATAAGTGTAGGCAACCACTGATACTGAGGCAGTATCTTACCAGAAACAGAGTGGGGCTATCTCTAATCCACAGTTTCCAAAAGCTGTCTAGGGGAGGCCACCCGTGAAGTGTGTCATGAGAAACAGACTGTTAACCACCACTGACAGCAAAACCAACAAGGTCGGGAGGGAGGCTTTGTAAAGAACGGAACATTACAAAACCAAAGACTTCAACTTCACAAAAACTATCCTTGTACACATCTCAACTATCTTTATTGTACTTATTTAAGAATTATTGTGAGGACATGTCAACAAATTCTATAATTGACTCCTTTAAGACCAAACACTTACTGACAATCTGTCTTTTCAGTAGACCAGTCATGGCCTACACTGTTTGTTCTGAAAGCAGGATTATTCTTGGGTTAAAACAAAACAGAAAATCCTTTCCAGATAATTTTCCTCATTTGGCTACTGGTTATTTATTTTATTTTTGCTTTTCTTGATTCTTTCCTGAACCCAGAAACACCCTACCCTTAAGGCAACAAGAGACATATTCTGAAAACAAATAAAAAAACAAGAAAACCTGCTATCCCTTTGATTTCCACTCTTATATTAAATAATGATAAACCCAGTAACTCCCAATTATTCAGTTGTAAAGTCCTAAAAAACCAGGGTTTAATGGAAGTACCATTGAGAGCACACCACACAGGGTGGGCTGTTAAGTTCCACTAACAAGAACACCAATGACCCTACAAAGAACAACAAAACCCCACACTGGCTGATGAACTTGGCAACTGATAATTATTGGCTTAGAGTTATGTAGGTAGGCAGGGCAGTGACAATATGTTCCAGGGCTCCAATACTCAGGCTGGCAGGTCAGGCTCCATATCCAAGAAGCTCCCAGGGGAGAACCAGCAATCTTTGTGGAGTCCAAAAGAAGTTGTTACTTCAGCAAAGCCTAATAGGATGGCATCCAATAGAGAAACCAATGGAAGAACCTCAAACATACTCTAGAGGACAAATCCTCGGGCGTAAAAGGAGTTCCTCTACCTAAGGCTGGGGCCTCTTTTTATCTTTTAGTGACATACTTGTATTACTAAGTTTAATTTAACCATTATACCTAGTTCTGCCAAAATAACAAAATGTTTCTCTCAAAATGGCACTGAGCTCCGAGGACAGGTTTCTTGCTGAGAGCTCCAGAAAAAAAAAGCTGGCATCGAATGCACTCGAGCCAAGTTCCCTGCTTAATTAGGAAGGTGTCTTTATAAGTCTGTTTTAACCCACGTGGTGGGAAGGCCAGCAATATTTTTGGGTCACCAGTTACTGCCCCCATAGCTCTGCATTCCCAAACAAGCTCAAGAGTAACGCTTTGCTGTGAGGGTGAAGACTCTAGATCTGACCGGAAGCTGGAAACCCCCAGGCCCAGACTGGCGGGGTGAGAAGGGAAGATGCAAGAAGCAGACTACACCAAAATGCCAAAGCCCACGCCTCCAGGGCACAGCCAAAAGCCCTGCTGGGGTTCTGAGCATCTTCTCATAAAAGGCCCAGTACCTGTCTAACTTACAAAGAAATAATGTAATGATAGAAATGAACCACCTTTTGTAATTGTTTTCTTAAGGAGACAATGATTTGTAAATTCCAAACTTAGATTGTTAAGAAGGCATAGCATGTGACATCGGTGTGCTGGCCTTGCTACTCAGATGGCTGGGTGACAGTTCAACAGCGCTGCCTTACGCATTTCGCTCATTTTCCTTGTTTCCTCCCGTTGGACTCAGCATGGGCAGTCTGACTACCACAGGAAAACTTAAAACTCCAGGTGCATGTAGTGCCAGCATTCCTCTAGAGCTCCGTCAGAGCAAGAATCTGTCCTTAGATCATGAAGCAATCTTGATAGGAGAGAACTGGATATAATGGTTGAATTAAACTTAGCGCGCGCGTACACACACACACACACACACACACACACACACACACACACACACACACACACACACACACACACAGAGTTAAATAGATAAATATAGTAAGAGGGCCAGGTTTGTGTAGGTAGGAGGAGCTCAAAATGTTGAGGAGTCATGTTTCAATTAAGTGATTGTTCTTGGTTCTGTGGGGTGCGGTGGTAGTGGTGGTGGTGTGATTATAAAAAGTACTTGATGTTGTCAATTAAGATGTAGATTCTAACAATAATCCATGTTATTTAGATTTTGAGGGCATAGCTATGCTTTAAACAAATATTATCAAATGTTATTCAATACACATAATCACATTAAGCACACTTGAATGATTCGCTTCTACATTTATCTGATTGTACCCACGTGATGTTCTACATATTCAAACACATGAAGCAGGAACTGAGGTGCAAAGTTCTTTCACAAATGCCCTCAACCAACAGCGAAACCAGCCATTATATATGCTTTCTCGTGCATACACATGTACTTCAAAAAGCATTGCGCCATCTCTTCATCCACTGTCAACTTAATGGTAAGACTGCAACAGAAAAAAAAGGGAAAAAAAAATCAACTTCTATAATTGTGGGTCTCTGTGAATACCAGAAGCAGCAGAGTAACGGTCAGAACAGGGCTCAAAATTAGAATCATGTGAGATTTCTGAGTGCCTGTAAGAAAACTCCAAGAAACCGAGACAGGAGTCTTGTGACCTGTTTCTTCAAAACACAGGGAATTGTTCTTACATTCTGCTTTTGTGCCCCTCCCAGATGTAGCAGATAGTTCACTTCAGATTATTCATTACAACTGGCTATTGTTATTTCTTTATATGCCTCTATGGAAAATGTTTTTTGCTGCCTTCAGCTTGCTCCACCACGTGAGGCTTATAATTGTACATTTACATAAATCTTCTTAAACGCCAGAGTATAAACTATCTGATGCTCCGATTAAATTTGGCGATTGTGTGAGACTTTAAGCCACCTCATTTACATCATTTTCTTTAAAAAGGAGGAGCGCAAGTACTGCAGTCCTAACTATCAGATTGCCTGCAAGAATTCCTGGTGTCCAGAATAAGCATCAGTCGCATGATATACCTCCAGCAGCCCTTCCACGTTCAGGACGAGCTACAGTTGCCTGGATAAAAACAGCATCGGGATCTGACCCCTTGTCTTATCTGTAACATGAATAAAAGGTCCCTCTGAGTGCTATGCTGATTTTCACAGGAAGCCAGAAAGATGCTCCTGAGAACTGAGTTAGAGAGGAGCAAGATCAAGTTCTTAGTCAACAGCTGGCTTTTGATAATCCAATGAAGATCACCAAGGACTAATTACACCTCAGATGGGAAATGCTATTGACTTTCTGAAATTTTGTAGAAATGTGCGAACCTACAGACACAGAGCAAAATTGGCTGCAAAGCTACGGAGTCTTCACCAGTCACTCAGAACAGCTGGAAAATGGGCACACAGAATTCTTTTCCTCCCTGGAATTCTCTCGTTATCAATGGATTGTATTATCTCAAGGCTTGACAAAATCCCCTGCTATGTGTCAATACTGCATAGGAGAGGTTTTAGTTCCGGTGAGGCAGCCTTTCCCTTAGGCTTATATGCATAAACACCGTTAGCACCTCCAACCCGGTTGGCAGGACTCACGATATGCTACATACAAATGGGCATCTTATTGAACCAGAAAAGGTACACAGAACAGATACTATGCAATATTTGGAACACTAGTTAATAGAACTGTTAAGCCACAAGAAACTTATTAGACAAGACAATTTAAAAACAACTTTCAAAGATCATTAGGAGATAGTTATCAGCTATGCACTTCTTTAGGAATAGCTAACTATGCACTAAAACCATTTATGTAAAATTCTACAAGGAGAGATGGCATTGGACAGCGCTCACCTATGGAGAGGCAAAGGAAGAACTGCAGAAATCTGATTCCAGACTACAAAACCATTTGTGCATAGTGTGGAGCCTTCACTGCCTTTAAACTTATTTTCCCCACTGAACTGTTGACTCTGGGTGTTACATAGCACCAGAGGATAAGCCTTTGGAATGGATTCACTGATACCAAAGGCCATAAAATGCTAACCGCGCACCGTACCCTTCTTGCTCAATTAGTAAATCAGGGGAGGACCTGACGTCAACAATTATATGGGTTCAATCCTTGCTGTATTTATTATATTACCCTCAACTAACAATCACCTCTTCAGAAAACCCAGAGAACCCCTACTACACACTAATGCTATTAAGACTTCAAATGATGATAGCTACATTAGTTGATTATCAAATTTAAGAAAGGAGATTGGATAGCTCAATTATTGTTATTACCTTATATACTCATTGGATATTCTGATGCAACTCATCATCAGAATATGATGATATTGGGGTTTTGGAAGTACTAATCAGGCAAATGTCTTTTGGACTATGAATAAAGGGAAACAGCCACAAATAAAAATTTCTATTAATAGTAAATCTTTTATTGGTCTGATAGATACAGGGTCTGATATTACTATAATTACAGAAAAAGACTGGCCTTTAAGTTGGCCTGTACAACAACTACCTTGTGAAATAAAAGGTATTGGTTCTCAGCCTCTAATCTCTATTAAACAAAGTGTTTAGATCATGTCTTCGATTACTTCGATTACTGAAGATGGGCAAACTGCTGTTTTAAAACCTTTCTTATTACAAGTACCTGTTAGTATTTTTGTAAGAGATGTCTTGGAGCAACGGGGTGCTCATTTAACATTTAATACTCTATAGATGTAGTCTATACAAATTCTATGGGAAAAACGTATCCCCTCTGGACTGAACAAAGCAGCAATTGGATGCCGCACAACCTGTGGTTGAGAAGCAACTTCAAAAAGGGCAAATTGAACCATCTACATCTCCATGGAACCCCCCTATTTTTGTGAATAAGAAGTCTGGGAAATGGAGGTTGTTAACAGACTGAAGGGGAGTTAATTCTACTATGTATCCCATGGGAACCCTGTAACCAGGACTCCTCAGCCATCTACATTACCTTCTTCTTGGCCTGTAAATTGTAATTGATTGGCAAGACTGTTTTGTTTTGTTTTTTTTAAATCACTCCTGTTCATTGAAATCAGAGGAAAGGTTTTGCTTTTTCAATACCTTATGTAAATAATAGGGGGGCCACACTAAAGATATCAATGGAAAGTACTCCTACAAGGAATAATGAATTCCCCTACCATGTGTCAGATCTATGTAGATAATCCTCATTTATATATTTCTCATTATATGGATTTTTTTTTTTTTGCAGGACTTAGCATGGCAGAACTAGAAATCTTTTACAAGTTTTACCAGAAGTATTTAAACCATGTGGATTAATAACAGCTCATGGAGAGATAAAAAAAGAACAAAGCGTAAGTTAGGAATCGTTGCTGGAATTTTAAGTCTTATTGCTGAGTCCACAGGCTCAGTAGCTGGGGTGGCTTTGCATAGTTCTTTCCACACTAAACCTTCTGTAGAACAATGGCATAAGTACGCTCATGAATTGTGGGTTCCTCAGAGGGACATCGACGCAAGGTTGCAGACAGAAGTAGATGCATTAAAGCAACCTGTATCTTGTTAGGTCAAAAATATTTGAGTGTGCAACAACAGTTGCAGTTAAATTGTGAATGGAATTCTACTACATTTTACGTTACTAATTTTCAATATAATGCCAGCCATCAGGATTGGAATAAGATCCAACAATATTTGAAAGGAAATTCTACTATTAGAAAGGATATTGAACAGTTACACCACCAAGTGCTAGACACATTCAAAAAATAATTTTCATATGATGATGTACCTGATATTGCTCAAATATTAGCCGATAAACTGGCACAGATCCTAAAACTCTAATACAGAGCGTGACTCACGAGGCCGGAGGGACAGGGTTGCTTTACTTATTAGCACTGTTTTAATTAGCACTGTTGGATCGGCTATTTACAAGTGTTGCTTTCATAAACACACTTCACAAACACGTACATCATGGCAAAAACATTTAGAAGCTAAATTAAAAAATAAAAATGATGGAGAACTAGCACGAGGTGAGTGCTCCAGCCTGCTAGGTGATGTAAGGACAGCGCACTGGGACTCTGAGAAAGCCACTTTCTCAGCGAAGAGTCCCGGTGTCTGCAAAGTAAGCGGCTTGCCTGGAGAAGTGGCCTTCATGATCTTCTCATGAGAAAAACCTTTCATTTTAATCAAACTAAGCAACACTTAAAAGAGTTGGACTGCTGACAGAGTCCTCAGTCTGCAAGGTTTGCTCACCTTGAACCTAGATTACCTACGGCCTAAGAAACAGAAGCTGCTAAGCTTCAAGAAATCTTTATTCTGCTTGCCTATAAAAGATGCTGGAACATTCAATAAGGAATGCAGTGGTTCACGGTTACTCTGCATCCTGTGTCCTCATCACTGTGACCTATCCAGGGTCCCCATGCACTAGACATTGATAGTGCTGGACACAGTTTGGGTCACTTATCTTAGTGGAGATGTATCACACACAGTGCTTTCACTGTTCTAAGGGTATTGTATTGATCATTTGTATACTTATAGGATACACATGCATCAAATGGTAATTAGCTTTATCAACAACATCTCAAAACAAAACTAGTCTGGATGCCTTGGGTTAAAAACCCACATAACAGGGAAGATATTAGACCAGGATGCAAGAATGGAATCACGTGAAACTTCTGAGTGCTTATGAGAAAACTCCAAGAAACCAAGTCTTGTGATCTCCATTATTCAAAAACATAGAACTGTTCTTGGAATATGCTTTTATGCCTCTCCTAGGTATAGCCCATAGGATATGTTTATTGGTTTTCTGAGTGGCTCATCCAGTACCCATGGCTTGTTTGCCCCGTGCAGAAGCGACAAGTGGCGATCTGCAAGGGGCAAGGCAGCTCAGTTCAACATGACTGGGTAGCTGGTTTCAGAGTCTGACTCTAAATAGTTTAGGCGTCTTTAAGCACAGCACAATTCGGTGAAAAATTTCCTGGCAATAAATAACTCAGTCCCACATGCACAATGACGCTTAAGACAGGACTACATAAAAACACTTTGTAAAAATACACATGACATTTTCCATAAAGGCGAAGTCTACATATTGACAAGTTCACTGTAAGTGTCTGGGGGAGACTCCAGTGTGGTCTTGGCCACACAGACAGCACAAAGGTCACCAGGTTATTAAGCACACCTGCTCCCAGTCTTCTGGGAGGAAAACAGGCCGTCCATCTCCTCCTTAGAGGAGACAACCCTGTGTGCTTAACATTCCTGGTTCCACTAGTGCCCCCATAGCTCCCTGCTTTTTTACTTTTTAAGAAGAAAATTGTGGCCAAGGTTGAATGCACTGTCCACATGGCTAGTCTAATACAGGCAAGCATAGCAGAATTATAAAACAGCTTACAGAGGACCAAAGAAAGAGGAAAGCCATCTTTATGATGGCCACTCAAAGGTACCTGCAAGATTTTCTCTCTTTATGCATATCATTAATCTGACCATAGATAGTATGAGAAAAGCCTGGCTCATTAAAGCCCCACATACCAGAATACCATTGACAAGAGTCCAGGAGTAGGAGCTGGAGAGATGGCTCAGAGGTTAAGAGCAGGGGCTGCTTTTCCAGAGGCCCCAAGTTCAATTCCCAGCAACCACATGGTGGCTCACAACCATCTGTAATGGGATCTGATGCTCTTTTCTGGCTTTTAGGCACACATGCAAGCGAAACACTGTATATGTAATAAATAAGTCTTAAGGAAAAAAACTTAGGAATAGACTGGTGTCTCTTCTGATACACAGACTGGTCTTGTTGACAGTCATGTGGCACATGAAGCCAGAGGTTATTTTCTAAACCACTGGTAACAGGTTGTGCCATTGTAGGTACAATAATAGCAACTTTAGTAAGCAATACAAAAAAATTCCTCTTTTAATCTTTACATAACTTTAGTTCCCATTATCAGAGCTTTAAAAGAGTACTTAGTTATGCTAAAAACTGTTATTACTGATGTGAACTGATCAATTAGCTAAGTCCCACCAAAATGTGCAAGGAAATATTTGCATACCATCCTCTGTCCAAACAACTGGTCCCAAAGGAATAATAAAAAAAAAAAATCCTTAGCATGGCAGAACAACATTACACTATTTATCACAGTTATACCTTTATCTCTCCAACAAGTCAATTGGGATCTGAGTGGTCATGCTGAGAATTAACATGTAATATAGTTATTAAACACAACAGCATCATTTTTGGGTCATTAGTATTATATCCTTGTTGTTTCCCCAAGGTCTCTGCTTGATAAGTTAAATTCTTGATGTCTCCCCAAGTTACTGGCTTCCTCTTCCTCTTGGGACGTCTTTTCCTGAGGGGTTTGCCATCTACCTTCAGAAGCTTCGTCTGTCCAGTGGACTCTGGGGAGCTCTCCTGGTCAGAGTCATCAGAAAGGGAGCCACCTGGGACTGCATTCACTTTCTAGAAAGACACAAGCATAACCTCGCCCTGATGTTAGGTGAACATCAGCCCTTTCTACCGATGACTTTCTAGATCTTTCATTTAACATACATGTCAGGCTGTATGTCCTTTAGGGCAAATGCTTTGGAAATGCAGTAGAATCATAATCCTTTAAAATGAAAATTTTCAAATTAGCATGGCTACTTAGGCGGCATTTATACCCTATTTGCCGTTTAAATACTTGATGGTGTTGACCAATGGAATGTAAGGGATTCTTGTAAATGATTAATAGCCTATAAATTCTAAAATTCTTTAACATATTTGCTAGTAATAAAAAGGACTATTATCAGTTTTTAATTATAATGGGAGTCCTAGAGAGGGAAAGGTGTATAATAAATGAATAATGGCATCTAAGGTTGTTTTGCCCCTGTGAGCAGAAACAACAATTACGATAGAAAGAATATCATCATATTTTAAAAGTATGCACTAATTCTGAGACATGACAAAGATTAGACTCCATTAGCAGCCGGCAGAGTGTGGCAGAGAACAAGGTTGCTTCCAATGCTCTGTTGAGCTTGCACACGAGGCACAAAATTGTCCCTATAAAGATTTCTATTTTGATGAAGAAGTTCATTCGAGTTTTGAATGACCTGAAAAGAAAGTATTAGCGACAAGGAGGTGGCCAGCACACTGGCTGAGCACTAGCGGATGTTAATAGATCTGGCAAACTAGAATGAGCATGAATATGTTTTTAAAAAGCGTTGTTTGTTGTCCTATAGACATCTGAAGGAGATAATTGTAACAGTAGCAGGATAGGCTAAAGTCTTAAGTTTCTAAGAGAATCATTTTGAGCACAACATGCAGAATCAGTTAAAATATTCAATAGCTGAGAAACATCTAATACAAACTGATTGGTTACGGTGAATTTAGACTGTTCAAAATCTTAAGAGGATCTTTAAGATAATGAGTAACATGCTAATGTCACCTGCCAATTATAGAAAGTCCATTTTATTTGGCAGTACTATGATTTCTGTAAACTTTTACCAGTAAGTTGTTTAAGATGTGTCTTTCCCATCATTAAATCTAATTCCTTATTTATAAGAAAATAGATTATGGAAAATGCAATGCATAGATTTCTACAGCATTATTTTGTTGATCTGTAATTCCAGTAGGTGATGAGGCAGGAAGGATAAGTAACTGATGAGGAAATAAGCCACTGATCTAAGAGCTGCCAGCTTAGCAGCAGCAGCATTAAGAATACATGGAGGTAGAAGGGCAGGAAGCAGGATGGCTTAGCGGTCAGTCTTGGGTCAAACTTTGGGAGCCTGACCCTGAGTAGTTTATTTTAGGCATATTTAAGCACAGCACAATTTGGTGAAAAATTTCCTAACAATATAACTCAATCCCGTGTGCACAATAAAGCTAAGGACATAACTACATCGAAACTCAGTTAAGTACACATGACATCTCCCATAAAGGCGAAGTCTACATATGGACAAGTTCACTGTAAGTGTCTGGGGGAGACTCCAGTGTGGTCTTGGCCACACAGACAGCACAAAGGTCACCAGGTTATTAAGCACACCTGCTCCCAGTCTTCTGGGAGGAAAACAGGCCGTCCATCTCCTCCTTAGAGGAGACAACCCTGTGTGCTTAAACATTCCTGGTTCCACTAGCGCACATCTTTGAGGACAATGACCTCCACACCGCCCACATATATATAATCAATATGTGCAGCTATTGACTCTTTGTGGTGGCTTAAAATAAACTTACCATATAATAAATGCAAACAGCAAGTCAGGTTATTTACTGTGGCACAATTTGGAAAAAAAATTTTTTTGGGGGGAAGAACATGTATATACAAGAAATTGTACTAACAAAATTTTGGAGGTCACTTCAGTAAGAATGTTTGTCTTCACTGCTGAGACAGGTATTTCATTAACCAACGTGGAGATCTGCTTAGCTACCTGGTGGGACGGGAGGCAACAGACTGCTTTACAACAGGCAGAGCTATTCGAGATGGGCAATGTGTGCCCATGTCCTGTCCGACAACCCGGACAGCGAGCTTCCCCTGAAGCTGCACTTTGGCACGATGCAGTAAAAGGGCACCAGGACTTCTAGACCAGCCATGACTCGCACCTTAGTCACCTAAGGATGCTGAGGAGCACTGGTCAGCACGGTGCAAAGTCTTTAGGCTCTTCCCTTTCTATCCCTAGAAGAATTCTCCTGCTCATTGAAATGCTGCACCTCAACGTCAAGTTCTCACATTTCCTCAGTTTACAGATTCACAACCATGGTATTAAGTGTTGTATTAGAAGGTCTCTAATTTCCCAATGACCTTCAGTTGTGCCAATGTGACTCTGACTACACAGGCAATAACAAGTTGAACACTTACGTGGGGGCCACCAGGCATGGGTGGAGCACCAGCAGGTCCTGAAGGCACTTGGTAAGGGTTGTTCAGAGCAGGATGGGGTGCTGGCGTGGGGTATGATCCTGCAGGGCCGGGATATGGTGCTGCTGGTCCCCAGGCTCCTGGTGGCACAGTGCCCCACGGAACAGGCGGTGCTCCTGACACTGGAGGAGGAACAGTGGGATATGGCCCTGGAGATCGATATGGCATGTTAGGATGCTGCCCCGCAATTCCTGGTGCCCAAGGTCCAGAAGACATGGGTCCCCATGGACCTAAAGAACCGGCTGCAGCTGGATCTGTGGGCGCACCATACGGCCTAGGCAGCTCTGGCATAGGCATATTTGGCGTAGCATATGGCCCTGTGGGGCCAGGGCCTGGCACAGCAGGGGCTGGATAAGGAACACCAGGTGGGGGGCATGATGGTCCAGGAGGAGGAAAGGGTCCCGGGGGTCCTGGGGGTGGTCCGGTTGGAGGCATGGAGGGATACATTCCTGTTGGTACTGGTCCAAAAGGCACAGTAGAGGGTGCTGCGCTACTCGGGGGGAGTCCAGATGGCATTGCAGGTGGAGCACTTGGGTTACTCCACGGGCTGGAGCCTGGCCACCCTTGAGAAGAATGGCCAGCTTTTGTATTGGTCACAGCAGGCGGTTTGGCAGAGGACTGTTCAGGTAGCGCATCTGCCAACTGTAATACAAAATAGGTACATCTTACCTCTTACCCAGGAGCAAGTCAAAGCAAACACAGGATAATCCCATGCAAACCATGTACAATACCCAGGGATTACAAGCCTCTACTCATCTGAGAACCTCTTCTTAAAGAACTTGAGATGTTACCTTCAATGTTAACTCTACAGTGCAAATTCTCCAAAGCTCAACTGTTGTTTAAGAACAGCAAGTTCTAAGACTCTTCATTTCTGAACCGTGAAGAGAATGCAGTGTGGTAAATAGGATATGATCTCTACAGAGAAGTCTCGGCCTTTACTTTTTAGTTTCAAAACCAGTTTTAGGGTTAAGTTCATCACTACATGAGGCAATGTATATAAATAGTTTAAAACAAAATATGTTCTTTTTGAGACAAGATTTCATGTAGCCCAGGCTGACCCTGAACTTTGAAAACAACTTATTTCTATTTATGTATGTGTGCATGGTGGTTGGTTTGTTTTGCCAACTTGATATAAGCTGGATTCATCTGGAAAGAGTGAACTTCAATTAATAAAATGCTTCTACTAGACTGGCCTGCAGGCAAACCCTGGTTATTTTCTTGATTAATGTTCACTGCAGACATCATGACTGGAGATATAACAAAGGAAGCTAACTGTGATCCCAAGAAGCAAGCCAGTGCCCCTCCACGGCTTCTGTTCTAGTCCCTGCTTCCAGGCCCTGTCCTGGCTTCGCTTTATGATGGACTTCAAGCTGGAGGATGAAAGCAACCCTTCCCTTCCTAAGTTGCGTTTGATCATGCTCTTCATCATGGAAACAGAAAGCCAACTGGAACAATGTGCCTTCGTGGGTTTAGACACATCACACGCATGCCTGGTGCTGGCAGAGGCCAAAGGGTGCTAGGTCTCCTGACCTGGAGTTACAGGTGGTTATGAGCCTCCTGATGTACAGCGGGGCCCAAATTCAGATTCCCTGCAAGAGCACTAAGTACTCCCCCCCCCCACCAAAGTATGATCTATGTTTATTTATTTCTGGGCACAGAAATTTATGTTTGTGTGGGGGCCCATGCAAGAAGGTCAGAGGACAAACTTCAGAGGTAATTACCTCTTTCTATGTTGTGGATACTGGGAATGCTAACATGGGTGTGTGTCTTCTTGGCATTCAGTGGAGCACTAAGTACTCTTAACCCCTGAGTCATCTCTGTAGCTCCGACCTTAAATTTGTAATTCTGCTGCCTCTACCTCTCAAGTGCTGTACCATACCACTATGCCTGGCCAATAACTCTCAATAAATGTTGGGATTGTAATATTATTGCCAGGCCAAAAAGAAAAAATTTCATTAAAGGCTTTATAACCATGCCTAGATACTTTACAGTCATTGATCTGAGTGAGTGCATGAGTGTGTGTGTGCACGCACACATACATACACACACACACACACACACACACGTGCACACTTGTCAAGGGCCAGAGGCTGGAGGGATGGTTCCAGCACAACTACTTGTAATTCCAGTTTCATGGGATCCAACATCTCCTCCCTCTAAGGTCGCCTGCACACATATGGCATACACTAACACACATACAAAAAATGACTCTCAAACAAAGTTATGCTCTATCTTATGCTTATCTTTTTAAGAAAAAAAGACTTAGATATTTTACAGTTAAAACCATGTTTTCAAAGTTTTCCCTCTATTTATAAGGAGAGAGTCAGGCATAGTCAGGCTTGCTTGGACCTCACCCTCTTCCTACTCCAACCTTTACAGGGCTGACATTCCAAGCATGCACCACATTTCTTGCCAGGACTATGTTTTCCATAAAAATACCCAAAAACAAAAAACAAGGTTCAACTTACCGAAAATTCATCTGACATTTTCCTAAAAAAAAAAAAAAAAAAAAAGAAAAGAAAAAGTCAAAATTAGTTTTTATATTTCTTATATATTTTAGAAGGACTGGTTTTGGTGTATACATTTTACTTACATGGAATATTTCTCATTTCTTTGTTTCTGATGGATTAAGATGGGGTTTCTCTGTGTAGCCCTTGCTGTCCTGAAACTCTCTCTTAGACCAGGCTGGCCTTGAGCTCAAAGATTCCCCCTGCTTCTGCCTCAGGACTGCTAGAATAATGTTTTCTTTTATATAGAAAAAAGTTTCTACTAAAATTAAGAGCCGGGCAGTGGTGGCACACGCCTTTAATCCCAGCACTCGGGAGGCAGAGGCAGGTGGATTCCTGAGTTCGAGGTCAGCCTGGTCTACAAAGTGAGTTCCAGGACAGCCAGGGCTATACAGAGAAACCCTGTCTCGAAAAACCAAAAAACAAAAACAAAAAAAATTAAGATAACCAATAACTATACCAATTTCTTTCTTCTCATGATTGTATATTATCTACCAGTAGGCTCTCACTGCCCAAGACAATCTCAAAGTCCTGGGTTCAAGCGACTCTGCAGGACTAAGACCCTCGGTAGAAACTCCTTCAAGCTTCCACACTGCCTGTACACAACAGTCCAGCCAGACCCACAATGGACTCATTTCTCTCTCCTTCCTTCTTTCTGGTGGGGAGGGGCACCAGGGCAGGGTGTATTTATTTTACAACTTCCAGGTCATAGTTCATTACTGAGGGAAATCAGGCAGGAACCTAGTGTTATAAACTGAAGCAAAGGCCATGAACAAACGCCTTTTAGTGGCTTGCTCAGCTTTTAAGAAAAATTTAATTTTGAGATTATAACTAGATCATCTCCCTTTCCCCCTTCTTCCTTTTTCAAATTCATGTGCTCTTTTTAAAATTGTTACACATGTGTGAGTGTATGTATATGTGTATGTATGTATGTATATATATTCATTCCTAACTATAATCTGCTCAATCTGTAAAATGGTACTCGTTACTCTGACTTCTGTGGCAGCATAGGTTCTTTTAAACAGTGGCACAGCAAATGCACACTTCTTTTCCCTCAAATCTAATTATGCATAATCAGAAGAAGCCCCTGGAGTGGACTAGAGCCAAACACGCCGGCTCACCTGAAGCCCTCCTGGCACAACCTATGCAAACCTATGCTGTGACCTCCAAACTCTCCTTCGACCTCTGGACATTACCAAATCTTGATAAACTCAGGCCCTGATTATATTCACTTCCTGTGACTATTCGGCCATCACTGGATGATGGAGCTCGGGCACTGCGTCATGATCAACCGTAGTTCCAGAGATGGAATCTAGGGCCTTATTTGTGCTAGGCAAGTGCCCTAATCAATCTTTATTTTTTTTGAAACAGGATCTTGTGTATACCAGACTATCCTTGAACTTGTTATGTAGTAGGGGATGTCCTTGCCTTTCTTTTGTTTTTCGAGACAGGGTTTCTCTATGTAGCCCTGACTGTCCTGGAACTCACTTTGTAGACCAGGCTGGCCTCGAACTCAGAAATCTGCCTGCCTCTGCCTCCCGAGTGATGGGATTAAAGGCGTGTGCCACCACCGCCCGGCATCCTTGACTTTCTGATCCTGCTGGTTTATGTGGTGCCCCATCCCTTACCAATTCTCAAGTTGAAGTGTAATCAACAGTGGATAAAGTAGAAAGATTAAGTGTTCACCTTAAGCTCTGGCCACTCTAACGAGATCCACTTCTACCACCCTAGAAGCTGTCCACTCCTTTTCAGTCATCTGAGCCCTGCTGTCCTTTTTTCGTCTGTTTTAATGGTCATTGACTTATAAGACCAGAATAAGATAGCAACCCCCCCCATCATTTCATAATTGGTAATAACACATCACTCCATTTTGTTACATGGAAAGAACACTAGCTGTTTTATGAGACAAGAACTTTCTGCAAAGGTCCTTTTAACTTTCTTAAATGGTATTTCTTTTAGTGTTACAAATTTTAATCTTTTGTAGCTTATTAATCTGTTCCTACTTGTGAACTCAATTTTGTGCTTAACAAAGATAACCACTTCAAGAGTATGCTTGTGGGTTTTTTGGGGGGTTTTTCGAGACAGGGTTTCTCTGTGTAGCCCTGGCTGTCCTGGAATTCACTCGAACTCAGAAATCTGCCCGCCTCTGTCTCCCAAGTGCTGGGATTAAAGACGTGCGCTGCCACCACCCGGTATGCTTGTGGTTTAGCATGTTTACCATTTCACAATTCTTCTAAGTAGTAAGTAATAACTTAGTCCTTTAAAACTCTTGCTGCCACCGGCAACAGTATTTACTGAATGTTTACTGTAAACAGGGGTATTTTCTACAATGCAAACGTTATTAACACCCCAGCTTACAGGTGCAGGAAACGAAGGTCAACTTGTTTAAACAGAGCAGAGGCTCAAACACAGGTACAGGCTGACCCCAGCTGACCAGGCAGCAGATCCAATTATCCTCACAAGTATGGAGGACTCTCCCCCTGCCCACCTGTAGGAAGCACGCACATAAAACTAGGATCCCTTTGTGTTTTAAAGAGTTGTGCTAGCTTCCTTGTAGTTTCTTCAACTCTTCCTGAATTTCATGGTTACTTTTCCCAGGGTTTTGTTTTGGTAGTAAGAACAAAACACCCAATGTTCCGGTGGGAAATACCTGTTTGTTGATGAAGTTTGGGAGATAGCAGATGTGTTTAAAACATCATCAGACCTCATCCAGAACAAGGTACAGGCAGATACCGACATGTGCTTTCCTTCTTAGGTGTCACTGCTCCCAGGCTGGACTGAGCTTCAACAGTACAGCACCTGGGAGCTGCGTGAACCGCTACACCCACCTTGCTGTACCTTTCTTTTCATGTGGCTGTAAATAGGTCCCTTGAGCCATTTCTCTAACTGGTTACTCATATCTGAGCAGAATATAGCTTTTGCAAGCTATGACATTACTGGATTATTTTCTTCCCTGAAAAAGTTTTTCCAGTTGATCCTATCATTGCCAGGCAACGGCTTTATCGTATTTTCCCAATACCAACAGATCCTTTCTCTTTTTCATCAGCTAGGACTCAAGTAACGGAAGGTTAAACAGTGATGGTAGTACATGGGTCTTGTTATTAATACTCCTGAAAATGTTTCTGATGTTTAAGCATGATTATTGTTTCTAGTTTGAGATTTGGAGACAAAAGCAAAACAAAAACACACACTGCAGGTTTTTGTTTATACTGTGTCCAAGCACACTCTAAGAACCTTGCCCTTGTGACGAGACACTTACTCATATGAATCCCGTAACTCTCAGAGTATAGATTGTCTGAGGTGCTGAGATAGGTGGACTGCTGATGAGACTCATTCATTTCCTCTTTTCTCATATATTACACTCCAGCCAGTTTCCCTTCCCTCCTCTCCATCTCCTCTTCCCCACACCCACTCCTTCCCTTTCAGAAAAGAGCAGGGAGTTACCTGGTGCAGAAAGTCAGTGAGACCAGGCACATGCTCTCACATCAAGGTGGAACAAGCAACCCAATAGGAGGAAAAGCACCTCCAAAGCCGGCGAAAGCGTCAGTCAGCCCTGCTCCCACACAACAATAACATACACGCAGAGGGCCTGGTTCAGACCCATGCAGGCTCCCTGATTGTCTACCCAGTCTCTGAGAGCCCCTATGAGCCTGGTTAGTTGATTCTGTGGGCCATGTTCTTTTGGTGTCCTTGTCCACTCTAGCTCCTACAATCCTCCTTCTCCCTCTTCCTCAGGATTCCCCGAGCTTTGACTAATGTCTGCCTGTGGCCTACCTCATTTATCTGCTCCATTCTTCTAGGACCCACTGCCTCTTTAGCAGTGATAAATGGTGCCCAGAAAAGGGACTTGTTCAATTTTGGGTCTCTTGGGCATTAATTCAGACTGTTATCCAAATGTTTAAGGAAGAGATGGCTAGTTCCTTGAATTAATATAAACTAGATGATGAAACCTTAAAATTGGTAAAAGAGGCAAGAAATGGCATTTTTTCTGTTCAGGTACAATCTACAGTAAGAACAGTGTCACGGATAGCTGTGCTGGTGGCGACTCCTTCAGCCTCCCTACTGCAGTCTCCTTTAGCGATGCATCTACCTCCTTTGCCTGAATAGGACTCGAAGCACGGCGTCAGGAATCTGATAATCAATCTAACCTTAGACGGACTTAGGGGAACCTGAGCAACTGCTAAGTTTATAACCTAGGCAAGCTAGGACAAGGCAAGGAGACAGAAGTCATTTACCAACTCCTACCCAGCCTCACACGCTCTGCTTGGTATTTCTAATGCAATTTCAACAAAATAAAAATGTTTATATGCGTCAACCTATCTATCTAAAAGGAGAGAGATGGTACTTTACAGCCCTCACATAGTAGCACTAAAGGCAACAAAAGAACTTTGGCTATTTGAATTCTGAATCAAAAAAAGCATTTTTTTTTTTAAATCCTGTGGATTCTTCACTGCCTTTAAGCCTACTCATTCTCCTTACTGAATGGTTTCCCACAGGTGTTACATAGCACCAGAGGATAAGCCTTTGGAACGGATTCACTTATAACTCAGAGGCCATAAAATGCTAACCGCACACCGTACCCTTCTTGCTCAATTAGTAAATCAGAGGAGGACCTGACGTCAACAATTATATGGGTTCAATCCTTGCTGTATTTATTACCCTTAACTATCAGTTTTTCAGAGCATTACAGAACTCTATGGGTTTTCAAATTTAGTTATTACTATGGAACTCCTTCCATAGTAATAAATCATTTTGCAGCTGGTAAGCTATGGGATTTTCTCATACAAACTGAATTTGTGATTTAAAAACTGTCCAACCTTCTGACATTCCACAGGCAGATACTCATTTTGTTGATGGCTCACCTAAGGGTATAGGAAGGACTCATGGCCTAGACATTCAATCTATTAGTACTTCTTTCCTCAGCCTATCAGGTGGAACTGGCTGTTTTGACTCATCTACTATGGTGAATTCATAAACTCGTATTGTCTCAGCTGCTGCTGATGTTGTAGGACGGCCACCCACTGAGGCTGCTTTACCTGTCTTCAGGCTGTTATGACTCCATTACTACCAGGACCACAATCTGCTTAAAACCCTGCACACATTCTTTGCTAACCACACTCACTCATGCTCCACCTCAGCTCACTGGTTTCATTACAGAAGGAAAGACGCAAGCTGGTGCTTTAATCTGCCCTATTCTTCTTTCCCAGAAGGAAACGGTGAAGGGCATACATCTGTCGTTGAGTATGGACACACTGGAATGGATTCTTCTTCAGGTCTCACCATTAAGGTCAATGAGAGGGCAAGCAGACAGTGCAAGTTACCAGAAAGACTGCAAAGTCCAACTAAAGGGCGAAGGGAGACACCAACCATAGCATCAGAAGTCACGGCTGCCCAGCCGGGGCCAGGCTACACCCCGTATACTAAGGGAGAAGTGGCTTTACTAATAAATCCACGTTTGAACCTGGACCTTGGGGCCATAACAGACTCATTCATTCATCTGAAGAAAGGACGGCAGTTAACGTTTCCTTGGGATTTGAGTCACTTCCTATTGGCACAGCACAGCATAACATTCACATGCCTACTAAAGGTATGGGCTTACATTCGACGGGATACCAGAACTACTAATTAAGAGTCTCTTTTCAAGCTGTTCTCTAGATTTTCCTAATCAGCATAATGTAACCAATAGTGCTGGGCATTGTTTGGATCCCTGGTCTTAGTGGCAGAGTATCACACACAATCCTTTCACTGTCCTAAAGTTACTGTATTTATCATGTTGACTTACAGGATATTCATGCATCAAATGATAGATTTATCTACAACATCTCAAAAAAAAAAGGGGGGGTGGGTTTGGCGGACTTTTGGGATAGCATTGAAAATGTAAACGAGGAAAATACCTAGTTTAAAAAAAAAAAAGACAGCCGGGCGTGGTGGCGCACGCCTTTAATCCCAGCGCTTGGGAGGCAGAGGCAGGCAGATTTCTGAGTTCGAGACCAGCCTGGTCTACAGAGTGAGTTCCAGGACAGCCAGGGCCACACAGAGAAACCCTGTCTCAAAAAACAAAAAAAAAAACAAAAAAAAATCAAGCCGGGCAGTGGTGGCACATGCCTTTAATCCCAGCACTTGGGAGCGGAGGCAGAGGCAGGTGGATTTCTGAGTTCGAGGGCAGCCTGGTCTATAAAGCGATATGCAGAGAAACCCTGTCTAGAAAAACCAAAAAAAAAAAAAAAAAACCTAACAAAAAACAAAAAAAAACCCACCCACCCAACCAAACAAAAAAACCCAATCAAAATCAAAAGGGGAAGGATGTCAGACCAGAGTGTGGGAATGGAGTCATTTGAGATTTGAGGAGATTTCTGAGTTCTTATGAGAAAATCCTAAGAAACCAAGACATGTGCCCACAGTTTCTTCACAGAATTGTTCTAGGAATAAGTTTTTGCGCCCCTCCTAGATCTATCAGGTAGGGATGAGGGTTTTTTTCCCCCCCAGAAGGGTTTCTCTGTGTAGCCCTGGCTGTCCTGGAACTCACTCTGTAGACCAGGCTGGCCTCGAACTCAGAAATCTGACTGCCTCTGCCTCCAGAGTGCTGGGATTAAAGGCGTGCGCCACCACGCCTGGCAGGGATGATTTTACTTCATATTATTCATTACACCTGGCCACTGTTATTTGTTTATAAGCCTCTATGGAAAAACATTTTTGCTGAGAACAGACTTGCCCTTACGATTGTACATTTTATTCATGTGACTCCCCTTAACCCTCAAGAGCATACATTGTCTGATGCTCTGAATAAAGTGGGTTATTACATAAGACTTTAGTTCAGCTCATTTATTAAGAGGCTCCATTCTCCCAGGTCCTATCCTCTAGAGCAGTAAGCAATACTGATGTTAGCTATCATCATGATGAGGCTTGAGCTAGGCTGCAGAATGCTACAATACCTAGATTTTCTCAAAAGCCATATAAAACACCCAACGGCACTACGACAAGGTGCGTAACTCTTGGTCAAGAGTACTTTTAATGCTGGGTGAGACGGTGTACCTCTATAATCTTCTGGAGGCCTTGGTCCTGAGGCAGGGCTGAGAACTTGAGGCTATCCTGTATGTTACACAACTTAAGACTCAAGCACACACACACACACACACACACACACACACACACACACACACACACACCTTTTTTCTTTTTGCACAATTACAAACTTTAAACAACTTTCCGTTACTATTTAAAAACTAGTCACTAGAAGAGAAAAATACCTGTCAGCAGATTTCATGGTCTTTACGGAAATCATCCTCATTCCGAGTGTAAGGAGGGGAAACGTCCATTGAGTTATTATGACAACTGGCAAGCAGTGCGTTAGAGGGAAAGGCCACCAAACTTTGACTGGAGACCAAATAATATAAGACCCCATATTTAAACACGAACATTAAACCTTCTGGACAAAAGCAAGGCTCTTAACAATCTTGTAAAAGCCGTGCCTCCTCGATACCCCACCACCAGCTGAAGTTCAAGAATCTAAAGACACAGGCAGTGAGACCATATGGATAAATAAATTCAGAGAAATCAAGGAAAATCAGGACTTCTATGATTTTTGTATGGGTGAGTGTGACAGTGTTAATTCTGAGATTTACCAGAGAAAAACCAATTCCACCATTTTGGGCCAAATTTGAAGGAAGCTTTATTAGATATTAAATACTGACCAAGAGATGGACTTTGGCCAGGACCACTAACTGGCACCTCCAGCTGGGTGGCCTGGAAACACATGTTGGAGGGGCTTTTCTGGACAAAACTCACTGGCCCCCATACTTTCCCACAAGATTTTATTGTTTTCCAAGAACTACAACTCTTAGCATTCTGGAAGTTACCTGGTTCTTGGAAGGGTGAGGCTTACAGGTTAATTTTGGGCATTACATTAGTATATATTATATTGAAAGCAGATTCTGGATCAGTACTGGGTAATTTATCAGATTATATTCCATTTTATAACTGGGTAAGTAAAAAAGCTTGGAATGTTTTGAACATCATAGTAGGAGCTCTTATAATGTATTCCTATTAATTGGAACCCAAGCTTTAGAGTAATTAGTGGCATGGCATAGACATTCCTGAGAAGTGGTATCTCTGCAGTCTGGAATAAAAGCTAGAGTATTAGGTTAAAGACAGGCTCCGGGGTAAGAACAGTTTGTATAAAACCAGAGGAAGACCAGTCTGGGGGAAAGCAGATGCAGTTCAAATTGGCTGGAATACCAGAAAGCAGTAAGACGTTTTAGCAGAGGGTTTTGGACAAGAGTGCTAAATAGCTTTACAGCTTACTTGACTGAGTCAACCTCAGTTTCTTCATGAAGTTAGAATGGGCTGTCATGCTATACAGGAACTAAACAGGACTTCATCTGACCCAGTGACTAAAACTGGAAAATAGCAACAAATGTCCAATTCTCTCTTCCTGCCATTCTTAACATTTTAAAAACTATACACGGGGTTGTTCACTTCCATGGAGGTTCCCCAGAAGGCTAGAAGTGCTTAATGTCCTGGAGTTATACGTGGCTGTGAATGCTGGGACAGAACTCCAGTCCCCTGCGAGAATAGTGCATGTGTTCAACCTGAGCCATCTCTCTCCACACTGCAGCCCCATCTTCTCCTTCTCACTTAAACACAGAACAAAAAAGCCACCAGAGTAGACTGCCTGCCTGGCCTATGGTCAAATCCAGTTCTCTGAGTCCCATACATGGCAGTAAATGGGTATTTTCCAGAGATTTGCTGAGGCTTATTATACTAATCTGTAAATAAATCTCTTAAGTCACTGCCTGGCACTGAGCAAAAAACTCAACAAATGTTAGCTTTTACAACCGATACAATATGGCCACAAACCTTTGTCTATTTTCAAAGCAGAGAGCAACTAAAAAAAAAAAAGCAATTTCCTAAGTACTGCACAAACTTATTTGGTGGCAAAAGCTGACCCGACATTATTTATCCATTTCATTTTCCACCCACTCCCCGCTATAGTCTGAATAGTTACAACTGCTGAATTTTTTTCTTTCCTTCCCTAAAGTTTTGGGACTTGAATTTAGGACCTTGTAGCAAGCCGGGCTAGCACTTATCTACAGGCTCACCCTGTGCAAATATTACTAATTAACAGTCCCCGAGTCTAGGGCTCCTCTATAGTTAACAGTCACAGAATCTCAAGATTGCTGAATTCCTAAGGTTCCTGAGCCCAACGCTCAACCTCTGTAGGGAGAATGAAGATGACACCGATTCCTTCTGTAATCAAAAAGAACATTCCAACCTCGGCAGCTGCAGGAAAAAGTTTTTGAAGGGAAGTGTTCTAGAGAGTGGCTCCAATACTCCACGACTAAAAACTGCCCTCCTCCCCACCCAAGGAGCGCCACTAACAAAGACTTCCGAGGGCGACTCCAGCTTCTGAGGGTTTGGCCTCCAAACAGGCCTTTCGCACATGGGGGAGGGGGCAACACGTGTGTGTTTCTGTAGTAGGCTGTTACACATCTACGGTGGGGTCTGGTTTAGATACTTCAACTTTAGGATTCGTGAAAACATTACTTTCAGTTTTCATGGCAGGGAGGAAAAAAAATGGTTCAAGCGTTCTAGCTAGCTCAAAGGAGAACGTCACTCACTCAGCCCATGGCACCTTCTGTCCCCCGTAGTCATTTAAAGAATGGGTAATTACGATCAGCGAGAAGCTTGTCACACAGAATTATCAGGCGCCAGACCTTGCTGTAAGGATTCGGGTCTCCTCCACTGTCGTTTTTATTAGAAATTAGTGGCTGGGATACCGGTGGAGGGGCAAGGGGACGGGGGGGGGGTGTGGGGGACAAACAAGCTGCCCTTTAGGGTTAAGGGAACAAAGGGAATCCGGGATCAACCGGAGCGAACCAGCCCCCAGCCGGTCACGCAGGCGGATGTGGGGGAGGGTCGCCCGCTCCCGCCTAACCCCTCACCCCCCGCCCGCCCCCGCCCAAGCCTGGCATGACGTGGGCGCCCCGGAACCCGACGGGCGCGACATTAGATCCCTCGGTCGCCTGGTTCCCGGGGGACCCTCCCCATCGAAAGCTCTAGAGCCGCCAGGCCCCCCGGGACCCCGCGTCTTCGCATCGTCTCCCGCCAGCCTCGCGCCCCGCCGCAGGCGCCCAAGCGGACTCACCCGGCAGGATCCGAGTCCTAGGCGCGGCACAGTGGCGGCGGTGAGTCCAGAGAGACGGGCAATGGAGACCCGCTGAAGGCCTGATGGACCGAGACGACAGCGACACGGCTCCTCCTGGCACCGGAAAAGGAAGCGGGGAGGCCGACCTGGCCGCCCGTTATTTCCGCCCGCCCCGCCCAGCTTGCACTGCGCCTCCAGCCGGCCGCCCACGAAACTGCAGGCAGGGCCGCGTGGCTCCGGGAGCCTGGGCTGTTTCCCTCTGGGTGGAGCGCGGGAAGGTTTCCCTGCTTCCTGAGTCCAAAAGACCCAAAGGAAACCCCCTGGCCGGTGATGCTCACCGCAACCCAGGGACTGAAAGCGGAGTTTGGATTCTCTGTGTTTAGAGGTTTTTGTAGACAGGCTCCAAGCTGGCTGTCAGTAGTCCTGTTAAAATCGAGGGTAAAGAGATGAGGGAAAAGGGAAGTCTTTCTAAAGGTCTTGCGAATGAAAACTTTTAAAAGCATATGTCTGCAGAGACTGAGTTGTATAAGTTGGAATTTCAGTACTGTGGAAAGATTGGAATGTTGCAGGTCCAGGGGCTAATTACCTTATCTTGGGCTAGTGCTAGCCCTCCAGAATAGCCACCTCTGTGTCAAAACTAATATCTTGTGGCAATAAGATTAAAAACCTTTTAGGTCTATTAACAGGCAACTAGCCTCTGCCAATCCAAAAGCTAAGAATGTCATCGGATAATGTCTTAGATGTATAGAAAAGCTTCCTCTATCTTGATGTACCCTCCAATGTATCCATCCACCAGTGTGTTTTAAACTTTGCCTTGATTTATAGCGTTCTCTGTTCTGTAAAACTAAAAACCTCGTGATACTGGTTCCATGTTGGGACATGGAATTTGAGGTAACCTAAATTTGTGTTTTGGTGCCATCATCATTCAAAAATGGGTCCAGAATAAGCTATCTCTGATTCCCTTTAAGTTTTAAATTAAGAATAGTGGCCTCAACCTGTGGTTTATGAACCCTTTGGGCGTCGACTCTTTCATAGGGGTCGAATATCAGATATTTACATTATTTATAACAGTAGCAAAAATACAGTTATGAAGTAGCCATGAACTAATTTTCTGGTTGGGGGTTACCACAACATGAGGAATGGTATTAAAGAGTCACAGTATTAGGAAGGTTGATAAGCCACTGCTGTAAGATGAGAGGTGTTGGGTTTTTGAGACTGGCCTCTGTTTCTGGGAGACTCAAAACTGACATACCAGAAAGCAAAATCTAAATCTACATACAGATTTTCAGCCGGTCGTGGTGGCGCACACCTTTAATCCCAGCACTTGAGAGGCAGAGGCAGACAGATTTCTGAGTTTGAGGCCAGCTTGGTCTACAAAGTGAGTTCCAGGACAGCCAGGGATACACAGAGAAACCCTGTCTCGAAAACAAACAAAACAAAAAAATTTTTTTCATTTTTTTTTTTCCTTCCCAGACTTCTGATGTATGTCAGGTCCCAAAGAAACCCTAGACAAGTAAGTGGCCTCCCCAGCACTTCTCACCCCACCCGCTACAGTAAACCTATCTAACCTCTAACCTCTATGACTTCATTTCCACTGAGTGTTCTCCTAATCTGGTTTCTCTTGTCAGGTCTCTTTATCTCCAACCCCCCCACCCTACCCCACCCCACCCCACCCCACCCTTATTCCCCACCCGCCACGACCCTGTTCAGTCTGACTCTTCCAGTTGCCACTGGCTGTTCTCTCCCTCATATCTACAGTAAAACCTCTCTTCTCAACCATACCAAAAAGTGGTCATGTCCTCACTTTCATTCCAAGGTAGGAAAGCTTAAAAAACCAAACCACTGGCTGGAATCACGTCTCAGCAGGTTAAAGTGCCTGCTGTACAAGTTTGACAATCGGAGTTTGACCCTTAGAATGAAGGTAAAAGATAAGTAACTCCACACTTTGTCCTTTGACCTCACACCTGCTAATTCCCATCCTCCCCCACCCTCCAGCTCCCAATACTAAGAATGAAAAACACAACCACAAGGCTGGGGCCAAGGTTTTGGATTAGCAGGTAAAGGTCCTTGCCAAAAACTCCTCACTCCCTGAGTTTGCTCACTGAAAACCATGTGAAAACCTAGGCACTGTGGCTAGCAGCTGGAACTTCAGCATGCCTACAGCTGGAGGCTGAGAGGCTAAGCCTCAAAGTCAAGCCACAAGACAATTAGCCCTCAAAAAGTTGTCCTTTGGCTTTCGAAAGTGTATCATGGTATGCTCCTGAATTTAACACATGCACACAAATCTTTAAAAACGACAAAGCTTTTGGATTTAATATATTAAGCGAAAATTTATTTAGATCAAAAATTTTAAACCTACAGAAATATTTGTCAAGATTAGAAAGTGAAAAGAAACAGTATGGGTTACACACCATGATTGACAACATAGCTTTGTGAAATCATTAAACTCTGATATTCAAGTGTATATATTTCATACTCGGCTCATACAAATGTATCCAATTCTAGCAAAGCCAGCATAATTTAAATAAACTTTCTTGAGTTTTACATCATGACTCCTAAGTCTGATAGCTTAGATTTGATTTATAACCATGGTAAAATGATCTTTATTTCCTGCAGATGTGATTATCTTTCCAAATAAGGCCAACATCAGTTTACACAGATCTTCTGAAAGGCAGGAGGAAACTCCAATTATCTAATTGTAGGGTTTAAACCATAAACCCAAATTGTTCTATTATCTCCATTATCAGAGCAAGTCAAGAAAGCTTATTACAGACAAGTGAATATGATTTTGTATGCCCCACAAAGGTGCTACTTTAAAAATGTGTCATTCTCAACTAGTACTGAATAGCTACTCAGCAACTATTATTTTCAACTATGATCCAAGGGACACCTTTTACTGAACATTCAGGAGACCAAGACCATTACCTACATTTCACAGGAAATTAAGGCAAAGGAGTATTTAGGATTGAGCAATCCATTCAAAATTACAAAATAGACACACTGTCTTGAAGTTAGTTTTGTCCTAAAGCCTTTTCCACTAGATAGCCATTACTTTACATGTCTTCATCGTCTTCTTTTCTCAAGACAGGATGTAACAATGGCCTGGAACTCACAGAAATCTAGTCCCAAGTGATGGGACTAGAGGCCTGTACCACTACACCTGGCTAAATAGGCTATTTTAAACATTGTTTTGTCTTCAGGATTGTCTTATAATTAAGTATGGACTCTGAAATTTGCTCTGCCAAAATAAAAATATAGTTGCCTACTGGATTGTGACTGTAGTTAAAAATGACAAATACTTTTAATGAAAAGAGGGTAAGAGATCTATCTCAAAGCATCAGATTCACAGGAAAGAAGTACTCTATTATATGGATCTAGAAAACGATCCAAAGTTCAGAGATTGAACGTCGATAATTTGATTTATCTTAATGGCTTTAGCTCATGAATAAGTGATAAAGGCTTATGTGTTTTTCTTATAAAAAGATGAGTCTTATTTGCACATTTGTTCTATGTTTTAAAGGATTCCTAATTACTAAGATATTCTTAATCTTATTTATAATAAGTCAAAACCTTAAGCAAAAGCCATTCTTTGACCAGAGTTAGCCATTAGCTGAAAGTCAGCAAACAATACAGGTTTGCTTACCAAATCAATAAATCTAGCCACAGGCTGACTAAAAGCTTCCTTTAATGTTCCTATCAGATCCCCTTTAAATTAACATATCCCCTCCATTCATTATTTAGACCACTGACACAGTTATATATCAGAAAAATCACATATAACTCTTCATAGAAAAAACACCCAAAGAAACTTTTAAAAATAATCCATTCAGCATATTTTAGCAATCGTAGCATGACTCAAGATGCAGGTCTAACAAAGAGCAGAAGGGTCTGTCCTAAAAAGCCCCAGGAGAAATGGAAAGTCAAGTTCACTTCCTGGTTGTGCTGGAGGCTCCCAGAGCAGCTGGCGTCTGCTCCAGACGAGCTATTAGCAATAAAGTGGTTCCCTCTCGCTGCCTTTTCCCTGAGGCAATGCCTAAATTCTTAATTTTAATATTTTATCTTGATTCTTTTAGCTCCATCCTGTCTCACAAATAAACTCTGCACAGTTCCCCCATACCAACTGCTTTTCTTTCAATTCCTTTTCTTTCTTCCTTCTTTTGTTTTGTTTTGAGACAGGTCTCACTGTGTAGCCCTGGCTGGCCTGAAACTCACTTTGTAGACCAGGTTGGCATCCAACTCTGAGGGACCCGGCTGCCTCTGTGTCCCCAGTGCTGGGATTAAAGCTGTGGGCATCAAGGCCTGCACTAGACAGTCTTTCAACTGGAATTAATACTATTCAAATGTTCCACAATTCAAGTTAAGAGTTTTAACATTTTCATTTAATTGAGACTTCCTTGCATACTTCTTAAATTTTATTTATGCTAATTTAGCATAAATTAGTTGCATTTTAGCTATTTAACTCAAATATATTTTAAACTTTTTATGAGTTACTTTTGAATACTGATGTTCATCACAAGAACACAGTGATAATTTCTCTACATTCCAATCCCTAATTTTTTGTTACTCTCTTCTCTTTCCTTCACACTAAATAATTCTCTTCCCAAGTCTTTATATATCTCTACTTTCCAAATTTCTTTTTATTGTAGTAAGTACCAAAGGAAAGATACAAAGCATTTCAGAGTATACAAGTCGCTCTCTTGTCCTCATTTAATACACATTTCAAAGCTACACATATGGCAGTATTTTGAAAATATTAACAGTTGTTAATACCTAAAAATTGAAAAGAATAAAAAAGCCAGAGAAAATATATCATAAGCAACCAGTCTGAAGTATATTAAAAGCTACTGATTTTGACTTTCATATAAATACTTAGTTTTACCACTATAAAAGACATATTTCACTTTTCTTTATAAAACTACCTTTTAACAGAATATTCATAAGCTAGTCATCCCTTAGATAGTTCTGTACTGATAAAAAGTTACTTTTAAAAGAAAAATGTTAAAAATAATTGTTTCACAGAAACAAAAGGTTTTATCAAATTCTGATATAGAGCTGTAATTATGAGTAGAGTCTTACCACACTATAATTTTTCTTTCAGCAAAGATGGACACTTAGGAAATATCGCACTGGTTAATAAGATGAGCATCTCAGTAACTACAAAAGTGCCACAGCGAGATGAGGTAGTCGGCCTGTCTACTGTCAGGGAGGTCAGCATCAGCTTCAAACACTTAAGTTACCCTGACACTGGTGTTCACAGCCTGAGCCTCAGTACAACTCTAAGAGGTACACCTTGAGTGGCTACCTCTCACAGGGATCACACGATCTTTAGACCGCTGAGAAAAAATTCTAGAAGAGAATGGTAAAAGATTTTTCCCATTTAACTTTGTAATTGTTGAAGAATTTAAAACTGTTAGTTTCTTTGCAGGGTGGGGGGCAGGGATATTGAGATAGGGTCTCACTCTGTAGCCTAGGTTATTCCAGAACTCATGGTGATCCTTCTGCCTCAGTCTCCCAAGTTTTGGGAATACAGGCATGAACTGCTATATTCAGTGAAAGCTATTGCTGAAGCATGTTTTTACATTAACAGATCCTCAAGGCTGGGAAAGGCTACTTTAACATATATGCAACAAGAATAAGGCTTCTTTTTGGAGACAAATTCTCAGCACACAGCTCTGACTGGCTTAAACTTGCAGCAATCCCCATCCCTCTGGTTTTCAAGTGCTAGGATTAGAGGCATGTATCACCATGTCAAAGAGAAACATTTGTTCTAACTCAGAAATGTATGAGTTAATGTTCTTTCAATCAGGCTGAAGCAAATTTCCTTACACAGCTGAACTAACATCAAGAAATACATCATAGAAAGAAAGAAAGAAAGAAAGAAAGAAAGAAAGAAAGAAAGAAAGAAAGAAAGAAAGAAAGAAAGAAAGAGGGAGGGAGGGAGGGAGGGAGGGAGGGAGGAATTATTAGCCATGCATGGTGTCAGATGCCTTTAAGACAGTACTTGGGAGGCAAAGGCAGTAGTATTTCTCAGAGTTTGATGACAGCCTGGTCGACTCAGCAAGCTACAGGATAGCCAGGATTACACAGAGAGACTGTTTAAAAAAAAAAAAACAAACAAAATCCAACCAACTAAACAACCAAACCAATCCAAGCTAAGCAAATAGCAACAACAACAACAAAAACAAAGAAAAAGAGAAAGGAAGGAAGGAAGGAAAGGAAAAAATCTATCCATCCATCACTAGCTGTTCATGGTGGGTTAAACCAGTAATCTGAAATTCAGGCTGAAGGAGCTCAAATTTGAGGTCAGCCTAGGCTACATGGAGAAACACTGTTACACACAGAAAAAGATAAGTAAAATAATTAGTACAATATTTAAAAGAGGCAGATAGCTCCCACAAGGAAAACTGGGCACTCTGTCAAGGTCAGTCACTGAAGAAACAGGGCACCCCTCCACTGTTTGTTACTCTAGGCCTGTGACGTCATGTCATGGAGCTACTGCCACACCACATAAAATTCATGTTAGTTCTGAGGACAGAAATGACTATTTAGGTTGTAAATACCAAAAGCAATGTTAAGCTTCCTAAATATTGAGCCATGTTTTTGTTTTCATCTTTATTTAAGATCAATTTAAAATAATGAGACAGTTTTTTGTTATTGGTGGATCCAGGAGCTGTTTAGAAACTATGTATTTTCCCCTGGGAACTAGAGTTCCCAAAAAAGAGCTAAGTAGGTGCAACAACAGTCTATAAATTAATAGAGAAAACTCTAGTTGCCTTAACAACTCCAAGCTTGTAACCCTGCTATTTTGCTTTGCAAAGCTTCCCGTAAGAAAGGAGCACAGGTTCCATTCGCCTCCACGCTGAGGGGATGTTTATTTGGACTAACTGACGGTCCTGCCAAACTGCAGAACAAATACACCTCTAGGATGCTACATTCTCTTTTCTTATTGGCTAGAATAACTAACAAACAAACTTGGTTTAGTTAATATTTAAAATGAAAATACATTAAGTTTCATTTTAAATCATTTTGTTGTTTAACACTCCTATTGGCAAATTACAAAAGTCAATTACATTATAATGGATTGATTACAACACTCTTTACTGAAAATCTTCAAGATGAAAAGAGAATAGGTAACTATTCGGTCATACAAGAATACTGATAGCATAGATTAGCAAAATATTTCACACATAGGAAAGAACAAAAGATTATTTAAAAAATACAGAATATTCAAATGTATATGCAATGCCTTGAAATTGTAAATATGCCTGGACCATATGTAAATTTATATGGTAAAAACAAAACCAAACACCTGCTTAAAAATATATAACAAGTGTATCATAAAAAAAATAAATTGATCTGGAATTAAAACTTAGGGCACAGTTTTATTTGATTCAACTGCCTTTGTACAAAAATTCAAAGAGGCATAAGAAAAATAAAATATTAAATGAAAATATGTATGCAGGTCGACATTCTAACCTCTCCGCATCACTGCTGCTCTGGCACATCAATCCTGAGTAACCTAACTTTTGATTTATAATGGTATTCCTTCAGATACAATTTCATAGGCGAAGGAATGGGAAGGGCATCGATGCCATCGTAAGTCGTACAATTACAAATAACCGTTCTGCAAATATGCTGCAAGGAAAAGGGGAACGTCCGGATTAAGGGAGTGGACAAGAGCGGCTCAAAGAACATACAGGCACTGGGGTCCTTATAGTGTTCCAGGAGCCCAGTAATATCAGGAGAATGGAAGACACAAGGATCATGGGCATCAAAGCTAAAGTTATGATTCCACTGCTCAATTCTAGCATGAAGAGAACGACTGTAGCGTCTAAAACTAACAGAGAATAAATAATCTTCCTGCGCTGAATCTCGAAGTAAAAAGGTGCCCTCTGGCTTTCCTTCCAGCAGAGCTTCGGCTGCATATTTGTCCATGACACCCCAGTAGCACGGATTGTTACTGATCTGAAGGAGGTCTGGAACAAGGCAGTGGACGTAGTCGATCTGGGTGTGGAACTTAGGAGGTGCCTCCAACTGCAGGATCTCCTCTTCCATTTCCCACCTGGGCTTATTCCTTTTTCTGGAGCTTGTGCACAGCGTTATAATTTCATCCTCTGAATCCATGTCACTGTCTTCTATGCTGTTGTTTGTGACCAAGTTCATCATAGAACCAGTTATGTGACCACCTGTACACGAAGCACTGTTGGCAGTTATGACACAAGGCTGGCCATTGGTATGTGAGAAACAGGGTATGTCATCTTCTGTGTTTCTTCGTTTCAGCTGAGCATCTCTCAGTTTCCTCTCAGACAGGTCTGCACTCACCCATTCATCTGAGTTGGGACTCATAGGAACAGTGTGTCGTTTAATAAAATGCCACCTAAAGGCTAAATCTGAGCGAGGTGGGAAAGGGCACTTATCTAACATGAGTTCACTGATATGAATCTTTCTTTTAGATGGAAGCCCTGGAGAGTGTCGGCCACTACAATTCTTTATTGGAAAACACTGCCCCACCGCATCTTGCAGTTTCTGTTTAAGGGATCGGCCTAAAAATCTATGCCCACAGGAATGATCTAAGTCCAACTCAATGGACGAACAGCTAAGCTGCCTTTCTTGGCTTCTTAGAGGAATTTCAACATTCTCAACAGTACCTATGGCTTCAGATTCAGAACAACTCTCACTCTTTTTGGACCAAGACAACTTCTTTCCACTCCACACATAACCATCCTTCCTGTCAGCACTTCGACTCCGACTTGTTTTAGGCCGTACATCTACATTTTTACTATTGTTTTCAGCCATTTTAAACAAATTCTTTACAATTTCCAGTGTTATAAATATTGTGTTTTCAGCTTTTCTAAGAGGAAGTTTCTTCTGGGCACTTTCTGGACGGATCTAAGAAAAAGAAAAAAGGAAGTCATTAGCAACCTGCTCACCTATGCTAGATTGTACATTAAGCCTTACCTGGACACAAGATGAAAAGCCTAATTGGTACATGCAAGAGTATTGGCCACGCTGTAAGGCAGCCCCAGGTGTCTTGTTCCCACTTTAATGTACTGCTTTAGCGTATTGGGACAATACTGGCTAGTACCATGGAGGCAGGATAATGGATTTCTTTGTCATAGCTAATTCTCAGTATGTGTCCTCTCTTAATACAAGCTTGGATAAAGCTAATTCCTAACTTTGCAGTATACCTTATGCCTATTTCTCCTTCCCTTATTTTTCTCTTATTGGTTTCCTGAGACAGCATCTTGCAATGTAGCCTTGGCCAACCTGGAAATCTCTGCGGCTCAGGCTGGCCTTAAACTTGCAACATTTCTCTTGACCCCAACTCTGTGCTATAATTGCAGGCAAATGTCATTTTCTCCAACTTTCACTTTATTTTTCTTATTTCACAACAGGCCAGTGAATTCTTTATAATTAGAAATAGTTACGAGCTAGTGGTTGAGAACTAATAACCAGTATTGTTTCTTCTCTTGTTTCCATTTCTACTGATTCAAACAAGAACAATTTTAAGTTGTAAAGTTTTTAGAATTTAAGTAAATAATTACCACTAAGCAATGGGAATGCCAAGTAAATATTCTTAAATGAGTTTTGCCAATTAATTTCAGTAAGTGGTTAATTACATCATTATCAATCTATGTAGCTTTTAGAAGTATTTTACTCATATAATACTCTTACATTCTTGATCACTTGAAAATAAGTAGGTAAATTTCTACAGAGCATTCCTTGGCTACACATACTAGAATTTATAATGAATTTACAGAACTATTTCTAAAAGTTTTTTAGTCATTTTTAAATTCTATTTGTGTAGCAGTGTGTTTATGCGCGTGCATGCAGGTGCCTGAGTAGGTTAGAGGCATCAGGTCCCCTGAAACTGTAGCTATAGGCAGTTGTGAGCCTGCGGGGTGTGTGCTAGAAACCAAACCTAGGTCCTCTGGAAGAGCAGTACATCTCTTAGCTTCTGAGCCAGCTCTCCAGCCTCCCTTTATTTTTAAGTGAAGCAAGAGTTAAGCTAGTAATTGAGAGTCACAGTCCTATTACTCCAAATATTTTGCAAATGAAAGCTGAATTTTGTATCTAAGAAAAATCAGTCACTTGATATGCTAATTATGATTATGTTTCTTAATTTTAGAACATTAAAAATCTCAACAGCCAAGTAATGTGGTTAAAGACTAAGGCATTTTCAAAGCAGTACATTTTAAAATAAACTCCTAATTTTACCTAACATTTCAAGTAACACCATCACTTAGTACTGCCATTATATTCAACAGTATTTTCTTCCCCTTAGAACAGAGGGACATACATGTGGTTTTATAGTCAAGGAGCCTGCTAAATAGTACATCATTCTAAAAAGCTATAATTCTAGAAATGAAGATAGTTTGAAGATCCCTAATATAAATTCTCAAATACTTTTAAAGTGTTGCATGTTGTCACCAGTGGAAGATGGCTGCAGGCAAAACATAGGCACATTAAAAATTCTGTGTGAAATTATATCATGTTATATATATAAGGTATATATAAAACATGAATGAATTTCTTAAACTTGGGCTCATTCACAAGACATCTCATTACATATGTGTAAAAATTCTAAAATCTGAGAAAACAAAATTTAAAACACTTCTGGTCCCAAGGGAGACTGAACTTATGCTGAACTCTGGAAGGCACTGGAAAGGACTTCTGATAAAATGGTTCTCAAAAACATTGCAAAGCCAACGGTGAGTTTCTTTAAAGGAAAACTAGTCAAAGCATCAACAGGAGGAGAGGACAAAATAAAATTTCATATTTATCAACAATTTTACTTTATAATAGAATGTTCTCTAAAAGTGGAATGTAAAGTCTAAATCAAGAAGAACCACCGGGCGGTGGTGGTGCACGTCTTTAATCCCAGCACTTGGGAAGCAGAGGCAGGCGGGTTTCTGAGTTCGAGACCAGCCTGGTCTACAGAGTGAGTTCCAGGACAGCCAGGGCTACACAGAGAAACCCTGTCTCGAACCCCCCCCCCCAAAAAAAAAAAAAAAAAAAAAAGACATGCAACCAGGAAAGGAGGAATTCTGAGGAGCAGATAGAAGGAAGTCTCTTGATAGGGGCGAGCTGAGGTCCAAACTGCTAGAATGCAGCCAGCCAATAGACACAAGACACACAAACAGGTCAGAGATCTTGGTGGGAAACAGATCAATGTTTGGGAAGGTCACCAAAAGAATGTTAGAGCAAGATTAGACAACAACTCTGGGGAGTCACGCTCACGGTCTGGGGGTTGGAGTCAGGGCTTGGATCTTGGAAGGGACGCTCTCTACAATGGAATTACACCCCTAGCCCTTTGTTTGCTATGCAGCCCAGGTGGTATCCACTTCTTAATCCCCCTGCTTCTCAAATGCTAAAATTACAGCATGTCAGACTAGAGATCCTAACTTTATAAAGCGATTTTTGTTGTATCAATGTATGGTTCAGAGTATCATGCAACTCTTACAGTTTTCAATGTACAACATTTACCTTGAAATTTTTGTTTCCTAGAAATTAAAATATAAGAAATTGGTTATCTGGAAATTTGCCTGATGCTACCCTTGAGAGAAAAGTAGGAGTCCCAAAATGCAGAAGAGCAGGCCAGTCTGCTTCATGTCTTACTCTGTACTGCTACTGTCTGTATGACCAGGGAATGGATTTTTGGATTGTAGTATTTGAAGTAAAAGAATCTTTAAACTATGGCAAGTGGTTTAATTTAATTTTTCACTGAACTAACAAGTGACTCTCCAAAGCTACTAAGCAGACAGAGTTTTAATAGTTTATATAGTGCATACCATAGGTAACCTCTTAACAACTACTAGAAAAGCCCTTTGCTGCTGAAGATCCTAACAGAAAGACAGTTGGGATGTCCAGGTCACGCTGCAAAATGTATTCAGAATGCCCTCCACTGTGTGGAAAGAGAAACCAGTCATCATGTGAGCTGCACATGGAGGCACAAATGTACTCCCAGTATCTGGGAGGTAGAGACAGGAGGATCAGGAGTAGAAGCTTATCTTTGGGTACAGAATAAGTCTGAAGTCAGCCAGGGTTATATAAGGCTCTACCTCAAACACCCAAAGCAAACAATGTATCATGTTGAAACAATAACAAAAATTTTTCTAATATCTTTCACAAGTCTCTTTAGACTTGTGGGTGTTTGGGTTTAAACCTAGGTTTTACACATGCTCTTTTAATGAGGCACATCCCTAGCATCCCAAATTCATTTAAAAGTATTTATACTTGAGACTCTCTCACTATATAGCTCTGGCTAGTGTGGAGTTCATTATATAGACCAAGTTAGCCCTGAATTCATAGAGATCTGCTGCCTCCCAAGTGTTGGAATTAAAGTTGTGCATTACCATACTTAGCTCCAAACTCTTAAAAACATAAAAACTCAATCATACTGTTCTCAATAACATGGTTCCTGTGGTGGTTTGACTAAAAATGCCCCCAGGAACTCATATATTTGCTGTCAGTAGAGAATGGCATTATTTAAAAAAAAAAAAAAATTAGGAGGTGTCTTTGAGTTTATATTCCTGCACAAACATCATGACCAAGAAAAGTTGGGGAGGAAAGGGTTTATTCAGCTTACACTTCCACATTGCTGTTCATCACCAAAGGAAGTCAGGACTGGAACTCAAGCAGGTCAGGAAGCAGGAGCTGATGCAGAGGCCATGGAGGGATGTTCTTTACTGGCTTGCTTCCCCTGGCTTGCTCAGCTCGATTTCTTATAGAACCCAAGACTACCAGCCCAGGGATGGCAGCACCCGCAATGGGCCCTTCCACCTTGATCATAATTGAGAAAATGCCCCACAACTGGATCTCATGGAGGCATTTTCTCAAGGGGAGGCTCCTTTCTCTGTGATAACTCCAGCTTGTGTCAAGTTGACACAAAAGCAGCCAGTACAGGAGGTGTGGTCTTGTTAGAGGAAGTGTGTCTCTAGGGGTAGGCTTTGAGGGTTCAAAAGTCCAAGCCAGGTCCCAGTGGACTTCCTCTCTTCCTGCCAATGGATCCAGGTGTAGAGCTCTCAGCTATTTTCCAGCACCTTGTCTGCCTGCATGCTGCCATGTTCCCTACCATGATAATAATGAACTAAACCTCCGAAACTGTAAGCCAGCCAATTAAAAGCTTTCTTTCATAAGAGTTGCTATGGGCATGGTGTCTTTTCACAGCAATAGAACACTGATCAACACAGCTACAAATAGCCAGTCATTCATTTTTCTCAAAGTTTCGTCTATTGTCCTGATCATTGCTTCTTACCAGGCTGCTGGTTAGAACCCAAGGCTTCATGCATGTTGGATAAGTGCTCTACCCCAAGCAAATTCTTGGTATTTAGATCAAACTTTGTATATAGGAAGGAGAGATAGACAACAAATGGGAGACTTTATCACCAATTTTGTGCAGTAAAAAAAAAAAGAAAAAAAGAAAAAAATTCACAGCAGGATTTGGAGACGTTAACTGGAGATAGTTAACAGCTGTAGAGAAACTCCCCCTCCTCCTCTTTTGTTTTTTTTTTTTTTTGTTTTTTTTTTAAAGAAGAGAAAAGAATCATTTGGGAGAAGTGGCTTTAGATCCTGACTCAATATTAATTTTTTATGAAGGGAGCCATGTTATACATAGCTCTGGGGAATCAACAATGACATTTAAAAAGAAAGCCATTATTTCTTAATGAGCAAGAGGCAAATGTTTAAAAAGCAAGTTTACGTAAGCGCCACTTCAAGAAAGCAAGTTTCCACATTCAACTGGAATGACAGTGATGAGAAAAAAGTGTCCACCTGCTAAATTCACTAACAAAAGGTTTAACTAATATTTTTATTGAGTAAGGCTAGGGAGGTAATTTTAATTCAAGAGTTTTACAGAAAATAAAAGTTAATAATGAAAGGGTTAAACATCTGGAAAACTAATTTGTATTTTCTATATTGCAGGATGATCGAGAATGCTTTATTTGTTATATAAATTATTCATTGAACTACTTATGCCTACAATGCTGATATACACTTAAGACTAGAATTCTAATTTCCAGTACTAACCTAAAATAAATTTGATGATCTAAAGAGTAATTCAACATAATAAATAATTCATACATTATTATTGTGATAGAGATTCGGTCTTGTGACCTTTCCAAAAAATGTGTGACTCCATGTTTACCTGCAACCACCTGCCCAAACTGCACCAAAACATTCTGATTATAGCTTGATATTTAAGTTAAATGACAAATAAACATTTGGGCTTCACTAAGGGAATTTGCTGGATAGCAGACTACAGAGGAACTCCTTGGAATATTACATCGAAAATAAAAAATAAAAACAGGTTGTACAGGAAGAAAAAATTTGAGATGACAAAAAAGGGGCACTTTTCATTTTCTAGTTTTGTTCCCTAGCAAATTATTTTTTTTTTAATTTTCTAGCAAAAAAAAAAGTTTCTACTAAGCACTTAACAGTATATTCGTTAAAGAGTTAGCTAGGGCTCTCTAGGATGAACTGGATGATAATTAAAAAAACCAAAAAAACCAAGAAGGAAAACCGCAAACACAACATAAAATCCAGTCCTCTCCTCGCCCTCCCTCCACTTCTTCCACTGTCTTTTCCAAGCAGAGCTTGGAGCGATTCCACAATCGCTCTAAAAGTCTGTGTAGGAGGAAGTTTCAGTGCTTTATCATCCTGCACGGTGACAACTGTTAACAGCAAAGTATATTTAAAAATATGCTGAGATAAACTTTAATTTTCTTACTACAAAAAAGTTACGTTAAGTTTTGAATGAACCACTATGTATATACTCATGAAAATTACATGTATTCCATAAATATATAAAATTAGTATTTGTCAGAATAAAATAATTTGACACAAATACTTATTCTGGAAAAAAGGGTGGTGGTCTTCTTGTTAAATAAGTTTGAGAAAGCCCTCTGAAAGACTACTATGCACATTAACAAAGCTTTTCAGTGGCCCTTCAGTAAAGAAATCTGCTTAAGGCACAGATTCCTGTATTTACCAAAAACACCTTTTATAGAATAGAAATTTGAAAGCATTAAAATGAATGGACATTCCATGAACTTATGAACTAAAGATAAAATCATTTATCAAGTGACGTCAGCTCGCCTAGAATAAAGGTCAGGCAGACACTGATGGCTGGAAGTACACCTGATCTAGGTAAGCCCAGGGAGTAAGTGGTTCAGACCCGGGCTCTCCTGGGTTTGTGTTACCCTACCTCCCCCTTCTAATAATGCACTTAGCAGCCTAGCCCTTTCCGCAGGTACTATGAGCATACCTTTCTCTGAACAATGCACCAAGCAATCTGCTAGCAACACAGGACCCCAACCTGCATCAACCTATACCTACATCCTTTTCCAATCAGCGATCAGTGACGCAGGCTCCTCTTCCCATAAGGACTACAGAACAGTTTCTATTCAGATTTGCAGTACATCCTGGTTCTGATTCAGTGTAAACTGACTTTAGCTATTAGTGTAATAAAGCAAAACTGTGTCAATTTCATTTTTAGAGAATCTCCTATTTACTCTCTGTGTCTATGCATACTTGGGTGTGCATTTTATTAAGATCAGATGCACTATGGAAAGAAACAACAGTAGAAAAACGATTTATGAACTAATCTATCAACCAAACAGGAAATCACCCACCATAGCTGTTAGAACAAATTTCTTTCTGCTGAGCACACAGAAGGGAGCCCTAGGCGGTGGCTGGGGCTGAGGAGGGCCTTGGCTCATGAGATCCCTGCTCTCTAACAGTACACTAGGATCTTCCCTACAGCTTTGTTTAAGCTGTTTCCTTGCTACTTTCTCAAATCTGTGTGAGCTTTGATTTCAAATTCCTGAATAAGAATCTGGAAACACTCAAGCCTGGCCCCCAGCCCTAACTACCAGCAAAACCCGGCCTCCTCAAAGGAAGAGCAACAGAATCTTAGGAAACAGAATATTTAAGGTATGCTATTAAAACACTTTATGGAACAAATTGGATACATGTATCTTCCTCCTGATTTATAATTTTGTTGTTGTTGTTGTTGTTTTTCGAGACAGGGTTTCTCTGTATAGTCCTGGCTGTCCTGGAACTCACTCTGCAGACCAGGCTGGCCTCGAACTCGGAAATCTGCTTGCCTCTGCCTCCTAAGTGCTGGGATTAAAGGCGTGTGCTACCATGTCCGGCCCCTAACTTATAATTTTTTAATTACAAGATAGTATAGAGTATTCAAATAAATTTATGAAAGGGGGTACAAAAAAGAAAGGGGGTACAGATCACTTATAGAGAACTGATTTAGCATGCATGAGGCTCTAAGTTCAATCCCCAACACTGCAAAAACACCAAAAAGTAAGTATAAATCTAACTTAACCCAATTTTCTCATTTGTAAAATCAGGACACAGTTTTACACAGTATGAAAACAACATTGAGATTAATAAAAAATATTACTGAGGACTTTTCTAAAAATGAGATAAACAAGGCAGAGGCAGGCAGATTTCTGAGTTCGAGGCCAGCCTGGTCTACAAAGTGAGTTCCAGGACAGCCAGGGCTACACAGAGAAACCCTGTCTTGAAAAAACCAAAACAAAAACAAACAAAAAAAAAAAAAAAAAAAAAAAAAGAAGAAAAGAAAAAAGAGACACCAATGGCTATATGTATTTAAGGCTAGAAACTGCACAAAAATATACAGTGAAAATCTGGACATGTAACAGGCAAGGCTGTACACGCCTGAAATCCTAGCACCTGGAGGTGGATGCAGGGCTCAGGAGCCCAAGGTCAGCTGCACTACATGGGAGCCTGATTCAACAAAACGAGTAATAAAATAAAAAACGATCTGAAGTTGAAAGCTCCAGTATTTCTAAGTACCATAAAGCACAAAGCACATTACATTTTAGTTAAATGTGTTCCTTTAAACAAGCTTGATTTTTTTGTTTGTTTGCTTGTTTTAAGACGTATGTGTCTGTGACTGAGTACAGTTATGTGTGTGTACCACATGTGTGCAGGTACTCCTAGAAGCCAGAAGAGGGTTTCACATCTTCTGGAATAGTGAGTCATCAGATGTGGGTCTTGGGACTTGAACCCTGGTCTTCTAAAAGAACAGCAAGTGCTCTTAGCTATTGAGCCATCTCTCCAGCTTCAAAGCTTTAAAGTTTAGGATTCCTTAAAAATATTGAGTGAAAAATAAATTTTTAGTGATAAAAAATCTTATAATTTCTTTTAAAAAATGTATTTCATTTTCTTTTGTGTGTATGGATGTTTAGCTTGCATACCTTGTCCTGGGAATTGAACCCAAGTCCTCTAGAAGAGCAGTCAGTATTCTTAACTTCTGAGCCATCTCTCTGGCCTGCTTCCTAATTTATAGTCCTTTAAGCTAACTTAATCAAGATTTAACAAAAATACTAGACAAGTGTTTGTTTGTTTGTTTGTTTGTTTGTTTGTGAGGAGTTGGCAAAGTCTCTTTACATAGTCCTTGACTGTACTGGAACTATGTAGACCCAGCTGGCCTCGAACTCAAAGATCAAAGAGAGCCACCTGGATCTGCCTCCTGAGTGCTGGAATTAAAGGTGTGGCCACCATACTAGGCTTTTTTTTTTTTTTTTAAATACAAATAAAAAAGCTATAGATTATTCTTTTTTTACTAGTTTATAATAACTACATATGATTACATTTAAGGTAGGTAACACATTTCCCCCAAATACTAGTAAAACATGAATCTAGATTTAAATTTTTTAAAGTTTCTGAGTTTTAGATTTCCACCTATAACACCCTGAATATTGCCAGGTGTGGTGGGGAATGTTTTTAATTATAGCACTTGGGAAGGATGGGGAGGCTGAGCTCTGAGTCCAAGGCCAGCCTAGTCTACCTAGTTGAGTTCTGGCCAGCCTGGGCAACAAAGTGAGACTGTTTCAACAAGACAACAACAGCAAAACCACTAAAAGGCACCAGGGTTCAATCATGACTACTATTTTGCTAAATGGACATAGTGTGCCTTCTCAAGTCTTACCTCTATACCAATAGATAAGTACATCTCTCAGAACTCATCAGAGAAGTTTCTTTGTACAGTGGATGGTGGTTAACAAACACTTTCCATTCGTCAAAGTATAAAGACTAATGTCAATGCAGTGTTCAGCCACCAATGGGGCATTCAAATCACATGCACCGCAAACTAAGGGACCACTGTGGAAGGTAAAGAGAAACATCTTTTTTGTTTTGTTTTGTTTTTTGTTTTCCAAGACAGGGTTTCTCTGTGTAGCCCTGGCTGTCCTGGAACTCACTCTGTAGACCAGGCTGGCCTCGAACTCAGATATCTGCCTGCCTCTGCCTCCCAAGTGCTGGGACTAAAGGCATGTACCACCACACCTGTCTTAAGAGCCAGAGACTGGGGAGAACTGGAGTGAAACTGTCCTTCAGACACAAGAGGACCATCAAATGCATGAACTCAGCTGCTGTGCCTACCTGCACAAGATCAAGCCAGTTAACACTCTACAATGGAGTGGAGAGGTACTTCTGAGAAACTTCTGACAGGTGATACTTCTAGGGGAGGAAGAGTCGGATTTCTGACTGAGGCAACCGTGTTCCAGTGGATGGCCCTATATTCCTCAGTAGACTGGCAACACAAATTGGACAGTGGTAGCTTACTAAGCAGAGTAGTGGGCCTGGGGAGAATTAAGGGGTACAGTGACATGATGATGAGTATGATCAAAATGCAATGTATTAAAACTTGATAATCTCTGTCTTGCTATGCTCAAAGTCAATCTAGTGCTGACAATGTAATCAAATGAGCAAACACCAGCTGTGCTCACCTGGAGGAACTAGGTGGCTAAGAGCAGAGGGACTTTTACTATATCTCCTTCATACCTTACTGGGTTTATACAAGTATTATTTACTCCCAGAATAAATATGCTATTCACATTCACTCCTAATTCATTCACAGAGAGATAAAAAAAAAATGTTATCTTTCTCAATACTTGGTTCTCCTTAGCTATTGTTACACCCTTTTCCAGCCTCATCTTCCATAATAAAAACGATTTTTATACCAAGGAAATATTCTATTAAAAAGACATTTTAGGGGCTGGACTGGAGAGATGGTTCAGTAGCTACAAATACTTGCTGTGCTTGCAAAGGACCCAAATTCAGCTTCCAGAACCCACATTTTGCAGCCCACAATTGCGGGATTTAATGCCCTCTTCTGGCCTCAGAAGGCACTGCACTCACCCCTACCATACACATTTTTATAATTAAAAATAAAATAATAAAAAAACAAAACAAAAACAAACCCTCTTCTGTAGGCAAAACTGTTATAGTCTCTTAGATAACTGTGTAGGATCATATAACATTATTTATATGTAATATCTATCTTTGACAGAATGGTAATATATCTATGTTTTCTCAACCTATTATCCTTGAGACCAACACTATTTTGTGAACTTCAAGGTATTAAAATGGTCACACAGTGCAAACTAAACTTCAGTGAAATTGAATCTCTGATCTTGGTATTATTTTTAGTTAACTCATTCAGATACCCACACCAATGAGATATGCACTGGTAATAAATAATTCATTTGGGAAATTTTGGTACCCATATGAGAATTACAAGCACACTGATTTTTTCAAATGTTACGTTATTATATATAAACTGACAATTTTGCAAATGCAGTACTTTAGTTATACAAATTCCATTACTTTATTAGCCTGTACATACTACTTAAAATCTATTGCCCAGAACATGCTCATAAACTTGATGAAGGCAGCAGTCACAGTTTTGGATGCATTTAGCATTTGAAGGTTTTATAGGCTAACCCCACTTTAAGCAAAACTACTATATACCTTAGTGCCTAACTAGTAACATGAGGCCTTAATAGTTTTAGACTTCCACGAGTATCTTCTATGTACTTCAATAATTTGGTGGAACTAAGTATCACCTCTACTTTAGAGGTGAGAAATCTGACAATCAGGAAAATAAAGACACACACTCACACTCAAGGTCATACAACAGGTTAGAGTTAAAATTAAAAACGAAACTGTTTAATCATCAGGCTTAAGCTTATTCATACCTGGGAAATCAGCAAAGGAAATATTATCTTAACCTGTCAATACTGACTTGGTTGTTAGGGCAGAGAGAGCGGGCAGGTGTGCTGACATCATTCATAGTTCTAAAATCAAATGGTATCACAGGCACTGTCTAAAGTATTTACATCAATAACTCTTGTTCCCACTTGCAAGTTTCTGAATGGTGAGCTCTGAAAAGCATTACTCTGAAATCCCATTACAATATATTCAATATATAGATGAGTATCATCAGCTCAACTTGAACCTCACACTGTACCTACTCATTTTTATTGTCCAGGTACTGGGCAAAAGAATTATAAATTGGCCTGTCTAAAAACAATAATTTCAAAATAAAAGTAAGTTACTCAAAAGTCATTGTCTCAGGTGCCTTTATTCTTGTGGGAAATTAACAATAGGGTTTTGTTTTGTTTTTTAAAAAAGAATCTCAGATTCTACTTGAGCCAACTACTCTTCCTTTTTATTCATATACAAATCTGAGTGTCTTTTTGGAACCCAGGTTCTTAGAAATGCCTTACAAAATGCCACCATAGCAAGAATACCACGGTTTGAGTAATAACTAAGCTTGCAATTTTTTTAATAAGTTATCTAGATCTACCTCTGTAGAGTTTTCCGGTAATAAAAATAAGTCTGACTGAAACTGTACAGTGGGTACCACAAAAACGCCGTCAAAGCCCCAATTATCACCGAAAATCATAATTTTCAACAGACCAATTTATTAATATGGAGAACGTGAAGAAACAAGAAAAGCATAAACTTAACGGGCCAAGACCTGACTTAGTAGAGGATGTGTTATCGACTGCCACGATGAACAGAAACCTGTAACAATACAAATTAGACCTCTCCTTTTAGATCTAAAAGCAGTTTGGTAAACTTTGGTCGGAACTAAATAGAAAACCCAAGTTAACTCTCTTTAGCATTATTTAGCTAGAGTCGCAAGAAACAAGAATCAGTCCATCCTTTATTACCACAGAAATGACAAAGTTGAGGGCACGAAGGGCGTGAAGAATAAAGGCTTGCCAAGGTCTGTCCCTAACCCGGTCCCGAGGAGCTCGATCGGTTCAAGGAGGCGACTACGGTGGCTCGGGAGGAGATCCTGAAAGGGCAGGCGTCAAACCCCAGCCCTCGCCGCCACCCTTCCCCCTCTCACCTCTCCGAGCTCAGCTCAAGCGGAGCTGTCCGAGCGCCTGCCGCCATCACCACCGCCATCACCCGGCGCTCGCTCAAGCGCGGAAGAGAGGCCCGGCCACTCCCGCTCCTCGTGCGGCTCCCGCCAGGCGGAGGCCTGGCTGTCAGCCCCCGCCCCGGCTCCACGGTCAGCCCAGAGTCAGACTTGCCGCTGCCTCCGCCTGCTCTCCAGGGACCGCCGCCACTTCCGGGTTCGGCTCCCACCTTTTCTTTCAGAGCGGCCCCAGCCACCAGCTCTCGGCTTCGAGGCGGCGCGCTTCTGACGCCACCACCCGGCGACCTCGGGCCGGACCTGGGCTGGGCGGCGGCGGGCCGCGCATGCGCACAGGGCGAGCGCGCCAGAGCGCGGGAAGCGGCTCCGTGCTTCCATCAGAGCAGACGCTGGTGCACACCGCTTGCTCCTCGCCCCCGCTGCCCGTGCTTGCAGAGGGGAAAGCTTGTCATCTCCCGGGCGTGTGTGACATACCTTCCGCTGCATCGTGCTGTGGCTCCTCGGGTGAGGGAAACAGGACTGCACGGCGCGGAGAGGACGATCGCCCTACTGAAAAAAATACCAGTTCTTACAAAACGGCTCAGGTAGGGAAAGATGCCGGCCACACAGAAGCCCATGAGGTACGGACATACGGAAGGGCACACCGAAGTCTGCTTTGATGATTCTGGAAGGTAAGCGTCTTTGGAAACAAAGGACGGGTCCAGCGTGAATGTTAGCCGTCATTCTCGGTATGGACAGCCGGTCGAAGATGACCGATGCGGAGGGACAGAGGAAGGAATAAACAAGGAGCGCCTCTGCCCTGAGGCTTGTTTGCTTTGAACTGTCGTGGCACTTCTAGGACCTCACGAAAATTAAAATCCTTTACCCAGAGGAGTGCCTTCCCGCCACTCACGTCCTCATTCGGTGTCATGTTTATTTTATGAGACAGTTAAGCATCAGCAGTTGCTGTAAATTGCAATGACTGTCGTGCCCAGGAGATGGAATTTTGCAGCTTCCTCTTTCACAGTGTCCCCTGTGTACTAGAGGACATAATGTAAATGTCTAGTTTAGGGCTCAATACTGAGAAGTCGCTTCTTGTCAGCACCTTGTGCGGTCATGAGGCTCTACAATCACCACCATTTACTGGAAATAGAGGCTTCTCTAATTCTTTCTTTCTTTCTTTTTTTTTTTTTTGGTTTTTCGAGACAGAGTTTCTCTGTATAGCTCTGGCTGTCCTGGAACTCACTCTGTAGACCAGGCTGGCCTCGAACTCAGAAATTCGCCTGCCTCTGCCTCCCAAGTGCTGGGATTAAAGGCGTGCTCCAGGCCGGCTGAGGCTTCCCTAATAAAGGCTGAGGGTAGCATTTGAAATGTACATAAATATTTAGACAGCAGTTTGAGGTTATGCAATTTAGCTATGCAGTAGTGTACCCCCTAGGGCCTGAGACCTCCCCTTGCTATGGGCTTTTGAAAGGGTTTACCTACCAAGAATGGGTTCCCCTTTGTGGAATAGACCTTAAATCCAAAAAGCACTTGGTTACCCCTATAGCAGCCATGTCACGCATGCCCACTCAAGTGGACCATTCTTGCCTAGAAGCTGGTGTCCTAGTGAGGGCCTCCTAAAGCACAGGCTGGTCTCCAACTTAACGTGTAGCTGAGGCTGCCTCTGCCTGGCAAGCACGGAGATTACAGGCAGGGCTACTACACTGATGAACACTTTCCTATGACCCCCTTTGGGTTTTCCAATTTGGGAGTTAATCTTTTTTTTCTTCTAAACATTTATTTTATTCATATTCCTTCCTTCCCTCTCTCCTTCCCTTCCTTTTCTTTCCTTCCTTTTTTTATCTTTTTTTTTTTTTTGCCATTAGCCCTCTACTGTTTTTATTTAATTTGCACTTTTATGTGTCCAGATAGGACATAAACAGAATGAACAAAAGCACTTAGGCGATGAGAAGTTTGAAAAACAAGCAATAACCTATTCACATGGCTATTTTAATAATTTTTGGGGTACTCGTTGAGCTCATATATTCAGACATTGGTTATAGTCTCTGTGTGTCCCGAGCTGGTACTGGGGATGTGATGGTGGCTGAGCAGACACAGTCCTTGCTGTTGCAGAAATCATGTGCTCGTCTTTCTCTCACGTTATTACCAAGAAATAATTTTATGCCAAGGAAGAGCCGCAGAGAACATTAAACTCATCTCCGTTTTATAGAATGGAAGCTAAGAGTCTGCTATTGATGTTTATATGGAAAAGAATTCACTAATGTCTTGATTTTTGTTTGAAAATATAGAAAAGTAGCATTTCCTGAAGAGTTCCTGGAACTGGGTGACATTTAAAATGTGTATGTCCTTCACAGCTATATTGTGACTTGTGGCAGTGATGGTGATGTGAGGATGTGGGAAGACTTGGACGACGATGACCCTAAGTCCGTTAATGTTGGAGAAAAGGCATTTTCATGTGCTTTGAAGGTACTTATTTCAGTTGCTGTGAAGAAATGATGGGCATGTGTCTTTTATGCTTAGGTGGAAAAATTATATAAAATATAAATTTCTCCTTGCTGCACTACAACTCTATTACTTCACAACCCAGGAGGGGAAAAGTCAGAGATCTAAGGTGGCAATAAAGTTGACTCTTGCTGGTCTCTGAGGGACAATGTTTCTTGTCTGCCGTGTGGTTGTCACAATCCACGTCACTTTTGTCTCCCTATCACTCCATCTCAGCAGTGAATTCTGCTTAGTCTTCACCTTGTTCCAAAGGCATAATTGTATTGTGGAAGCAGGGCTGTGCTGTAGTGGCTCTGACTTTTGATGTCTTCTACACCAAAACTGTTTTCTTTTGTTGATAGCCTCTAGTCGCCTCATGTTTATGATACTTGGCATCTTTGAAAATATAACTATTTTTCTTACCAGAAATAAAAGAAATACTACAGGCTAAAGATTGGCTTGTGGAGGTGGAATTAAGTTTTTCTAAAGCTAGGAAATTTTTCTCACTAGTGTTTTGGAAAATTGGATACTGAAAATTTCTCTCTACATGAACTGCATTTATAAGGCGTTGTGGTTTTAACAGGATTTTTCATTCTAGAGATACTACTAACTGATTTGGATTTGTTGTGCCAATATGTCTAACCTTTATTTTTTTTTCTTTAAGAATGGAAAATTGGTCACTGCAGTTTCTAATAATACCGTCCAAGTCTATACATTCCCTGAAGGAGTTCCTGATGGCATATTAACACGCTTCACTACAAATGCAAACCATGTGGTCTTCAATGGGGCCGGCAACAAAATTGCTGCTGGGTCAAGGTGAGCTCAGCTCCACACAGTGTTAGAAGAGTGACAGTTTTAGAACTTAGAACACTGTCCACCTTTATTGTAGTTTTATATATATATAGCTTTTGTGCTGAGAAAGGGGATAACTTGTTACAAATTTTAAAAACTATTGTAGGTAGAACCAAAATTAGGATTTCTGTAGAATCAATCAATCTCTCTCTCTCCCTCCCTCTCTCCCCCTCCCTCCCCTCCCTCCCCCGCCCCTTACATTTGTTTTATTTTGTTTTTGAAATACGGTTTCTCTGTGTAGCCTCCTGAGTGCTGGGTTTAAAGACGTGCACCACCAGCCCCAGCTCCTGCAGAATCTCTTAATCCTCCTTATAAGAAAAAAATGAATTCACTGAGTGCTGAGGTGGGGTGTGATGGCAAGAACTTTCTAGAATGGTTGTAACAGTTAATTAGATTAGCAGGAGAAGCCTAGACGTGTCCAGAGAAGCCATGTAGGCACTGCTTATATTTTATCAAGATAAGAAGTTTCAACGTATATTTTCAGAAATTTTATTGAACAGAATTAAACAAGTTATTTAATTTGGGTGACAGTTTGCAAGTAGGTTTAAAAAGAATTGTAGCATTCACTCTTGGTTCTGAAATATTTAAAGCTGGCTTTAGAAGAGGCGTCTGTATTGGCATTTGTTCATGTGACTCCCCTTAACTGTTTATAGTGATTTTCTGGTCAAAGTTGTGGATGTGATGGATAACAGCCAGCAGCAAACATTTCGAGGACATGATGCCCCTGTTTTAAGTCTGTCTTTTGATCCTAAGGATATCTTTCTGGTAATTCTTTCATTCCTTTTTCGTTTTGTTGGATGTGTTTAAAGCTATGGGAGAAAAATTTACTCTATTGTTAAAAACCTTTTTAAACCAGTTGAACCAATTTCTATGCGGTATTATAGTTATAATAATTATATACAATCATACATACATAATAGAGGTAACGATAGAGAAATATAATTTGCTTATTTTTGCAGGCATCGGCTAGTTGTGATGGAACTGTCAGGGTATGGAATATATCTGATCAGGTAAATAAATAAATTTGAATTTAAAACATTTTGCCCACTTATAGGATTTTTGAGCATTGCATGTTATTGATCTAAATTAGTTATTTATGTTTTTAATCTGTTTCTTGGAATAATATTAAGCATTACTTTAATTATTCCAAAATAATCTGACAGCATAAACTTGTTGGATAGTAATTGTTTTTATACCAACTCACAGGAGGAACTATACATAGTATTTAACTTTTAAGCTTGATAAATTAAAGGGGGCAATTTAGTCTTATATTTAGGATATAACGACCCTGTTTTGAGCTTGTATTATATTGCTAATAGAGAAATAAATAAGACAAGAGACCACATTTGATTTGCAGAGTCACATAGAACTTGAACCTAGCTTGGTACAGGTTTTAAAGACAAAATGGAAAAGAAAAAGAAAAAGCTCTCCAGATGGGCACAGGGAACAATCAGGTCTCTGAGGAGGCGATCAGTGGGTCTGTCATTCATGGAGATCGCCTCCTCAGAGACCTGTTTGCTTTTGCTCAAGACCTCACACGTGGAAGAACTCCCCCCCCCCCCCCCCCCCGTTAAACCTCAGCTTTGTATCTATTTTGAGAGGAATTTTTGATAAAGAGAAGTCAATTTTCATGTTTTGAAATCAGACCTGTGCTGTCAGTTGGCCAGTACTGCAAAAGAGCAATGACGTGGTGAACGCCAAGTCCATCTGCAGACTCGCGTGGCAGCCCAAGGCCGGGAAGGTAAGTAGTGCTTAGTTTTCAGCCTTAAGTTGAGATGTGAGCTGGCAAGACGGCTCTACCACTTTCATAAAAGTGAAAGGATGGATCTTTTCAATATATTTTTTTTTTTTGAGACAGGGTTTCTCTGTATAGCCCCGGCTGTCCTGGAACTCACTCTGTAGACCAGGCTGCCCTCGAACTCAGAAATCCGCCTGCCTCTGCCTCCTGAGTGCTGGGATTAAAGGCGTGCGCCACCATGCCCAGCACTACAGAATTCTTTTTATATTTTTCTTTCCATGAATGCCTAATGGAACGACTCTGCAGGTTGCAGAGACTGGGAAGGCACACTCAGAATAAACGACGCCATGCTACTTTTAGGTATATCCTATAAGTATATTTATACATGTGCACTACAATGTGTGTATAACAAAAAACAGACCGTTCTGTGAGACTGCAGCTGTTTCAGGTGCTCATGTATAGAGAACTGGTGAAAGAAATGGTGGTAGTCCTGAAAGACTCTCTATAATGGTTAGAATGAGGAATGTCTCTCATGAAGTAGACTTTAATATATATTAAGTACAAACCATCAATCTACAAAATAGTAGGTATAGGTAGGATGATACTGCTTATTAATAGAGATACTTCTGTACATGAGTATTTAAGCATGCACATGTGCTTATGCATGCTGTGTTGTTGTGTTTTGAGAAGGCGCTCGTGCTCAAGCCTGCTATGCAGCTGCTGCCTCTGAGTGCTAAGATTACAGGCTCCCAGACACCCTGCTTGAATCTGTACTTTTATCGTCTGCTTCTATATACCATTATGAGTAGAACTGGTATTGATTTGGAGAGACTTCCAGAACTGACCCTTCTTATATCTTGTGAATGAATATTTTCTCTTTGACACAGGACTAGCTATGTCAACAGCCCAGGCTGCTTGGAAGTCAGAATTCTCTTGCCTCTTTCTAAATCCTGGGATTAGAGGACTATATAGTGGGCTTTTTTTTTTTTTAAAGAAGGGGCTCATGATCAAGCTGGCTATGTACTTTCATAAGCTAAGCGAGCACTTAAGAGTATAGATCGGCCTAGCAGTGGTGGTGCATGCCTTTAATCCAGGCACTCCGAAGGCAGAAGCAGGCAGATCTCTGAGTTCAAGGCCATTCTTGGTCTACAGAACTAGTTACGGGACAGCTGGGGTATTCACTTTGGTAGCATATTTACTAAAATTGGAATGATACAGAGAATTTAACTTTGTCCCTGTACAAGGATGACATTTAAATTCATGAAGCATTCTATATGTTTTTTTCAAATATTCTATAATGCTATATAATACCTTTTATGCTATCTTAAAAGTATTGGATTTTTCGGGCTGGTGAGATGGCTCAGTGGTTAAGAGCACCGACTGTTCGTCCGAAGGTCCTGAGTTCAAATCCCAGCAACCACATGGTGGCTTACAACCATCTGTAACAAGATCTGACACCCTCTTCTGGAGTGTCTGAAGACAGCTACAGTGTATTCACATATAATAAAGTAAATAAATCTTAAAAAAAAAAAAGTATTGGATTTTTAATTTATTTTTATGTACTTGGATATCTGTGACTCAAACCTGAGACTTAGCCACAGAAGCCAGCAAGACAGAAGGAGAGAACAGACGTCCACAAGTTGTCCTGACCTCTGTATGACTGAAGCATGCTTGCTTTCTCACACATGCATACGCAGCATTTACTGTATGCAGTAGCTACTCTACTACTCCTTTGCTTTTCATTGAAAGTAATAGAATGATAGTTGCTCTTTTTTTTATCAAAATTTCAAGTTTTTTTAAAAAATTTTGTAAATAGTGATTGAAATTGAAATGTGCTCTTATATCTTGTAATTTAGCTAAATTAGTTTTGCTCTGCAAGATGAATTTATGTAACTTGGTCTTTCCCAATAGTTACTAGCAGTTCCTGTGGAAAAATCTGTTAAGCTGTACAGAAGAGAAACCTGGAGTAATCCATTCGATCTTTCAGATAGTTCCATCTCCCAGGTAGGTTTTGTAAGTGACACCGAGAGTAGTAACTATAGAGAAGATTTAATGCAAACTTCACTAAAAACTGTTGTCAGAAAATGTGTGGGCTGGAGAGATGACTCAGTGGTTAAGGGTACTGGTTGCTCTTCCAGAGAACCCAGGTTTGATTCCCAGCACCTACATGCTAACAACTGTCTGTAACCCCAGGTTCATAGGATCTGATGATCTCGTTTTGGCTTCCACAGTAATATGTGCAGATGGTATGTATACAGGCACACATACAGGCAAAACACCTATTCACATAAGAAGAAGTCAATAAAAGACAAGTTTATAGTACTCTTATGCCAAGTACTGGAGACACACGCCTTTAGTCCCAACACTCAGAGGCAGAAGCAGATGGATCTCTGACTGGGAGGCCAGCCTGGTCTACAGAGTTCCAAGACAGCTAGGGCTACACAGAAAAACCCTGTCTTGTAAAACCAAAACCAAAATTACCCTTAGCTTGATATTAGAGTGAATTATTCTTGAATTTTATCGTTTCAGTAAGACTTGTGATCTAGTCTTCAAAACTTAAATAGAAAAAAAGATTAATTTTTATTTCTTTTTTTTAAAGATTTTGTTTGTTTGTTTTTCAGACAGGGTCTTATCACAAAGCCCGGACTGGTGTGGGGCTCTCTAGGTAGACCAGGCTGGTCTTGAACTCATAAAGATCCATCTGCCTTAGTCTCACTGGGATTAAAGATGTGTGCCACTATGCCTGGCTAGATTTATTCTTCTTTAAGTGTAAGGTGTGTGTGTATGTGTGTGTAATTGGACCATGTATGTGCCTGGTATTTGAGGCTAGAAGGGGGCTCTGGGTCCCCTGGAGCTGGAGTTCTGAATGGTTGTCAGCTGCCATGTGGGCGCTGGGAACTGAGCCCTGGTCCTTCGTAAAAGCAGCCAGTGCTCCCCAGCACCTTGTTGTTTTCTCTGTTCTGTCTTAGCTCTCATTTCCCCATCATGCGTGTTTTCTCAGCTAAAGGCTTGGAGTGTGAACAGTGACGTGCTAAGGCTCACCTCACTTACTGGCTGTCTTCATTTGGTGGGCAATGTTAAGAGGATCCCTTGTAGTTGTTTTGTTTGTTTATTTGTTTTTCTTTACAGGATGATAACATTGTTTTATATTTCATTTTTAAATTAGGCAGGTATTAATTTTCTCCTGGCTAACAAAATGACATGATATTTGCTAATAGCTGAATTTTATTGAAAAATGTTAAAAATAAATATACTTTATTGTATTTTATATATCACATGTAACTAGAATAACTCAGTGTAGAGATTTAAACTATTTGGGGTAATAAAGTGAGTAGTTTCAAAATGTCCAACATTATCATTAACTGTTTCTTTATAGACACTCAATATAGTAACCTGGTCTCCCTGTGGGCAGTATTTGGCTGCAGGTGCTATTAATGGCTTAATTGTAGTTTGGAATGTGGAAACCAAAGACTGCATGGAAAGGTACAATTTATTGTTTTTGTACATTCTGACTGTTCTTCACACTGAAAATAGTTTCTCGATTATGAAAGGCATTGACTTTTAAACTAGTTACCTGTTTACCATTTGTATATATGTGTACACTGTAGAGGCATGCACGCCATAATGTTCTGTAGAAATCACAGTTCATTGCATGAGTGAGTTCTTTCCTCCCGTTGGGAGGGTTCTAAAGATGAAGCGCAGGCTTGGTGACAAGCAGTGCAGGCTTGGTGACAAGCAGTGCACACAGAACCATCTGAACCCCAGTATCCTGCAATCTTTGCAAGTTGAAATTTCCCTAGAAAGTAAAGAAAAAGCAGTTTTTATTTGTTTATGGGTGGTGCTAAGGATTGAATACATGAATATTTGCTACCGAGTCACATTCTCTAGACCATATCTTGAAACGCTTTCACTTTTTAATTTTTAGGGTAAAACATGAGAAAGGTTATGCAATTTGTGGCCTGGCCTGGCATCCCACTTGTAGTCGGATATGTTATACTGATGTGGAAGGAAACCTTGGAGTCCTGGAAAATGTTTGTGACCTCAGTGGAAAGGTGTCGAGCAATAAGGTAATGTCAGTATAGGGGTGTGTCTTTAGTGTCCCTTCATGGTCACTACATGTTATCGTGGAAATTGGGGTTCCCTTTTGTGGGTTCTAAGTCTTAATAAAAGAATTTAAAATGGACTTAGACGGAGGCTTGAGAACGATTTTAATAGAGTGTAAGGGGAAAACAATAGAAGGCAAGCTGAAATTCCCACTAGTTGCTGAAAGGAAAAAAAGAGTTGTGTCTTTAAATTAGGCACGGAGGTCAGCAAGCAGCTGTAAAACGTGTGTGGGGGGTACCAGGAGAAGGGGTGCTTCCTGAGAAACTGAGAAAGTCCAGAGTGTCAGGGAAAGGTCACCTAGTCTTTTAGCCAGAATCTGAAAAGGAGGTGAACAGTTACATTTATTTATTTTTTATTAAAAAAGCAGACAGATTTAGCAGGGCCGCATAGTGATAGCACCTTAAGTAGCTGCCTGTGTGCGGTGTTCATTTATATTATATGTCTATCCCCCTAATCCTGACCAGAGCACAAAGCATTTAACATAAATGTACTTGTTAATCATTCTTACATCATAGGTTTGTGCTTACTTGTCAGAGGTTATACATGTCTTTAGGGATCTGGATGGGTTGTGGCTGACTGTAATCCCAGCACTTGGTGGGTAGGCAGAAGGATCAGAAATTTCAGGTCAGCCTCAGCAACAGAGTAAGTTTGAGGCCAATAAGGGATATTTGAGACAGTGTTTCAAAAAACCAAAACCGTAAAATGTTTGTCTTTGGGGATCAAGGCTGTACATTTATGTGCAAAGTACAAGGTTTATCTCCAACACTACATGAACAGCAACAGAAAAAGAGCAGCCTTTTGCCTAATTGTTTTTTTCTAAGTGATTTCCTAATATAATACATTGTAATTGAATTTTTCAAGGTATCTAGTAGAGTGGAAAAGGACTACAATGATCTTTTTGATGGAGATGATACAAGTAGTGCTGGCGATTTTCTAAACGACAATGCGGTTGAGATCCCTTCTTTTTCAAAGGGCATTATAAATGAGGATGACGATAATGATGACATCATGCTGGCTGCAGATCATGACTTGGGAGACGATGAAAACTCAGTTGGTATGACCTTGACTTTGTGCATGTGACAGTCCCCTTGCTGATTAGTTTTCCAAATGTTATTAAAAACTCATAGATGGCTTAATTAGCGTCTAGAGGTACATTCTAAACCCTATGTTAAAAATATTTCAAATCACCAATCTAACAAACTCTTTAACAAACTATAAAAGAAGCTTATACTCCAAGAAAAAGGAAGTAATAGAGGTTAGCTCAATTAAATCGGAAATGGAAAAGTTAGAGAGAGGGCTAGGATAGAGGTGCTTATGTCCAGCCTCATAACCTGTATTTGGGTCCCAGATCCCACCAGGTAGCAAGAGAGAACTCACTTTATAGGTTATTCTCTGACCCCCTCACATGTGCCATACGATGTGTACATCTGCACTCCAAGATGCACGAAACTAAATTTAAGACAAAAAACCCCAAAAAAACATGGCTTGTCAGGTAAGTGTCTGACATTAATCTGACAACTGGAGTTCAGTGTCAGGGACCCACAGGTACACAACAGACACTTTTACCATCAGGCCATCTCCACAGCCCACATCTTTATGGAAATTGTGATTTGTGCATGCATGTGTGTGTGTGTGTGTGTGTGTGTGTGTATACATGTACAGTGGCATCACACACCCAGCACACATGTACACAAGTGCAGCAGCGTCACACACTAGGCACACATGTACGCAGCATACATGGAGTTAGTTTTCTCTGTCCAGCTCTACACGGATTCTGAGGACCAAACTCAGGTTATCAGATTGGCAAAGCCTTAATTGCTGCGTCTCCTCACTGGTCCACCCAGAACTTTAAAAAACAAAAAACAAAAAACAATCTTTATAAAAGTCAGGATTGGTAAAACGAGTGTTTTACTGTAAGTGGGTGGTAACTGACAGTGCAGTGACTACGTAAAGCCCGGTGTCCTTGCCTACATTAGTGTAAGGCACCATCTGCTCCGCCTGTCAGGACTTGTGCATCATCACTGCGTTCTTTGAGCGTGGAGGCCCTGGTGGAAGAGGCTAGTAGTGTGCCAGCTATCGCTAAGACCAGGGAGGAGCATCACTGTAGAACTCCATAATGCTGTTCTTTTTCTAGGCTGTTAGTTTTATGATTGTCTTACAATCCTTTGTGTTGTAGATGTTACAATGCTAAAAGCTGATCTTTCTCACAAAGAGGAAGGGGACGATGATCAGGCACGAAGTATTCACAACCTCCCCCTTATAAGACCCCAAAGGCCATTTTATGATGGGCCCATGCCAACCCCACGACAAAAGCCCTTCCAGTCAAGTTCAACGCCCTTGCATCTCTCTCACAGATTCATGGTGAGCCTTCATCTACACCCACCTTTTAAAAAATACTTCAGCATTCTTTCTTCCCTACAGTTTATTGGATAGATTAAAAAATAATTTTAAAAACCGTGCTTAAGTGGCTTAGAGCATTTAGTTGATCATAATTTTATGGTAGGTTTATTTCATGGTTAGCTAAAATTTTTAATCTTCTTTCAGTATTATTGAAAATTTTGTTATTTCTATTTTGCAAGATGAAATAATATAAAAATATGACTATATATCTTGTATGTAATACTTGTTGGCATATTCCCAACCTTATTTCTCAGAATCTCACTAAGTAGCCTAGAACTCACTATGCAGACCAGAGACCTCAGATTTGTGACACCTTTCTGCCCCTGCCTCCTGAGTGACGGTATTATAGATAATGTACCCTCATACTTGGCTCTTTTTTTAATATAAAATACTATTTGGATTTTAAAACATAAGAAGATGTGATAAGTACTATAAAAAAGAAGAGCTCTTTAAACTCCCTCCAGGAGGGTAAGGCCCATTAGAACAGAGAGTGTTCCTTTTTAAAGAACTAGTCTCTTAGGGGCTTAGCAGTTTTGGGCACTAGCTACATTCAATTCGCAACACCCACATGGCAGCTCACAACTGTTATTCCAGTCCCAGAGAATCAGATGTCCTCTTCTGGTGCCTCCACAGTGGTACATGCAGATAAAACACCCACATACTTTAAACTAAAAAACTTTTAAAGCAAAAACGAAAACCTAATATCTTAGCGTTTTAAACAAGGCACAACACTATAGGTGTTAAATATATATATATAATTTTGTTTATTGTTATATGTAAGTACACTGTATCTGTCTTCAGACACACCAGAAGAGAGCATCAGATCTCTTTTTACTGATGGTTGTGAGCCACCATGTGGTTGCTGGAATTTGAACTCAGGACCTTCAGAAGAGCAGTCGGTGCTCTTACCCACTGAGCCATCTCTCCAGCCCTAAGTGTGTTTCTTGAGTTGATGAATGAACATAGTAGCTTTTTGCTTCCAGTTTGAGAGCTTGCAAAATTTGGTATGTTATTTGCAAGTTATTTTATGTTTTTCATTCTGCAAATTTTGTTAGATGTTTTTATTGAAGACATATTTCTGGCATAAAATATGAAGAGTGGTTTTTCATAATAAAACTTTATTGTTAAGAATCCTCATCAAGTAATATAATAGATCTAAGTATCACTATTATATTTATAGCTATGTTTAACGTTGGGCCCTTCTGGTGTTGGTGGGCACCAGCTGTGCACGTAGTGCGTATACTACATATATGCAGGCAAAATGACACACACAGATTGAAAAGAAAGAAAGGAGGCAGGCAGACAGATAGACAGGCAGATACACAGACAAGGATCCCGTGAGCCTATAGTGTACATCAGTGAAAATTAAATTTGCCAAATGTTAATAATGTTGTTTTACAATTTATATATTTATCGTCTGACAAACCAGTTATCTGAACAGAAAAATTTACTGTTGTCATTTACATCTCTATTTGTGTAGAATCTTAGAGTTTGAGGTATTTGGAAGAATTTAAGGTTTTAGTTATTGAAAGGCCAATTATAAGTGCTTTATTAGTTATATTACTAATGTAATTTTTAAAATGTTAAACACTCCACTTGGTAATTAATTATGTGACTTTTTATAAACAAAAGAATAATTAGTCATTGAAATTCACTATTGGGGGCTGGTGAGATGGCTCAGCGGTTAAGAGCACTGACTGTTCTTCCTAAGGTCCTGAGTTCAAATCCCAGCAACCACATGGTGGCTCACAACCATCTGTAATGAGATCTGACACCCTCTTCTGGAGAGTCTGAAGACAGTTACAGTGTACTTACATATAATAAATAAATAAATTAATTAATTAATAAAAAAAGAAATTCACTATTACCACAGCTTTCTGAAGCTATGCTGAATTAGATAGAATATGATAAGTCTAGGTACAGACTGAGTTATAGTGCGTGAGTCTGTGTCTTGTAGTATATATAGTCTTAGGAGTTTCTGTTTTTCTTACTTGATCTTACATACTTGTAGGTGTGGAACTCTGTTGGGATTATTCGCTGCTATAACGACGATCAAGACAGTGCCATAGACGTGGAGTTCCATGACACCTCTATCCATCATGCAACACATCTATTAAATGCTTTCAATTACACAATGGGAACTCTTTCCCATGAAGCTATTTTGTTGGCATGTGAAAGTGCTGATGAATTAGCAAGGTAAATAGGGAGCGTCTGGCATTGTTGAACTATTAGAGCAAATTGTATTATTTATAGTATGGAATACCAGAAACTAGAATTGGCTGTAAACACCAGTACACCTCACACTATGTTTTGCTCTAGTGGTCTCCTCATTGCATCTTCTGCGTATGAAAATGATAGGATATAATTTATAACACAAAAGAGATGAGATTATATTTTATGTCGTAACAGTAGTTATTATAATAGTAACATTCATAGAGTGCTCAGAAAATGAAAGTTCCCTTCATTCCCTAGAGAAAATCCCCTTTAGGATACTTTTAGAATTAATAGTTTGAACCAGGCAGTGGTGATACACTCCTTTAATCCCAGTACCCGGAAGGCAGAGCAGGAGGATCTCTGTGAGTTCAAAGCTATCTCTGTACAAAGTGAGTTCCAGGATAGCCAGGGCTACAAGGAAACCCTCTATTTCAAAAAAAAACAAACAAACAAAAGCAGAATTAATAGTTTGATATGTATCCTTCTTAACATCTGTCTCTATGAATCCTCCTTTAAATTTAGTTTATTGTAGTATAATTTATTTATTTTATTTTTTTATTTTTTTGGTTTTTCGAGACAGGGTTTCTCTGTATAGTCCTGGCTGTCCTGGAACTCACTTTGTAGACCAGGTGTAGTATAATTTATATATGATAAAATGTAATCATACTTCAGATTGATGAGTTAACAGATTTGTAAATACTACAAAGTTTAGGAAAAAACAAACAATATATATATATATTTCAAGACAGGGTTTTATATATATATATATATATATACACACACATATATATATATATATATATATATATTTCAAGACAGGGTTTCTCTGTATAGCCCTGGCTGTCCTGGAACTCACTTTGTAGACCAGGCTGGCCTCGAACTCAGAAATCCGCCTGCCTCTGCCTTCCGAGTGCTGGGATTAAAGGCGTTTGCCACCACCACCTGGTTAGAATATATTTTATATTTTTGATAATTAATTCAGTCCTAGTCTTGGTTAACTGCTGGCCTCAGGTTTAGTTTGTTTGGTTTGTTTATTTATTTGTTCGTTGGCTTTTGTTTTTTGTTTGCCATATGTTAGATTTGAAATCTTTATTTGAAAAAGAAAGTTTTCAAAGGAAGATAACATGAAAGTGTAATATTTTCGCTTTTCTTTTTGCTTGGTGGATTGTGGACTAGTTTATATGGTTTTGTTTTCCTTAGAATGACTGCTTTTTCTTTCCTTTTGGTCTTTCATGTTAATTCTTTTTTTTTTTTTTAAATAAGAATTGTTGCTTAAGGTTTTGATACTTTGTATCTTTTTAAAGTCTTGGTTGTTATTTTGTGTGCACTTATGGTATGGAAACACTTCATAGACTTTACCTCCAGTTTTTCATTTAATACTATCTTATGGACATGTTCTTATATCTTCAAATACTCTTTAAAAATATGAGTTAGCAGTCTTGGTGTAGATCATTTTAAACGTGTTTCTTGGACTTGGGATGGCATAGGGTGTTTGCTTATCACCTGCAAGGCAATGGCTGTCTCCCTGGTAGTAGACATGCACACCCCACATGAATTTCATAATTAGTTTCTTTAAAAACACGTATAGTAAAATAGAAAAATAAAGTTTGCTATTGTGATTAATTACATATAAAAATATCACAGATAGCCAGGGTGGCACACCCCTTTAACCCCAGTACTCAGGAGACAGAGACAGTTGGATCTCTGTGAGTTCCAGGTCAGCCTACTCTACAAAGCAGTTCCAGGACAGCCAGGGCTACACAGAGGAACCCTATTTCGGAGAAGGGAAAAAAAGATCACATGAAAACGTGGCCGTTTCTGTTTTGTCTTATTTTTTAGCAAGCTTCATTGCTTGCACTTCAGTTCTTGGGACTCAAGCAAAGAGTGGATGGTAGATATGCCCCAGAATGAGGACATCGAAGCCATATGCCTCGGTCTAGGCTGGGCCGCTGCTGCTACCACTGCCTTGCTCCTTCGACTGTTCACTATTGGAGGTGTTCAGAAAGAAGTCTTCTGCCTTCCTGGACCTGTGGTATCCATGGCAGGACACGGAGAACAGCTTTGCATTGTTTATCATAGAGGTAGGTTTTCCTTGTCTTATACGGAATGGTACCTTAACTTTCCTTAACTTTGGTAAAATGAAACTAGTTGAATTTTTGTTGTTGTTATACCTCATTTTGTTTTGGATTGTATACCTTCTTTTGCATTTACTAAGTATTTTCATCATTGTAGTCTTTGACTTTAGAAAATGTTGTGATATTGCTAAGCAAGAAACATAAGGATGCCCCACTGTATAGACTGCTACTGAGGGAATTCAAAGGTGAAATTCGGCTATTTGCTTGTGTAAAGTTTATCTTTTGGCAAGTACATTGTTCAGTTTAAACACCTCAGAAATAACCTACAACTTCTAGTGCAAAAGACCAAAACAACTAGGAGTGACTTTCAGACGTTGGGACCTCCTTTTCCTTGCCTTCTGTCTTGGTTCAGACTGTAGCAAGGTCAGTGATCAAGGTTGTTTGTTTGTTTTATTTTAAACACTCTGGTGGAAGTGCTGTCCTCTCCTGCCGTATGTGACATTCTTGTCCAACTGTTTTGCTTGCTAAGAACTCTTTTTCTCCTTTGGTTCCTCCTGTGCTTGCCTTGGGTTGTAGTTAGCCTCATCTTCACTGGTACTCTCCAAAGGTTGGAACTTGCAGTCTGCTGACAGCATAGCTACAATAACAAATAGATTTTTTTTTCATTGCCGTTTTGTACATATCTGCAAGTGTAACTGAAACAAAGGTGTCATGAACAATGTACTCTTTGATTTCACCTTTGAAAAATGTTGCTTGCAACTCCAAATTGATAATCATGACTCATGTCAAATATATGGTCTAAAAGCCATGTGTGGTGATGCACCTGGGAAGGAGAGACAGGTAGATCTTCTGATTCCAAGGCCACCCTAGTCTCCAGGAAAGTTGCCTGTGAGTCGGAACTATAAGGTGAGATCCTGTCTCAGAAGAAACAAAAATAAACACCCAAAAACAGTTTGAGAAACTTCTTTAGGAGATTTTATTTTAAAATGTGGTTTTGAGTATGTATGTCTGTGTCTTCTAAATTGGTATACCAGCCCTACCTATCTCATAAGCATGTCTCTGTGCCTTCATATTCAGTTACTCATTTGAAGTCTGTGTGTTGCGCTTTAACCGGCCTTTTGAACTCATTTACATTTTTCCCCCAAATTTAATACTTAGATAATTTGGTCACCTCAGTAATTAGTCTATTAACAGCTCATGTTCACAGATGCTCAGCCACACAACTGTAAGCCACATGAACTCCATCAGTATAGTCGGAACATGTTTTTTGTTCTGTGAGTAGCCCACTCCAAGGCTGCCTCATTTCATTTTATAAACTAACCCCCAGCCATGTCATGTTGCAGTGCTGGTCACAGAGGGCTCTGCTAGGAGCGTTACAGTCTGTTCTGTGCATAGTTGCCT